>NW_005363836.1:7780548-7804533 GCF_000412655.1 Myotis brandtii | reverse complement strand
ATATAATGTTTTTCTATAAATCTTTAAAGAAAAGTGTCCAGACTTTAAGGGTGCAATATTTCTATATTAACCATAAATCCTCCCTATGAAATAGGTCAGGGCTCAGACCAAGATTCATTCTTTAAAGATTACCTCTGGAGGTAATATTCTTTCTTATTTGGATTTTTAAAAATTATTCTTTCTCTTACATCATTACAATAAAGTGAGCTAAAATTGTTCAATGAGCTGATAATCTAAACACTCAATTAGAACCTCAAAGTCACTTCAAATCTCCTTCCTACTTAACCAGGGCCAAAAATGCTCTAGATTTAAAATAGTTGGTGGATATTTGTGTGGGTTTCTCAACAAAAATTGTGTCAATACCATTGTACCACAATGTAACCTTCAATTTTTAAAAATTATTTTCAACAGTATCCTCTTTTTCCTTACAATATTTCCCTTTTAAATAGTAGCTGAATACTAAATCTCTTATTCCCTGGTAGCGGCATGAGGCCTGATTGATTACAGGGATGGATGGAGGTGAAGTACCCATGCTGAATCCATAAAGCTTGGCAGTACTCTGAAAGTGACAATGTGTTGCATATGTCTCTTAATTTTTTCTTCAAAAATTAAATGTAAATTAAATATTTTCCCACTATCTCTGTTGAAGATCCACCACCAGTAACTTAAGAGTTTCCACCAGTTTTTCCACAAAGGTATATTAATAACGATCTTCTCACTTGCTTATAATTCTAGAATTAGTCTAGAAACTTCTGTCTCATTAACCTTTTTCTTTAAAAATATATATGTATATCCTTATATGTGTCATTCCAAAAACCCTCCTCTGCAACTATGTGAATTCACACAATGTCACTCTTCAAAATTTAAGATAATATAGAATCCATTCCTCACTTATGTTCGAGACTATCATTAATGTTAGAAAGTAAAATATTAGAGGGATCTCAATACCAGATATAAAGCTATATTAACAAGCCACGGTTCTCAAAACTGCCTGGTACTGGCACAAAAACAGACATATAGACCAATGGAACAGAACAGAGAACCCAAAAATTGACCCAAGCCATTATGCTCAATTAATATTTGACAAAGGAGGCAAGAGTATACAATGGAGATCAAGACAGTCTTCAATAAATGGTGCTGGGAAATTTGGTCAGATACATGCAAAAAAAATGAAACTAGATCACCAACTTACACCATACACGAAAACAAACTCTAAATGGCTAAAGGACTTGAATGTAAGACAGGAAACCATAAAAATCCTACTACAAGACTCCATAGGCATCCATATATGCCTATGCATATATGGCAATAGCAGACATATGTCTTAGAAATATCTTTGCCAACACAGCTCCTTGGGCAATGGAGACTAAGGAGAAAATAAACAAATGGGACTACATCAAAATAAAAAGCTTCTGCACAGCTAAAGAAACCATCAACAAAACAACAAGAAAGCCCATTGCATGGGAGAACATATTTGTCAATGCTATTTCAGATAAGGGTTTAATCTCCAAAATTTACAGAGAATTCATAAAACTTAACAGAAGGAAGATAAATCATCCAATCAAAAATGGGAAAAGGAGACACTTTTTGAAAGAGGACATACAGAAGGCCAAGAGACATATGAAAACATGCTCAAAATCACTAATCATCTGAGAGATGCAAATCAAAACAACAATGAGGTACCATCTCACACCTGACAGAATGACTATCATCAACAAATCAACAAACAACAAGTGCTGGTGAGAATGTGGAGAAAAGGGAACTCTTGTGCACTGCTGGTGGGAATGCAGACTGGTGCAGCCACTATGGAAGACAATATGGAGTTTCCTCAAAAAGTTAAAAATAGAACTCCCATTTGACACAGTAATCCCACTTCTAGGACTATATCCCAAGAAACCTGAAACACCAATCAGAAAGGATATATGCACCCCTATGTTCATAGCAGCACAATTTACCATAGCTAAGATTTGGAAACAACCTAAGTGCCCATTCGCAGATGAGTGGATTAAGAAACTATGGTACGTCTACACAATGGTATACTACACCGCTATAAAAAAAGAACTTTTACCATTTGCAACAGCACGGATGGAGCTGGAGACCATTATGCTAAGCAAAATAAGCCAGTCAGAGAAAGAAAAATATCATATGATCTCACTCATATGTGGGATATAATGATAAACATAATTTGATGAACAAAAATAGATTCAGAGACAAATGGCAGGGGAGGTGGGGGTGTGGTTAGAGAACAACCAAAGGACTTGTATGCATGCATATTAGCATAACCAATGGATACAGACACTGGGGCAGTGGGGGCTTGCCCGGGGTGGGAATGGTTGTGGGGGGGGAGGGTCAATTGCGGGAAAAGGAGACATATGTATAACTTTAGACAATAAAAAAGAAAGTAAAATATGTGTATGATTTATAAATTTTAAATCCTAAAATATGTAAAACAAAAAGACTTTTTACCTCTTACACCAATCTCAAATACTCTTTTCAAAGGACATTCACAGTTAATAGATACTCTATGCCTCTCCAGAAAAAAAAGAAAATGTAAATGCTAAAGGTTTGTATATAGACACACACACTCACATAAACCTATTTATAAATCCATGCATATTCATGTAATATAGTCTTTAACAAATTTTATAAAATGGCTCACTCATGTGTATTGTTCTATTCCTTCTTCATATATTAATATTTCTTAGAGAGATTTAATTTTAGCATGTATAGATCAACTGCATTCCATTCTTTTAATTATTCTCATTAGGAAACACCACTTGAACACAACCTTCTAACCACTTCCCTGATCAAGACATAGATATATATGACCAGATTGCTCCTTCTTTCTGCTACTTGAAACTATGGATTAAGAGGGGCATAAATGTATCTGAAAAACCTCACTTATGTCTTCTGACACCCTACTAATTACCCACCAAAATGTAAATAATATCCTGATTCCCACCACCATGGTTTAGTTTTCACTGTTCTTGAAATCTATGTGAATGTTATCACGTGGTATGTAACCTTTTTGTCTGGCTTCCTTCATCATCACTGTGAGAATCAACCTGATTATGAAATATAGCATTGATTTATCTTCATTGATGCTATCCAGCATTCAATTATATAAATAAACCAGAATTCATTTATTCATTCTACTAATGATGAGCATTTGAGTATTAAAAATAATATGGGGGGTTTTCATTACTATGCTGGAAAAGATGCAACTTTTGTGTATTCATGAAATGATGACTGATTTTTAAAAGTATGGTGGACAGCATTTTTGTGAGACTGAGAGCCAAAGAAATGCATGGTTACCCAGAGTCAGAAAAATATTAAACCCTTCTCAGCGAGTGTTTTGTTATAAATAAATACCAGATAAACAACTTAATTTTAAGAAATATATATTAAATAGATATATTTGGACAGAAACTTGCATAAAACAAAGTTATGTGTTGATCAGTTGACAAAAATATTGTGACCAGAGGCTATTAGGAACCTAACCCTGTAATTCCTCTAGGAACAATGGCCAATCCATGTTCATGACAACTTTCTATAACATAGCAACCATGAATAATAAGAATCAACTCTACTTACTATATGTCAAGTACTTTTCTGATTCTGAGGATTCAGCAATGAATAAATTAGATATAGTCATTTTTAAAGATGCTTACATTCCAATGGGTGGAGGTAAGGGAAGTTAAAAAATAAATAAATAAGTACATAATATGTCAAGAGTTAAGAATACTATAAAAATATTTCAGTAGGGCAATAGTGAGCATGAGTGAGTTGTATTTTTTATATAAAGCAAGAAATTGGAGCAAAAAGAATGCCAGGCAGAGGAGGGAGCAGAAGCCATGCATCCAAAATGGAAATATGCATTTTTAAGTGGGGAAAAGTAAGCCAGGTCAGTGTTCTTAAGGAAAAGAATGTTAGGTGTAGAATAGAAAACTAGGTAGAAAGGGGTAAGGCAAATTCTAAATATCTTTATAGGGCCATTCAAATTGGACAACTTCTATTTGTCCCTCCAGATATTTTCTTTGTCTCTCTTACCTGCTAGACACATCAGTTCTGAAGACTTACAGAGTAATCCTAATATTTGTGTGCTCCAACTAATTACATTCTTGTTATGGAAACCATAATTCTTAGAAAAAGTTTTACTTATTTTCTACAGAAAGAAAAAATTTGAAGACAGAAAAACAAATATAAAACTATAAATAAAAATAAAAAGACTGAGGGACTATAGTTTATGAGGCTTAAGAGATAGATACCAAATACAATGTATAAAACTTGTTTTGATATTAGTTTGAACAAAACCATAAAACAGACAATTTGGGGATAATAGAAGAAATATGAACACTGACTGAATATTAGATGATATAAATGATTTTTTTATTTTGATAGGGTCATGATAATAGCATCATGATTTTAAAGTCCTTATTAGAGATTAGAGGCCCGGTGAACGAATTCATGCACAGGTGGGGTCCCTCGGCTTGGATGGCGATCAGGGCCAATTGGGGGCGTCTTACCCAGTCCTGATCAGGGCAGGGCTGGCTGGCCGAGGGGAGAGGCTTGGTGGGTTGGCCAGCAGGCCCCAATGAGGGCCGATAGGGAGGTCCAGCTGGCTTGGAGGAGGGGCCACTGGAGGTTGACCGGCCACCCCCCTATCAAGGCTGAATGGGGGGGGCATGGGAGGTTGGCCCCAGCAGCAAGTTAACCAATGGCCAATTCCACAAGGAATTTGGCTCCCTCCTCTCTCCTGTCTGGGTCCAGGGTGCAGGTGAACCAGATTTGGGGTTGTCAGGGTTCCAGCAGCAAGGTCTAGGTCAGTGCGCATCATAGCTACTGGCCAGTTGTCCGGTTGTCCCAGTCATTTTGTCATAATGGTTGCTTAGGCTTTTATATATATAGATTTAGTTGTTCATTGATACATAAGCAGTTACCCCAATACTTAATGGGGTAAAACAGAAAACTTTTACCATCAATTCTCATTATTTACAGTAGTTATGATAGGTTCTATAATGTCACTGCAAACACAAAAGTAGTGAGCACTGAACCATTGCCCCTTGATAGAAACACAGGCTTAGTTTTGGCTCTTATGATTCTCTGGTCACAACCTTCATCAACCGATCAATATATAAGTTTATTTTAGGTGTGTAACTTCTTAAAGATGCCTTACTTAATATAAATTATTGATTCATTAACATTAAACTCATGGCCAACAGCACTATAATCCATGCCTGAAAAAAAGCTTATCTAACATATTTTCTCTGTAAGGCACATCAAAGCCTTCTTGTGTTTATGGACCCTAGCCAGCACTTTAGCATTATGCTCAGCAAAATCACCACCAAAAATAAAAAATAAAAAATGCAGACAATGTGGCACCAAATAGACCATGAAAAGGACACTTGGTCACAGTGTGACCGCTGATACAAGATGGCAGAGCATCGCCTTGTTAGAGCTCAGCTGGGAACATGCACATTGGGCCACTCAAATTTCTCACTCCTCTGCACATGTCTGTGAGTGACAGCAAAAATACTATGAGTATTGATTTGTGGGTTACAAGTATATTTCAGCAAGTAGGAGGATTTGCAAATACAGACTCTGTGAATAATAAGGGTGGATTGTGCTTTCACAGTTTCTCAGGCACAGGAATCTGGGAGCAGCTTAGCTAACTCTTACTCATTCCTCAGAACTGAGTTTATATGACACATCCTCCTAGAAACTTTTTCTAATTGAGACTGAGTTAAATCACCTCTTCTTATGTTCCTTGTCCTTATTTGTATCCTATAACTTATCAAACTACACATTAAGGTCATAGTAACTTGTCTTTCTCAATACTCAGTTGTAAGCTCCTTCGGGGCAGGAACTATGTCTTATTCATCATTATATTAAACAAAAGTTGGCTTAATGAAGCTCATAATAATTATTGAGTAGATCAATAAATTAATTCATCTCACTTTGGGTATTACTGCTGGTAATGTCAACCTGGAAATACTAACCGTACCTCTCAATAGCAAAGAAATATTGTATATTTAGTTTTTAGTTAAATTCAAATACTAGCTCTGAAGAATATTTTTCATGAAGGAATTTTAAAATACTGTACAGGTATTAATGGGTTGAGGTAGTTGGAAAATGAAAAAAGCTGGTAAAATAGCAAGTGAATCATTATTAATTTTAAATTAGTCAAATGTGGGCTGCTGTAAAATTTGCCCAAATTACTGTCAAGGGCTGTGAGGGCTTTTACCCTTCTTGCAAGCTAATAAGTTAGCCTGTCATAGTTGCAAGGAGAGAGAACACAAATTGACAATAGCAGGAAAGAAAAGGAGGAAATCATTTAAAATACTATAACCATTAAAATGATTATAAGAGAATAATTTGAATAACTCGTGCTAATAAATTTGACAATTTAGAAGATATGAACAATTTTATCTAACACAAAAAAAAATAAAGACCCATGACTGTTAATAAAATTAATATAAATTTTTCCCACAAAGAACTGTAGACTTAGATAGTTTTGCTGTTGAATTCTACCATATATGTAATGGAGAAATAAAACCTATTACACAAAAACTTTCAGAAATTAGTGGATTACAGAACACCTCCCAATAAATTTTATAAAACCAGATTAATTTTATGGTAAAAATATTACAGGAAAAAAATACAGGCCAATATCTCTCATTAATACAGATGCAAAATTCTATAACAAAAATTAATAAATCTATTTTATTTGCATATAAAAGGACAATAGGTTAGATCAGTGGTCGGCAAATTCATTAGTCAACAGAGCCAAATATCAACAGTACAACGATTGAAATTTCTTTTGAGAGCCACATTTTTTAAACTTAAACTATATAGGTAGGTACATTGTTATTAACTTAATTAGGGTACTCCTAAGGCTTAGGAAGAGCCACACTCAAGGGGTCAAAGAGCCGCATGTAGCTCGCGAGCAACAGTTTGCCGATCACGGGGTTAGGCCAAATGTTATTTATCCCACAAATGTAGGTTGGTATATCATTCAAAAATCAGTGTAACTTACTACATAACAGAATGGAAAAGAAAGCCATATGACTTTTTCAAGAAAAAGGGGGTGGATGGGAAACCAAGATGGCGGCATAGGTTAACGCCGGAGTTTGCTGCCTCAAAAAACCACTTCAAAAATACAACTAAAAGACGGAACGGACATCACCCAGAACCACAGGAAGGCTGGCTGAGGAGAGACTCTTCAACTAGAAGGAAAAATAACAGCACACCGAGGCTCAGAGGAGGCGCAGTGTGGAAAATACTCAGGTGCGGAGGTGCGCGCGCAAAGCGGGCTGGTGGCTGAGAGCGCGGTTGTCGTTTTCGGTCAGGGGGGAGTCTCAGACTCTGAGCTCCAGATACGGGCGAATCGCTGGGGACTCAAACGGGAGAAGTGGGAGTGTCTGGCATCAGTTGGAAGGCAGCTTTCCCTCCGAGGTTTGCAGCGGTTCCTGGGGTTCTGAGAAGCAGAGCCTCTGGGAACGGGACTGAGAGGGGCCATAACCGCTCCCTCCGCCCGCCCTGTTGAGCCCGCCCCGCCCAAGCCCTGCGCAGAGCCATTTGCCAGATCGCCTCAGGCAAAGGCTAGATTAGCACCTCCCCAGAGGACAGAAGTTTTCCGCGGCAGACACAGCTGATTCACACAGCCAGTCGGCCTGGTGGTCAAATCCCTCTAGTATTAACTACAACAATCAAGGCTCAACTAGAACAAGACTGCGCACAAAGACCACTAGGGGGTGCACCAAGAAAGCATAAAAAATGCGGAGACAAAAAAACATGACAGAAATGGAGGATATAGAGCTAAAAATCGCAATTTTGAGGGCTTGCAAAAATGTGCTAGAAGCTGTCAATAAACTTGAGGAGAGAGTCACGAAAACTAATGAGACCCTCGATGCTATGATAAAGAACCAACTAGAAATTAAGCATACACGGACTGAAATAAAGAATATTATACAGACACCCAATAGCAGACCAGAGGAGCGCAAGAATCAAGTCAAAGATTTGAAATGCGAAGAAGCAAAAAACACCCAACCGGAAAAGCAAAATGAAAAAAGAATCCGAAAATACGAAGATAGTGTAAGGAGCCTTTGGGACAGCTTCAAGCGTACCAACATCCGAATTATAGGGGTGCCAGAAGAAGAGAGAGAGCAAGATATTGAAAATCTATTTGAAGAAATAATGACAGAAAACTTCCCCTACCTGGTGAAAGAAATAGACTTACAAGTCCAGGAAGCGCAGAGAACCCCAAACAAAAGGAATCCAAAGAGGACCACACCAAGACACATCATAATTAAAATGCCAAGAGCAAAAGACAAAGAGAGAATCTTAAAAGCAGCAAGAGAAAGAGACTCAATTACCTACAAGGGAATACCCATACGACTGTCAGCTGATTTCTCAACAGAAACTTTGCAGGCCAGAAGGGAGTGGCAAGAAATATTCAAAGTGATGAATAGCAAGAACCTACAACCAAGATTACTTTATCCAGCAAAGCTATCATTCAGAATTGAAGGTCAGATAAAGAGCTTCACAGATAAGGAAAAGCTAAAGGAGTTCATCACCACCAAACCAGTATTATATGAAATGCTGAAAGGTATCCTTTAAGAGGAGGAAGAAGAAAAAGGTAAAGATACAAATTGTGAACAACAAACATGCATCTATCAACAAGTGAATCTAAGAATCAAGTGAATAAATAATCTGATGTACAGAATGAACTGGTGATTATAATGAATCAGGGACATAGAAAGGGAATGGACTGACTATTCTTGGGGGGGAAAGGGGAATGGGAGATGCGGGAAGAGACTGAACAAAAATCATGCACCTATGGATGAGGACAGTGGGTGGGGAGTAAGGGCAGAGGGTGGGGCGGGAACTGGGAGGAGGGGAGTTATGGGGGGAAAAAAAGAGGAACAAATGTAATAATCTGAACAATAAAGATTTAATTTAAAAAAAAAAGAAAAGGGCGGTGGATTGCATTTGCCTAAATTCAATACCCATTCATGATTTTTAAAAAAAGAAACAAAAAAACAAAAACAAAAAATCATCAAGCTAAGAATAGAAGGAAACTTTCTTAATCCAGTAAGGGGCATGTATAAAAAGTCTAATGCTAACATAATACTTAATGATAAAATATTAAGCTTTTTTCCCTAAGATAGGAAAAAGCCAAGATATTCACTCTCACTATTTCTATTCAGCATTGTATCAGATGTCTTAGCCAGTACAAGTAAAAATGTTTAAAAATAAAAGACATAAAAATAAGTAAAACTGCTATTAATTGATAAAGTGATGATTATGTATGTATAAAACTCTATAGCATCTATAAAAATTGACTAGGACTAAAAAGTGACTTGATCAAAGTCTCAGGGTGTGGCAAAAATAGGTGTGACATATTATATATATACTAGAGGCCCGGTGCATAAAATTCATGCACTGGGGGGTATCCCTCGTCCAGCCTGAACCCTCTTCAATCTGGGAACCCTCGGGGGATGTCTGACTGACAGTTTAGGCCTGATTCCTGTGGGATCGGGCCTAAACCGGCAGTCGGACATCCCTCTCACAATCCGGGACTGCTGGCTCCTAACCGCTCGCCTGCCTGCCTGCCTGATTGCCCCTAACCGCTTCTGCCTGCCAGCCTGATCACCCCCTAACCACTCCCCTGCCGACCTGATTAACACCTAACTGCTCTCCTGCCAGCCCAATCGCCCCCAACTGCCCTCCCCTGCTGGCCCGATCACCCCCAACTGCCCTCCTCTGCTGGCCAATTTGGTTCTGATTGGCTGGTTTCTATGCCAGTCAGTGTCAAAAGCTCTGCCTCCTAGGCAGCCATTGGATCCTCACCCTTTACCCAGATTTGGTTCTGATTGGTCAGTTTCTATGCCAGTCAGTGTCTCTGGGCCTATCAACGGGGCCTGATCAGAAAGTCAGGGCTGATCAGCAGCCCCAGTGAAAGCCTGGAGAGAAATGGAGGTTTGATATTTTTAAGATGGTTCTTTCTCTCTAAAATGCCTAATAGATTCAACACAATCCCTAACAAAATCCTAACAGGATTTCTAGTAGAAATTGGTAAGAAGATTCTAAAATTCATATGGAAATGCAACTAACCTAGAAAATCATCTAGAAAAATAATAAACAGATTTGAAGGAATTACTCAAACTGATTTCAAAACATAGAATAACTGAGACAGTGTGATTTTGGTGTTTATGAACAAAGAAATCCATAAACAGAATAGAATCCCAACTTCCAATAAAATGGGGAAGGGTTGACAAATGTTAATTAAGCAATTAAATATCTATATGAAATATTAAATTAAACCCCTATTTCATCTCATATTCCGATTAATTTGACATAAATCATAGGCCTACATTGAAAATCCAGAAACATAAAACTTCTAAAAAAATTCATACTATAAGACTATCATAACCTTAGAATAAACAAACATTTCTTAGTAAGGACAACATTTAAAGTCTTAAAAGAAGTGAAATTGATTAATTGGAAATGTTATGCTCTTTCAAACACCTTATTTTAAAAATAAATTGATAAATCAAAAACAAAAAAAAATATTCACAAGACATATGTACAATAAAACATATATATCCAGAATATACAAAAACTTCTATTATAAATAATAAAAGTATGAGCCTAATTTTTTAAATGAATAAATTATTTCAACAGACAATTCCCAAAATCAGATATTAAAATGTACAGTAAGCACATAAAAATGAACTCAAACTTATTTGTGATCAGGAAAATTAAAAATTATAATAAAAACCACAAATAAAAATTTTTTCACACCTATTAGAATGGCAAATTAAAAAATTATACTAAATATAGGACAAAATGTGTAACAATTGAAACTCTCATATATCTTCCAGAGTGTGAAATGAAAACCACTTTGGAGAGCTGTTTGTCACTTTGTTATTAAAATTAAACATACATCTACTCCACAACCAACAATTCCATTCCTTGATATAAACATAAAAGAAATGAAATGAAAATACATAACTGCAATAAGACTTACATAAAAACATTCACAGCAGTTTTCTTCATAACTAGAGGCCTGGTGCATGAATTCACGCACAGGTGGGGTCCCTCGGCCTGACCAGTGGTCAAGGCCTATCAGGGGGCCAGCTGGCCAGGGGTAGGGACCCCAGGAGGTTGGCCAGCTTGGCGGTGGAACCTTGGGAGGTTGGCCAGCCAACCCCCAATTGGGGCCAATCAGGGAGGCCAGCCGGGAGGGGGAAAGAGGACGCGGGTGGAACTTAATTAGGGTACTCCTAAGGCTTAAGGGGCCACAGGAGGTTGGCTGTGGGAGCACACAGCCTATCAGGGGGCAGCTCCTGCCTTGAGCGTCTGCCCTCTGGTGGTCAGTGTGCGTCATAGTGACTGGTCAACAGGTTATTCCGGTCATTCGGTCATAATGGTCACTTAGGCTTTTATATATATATATATATAGATAGATAGTCCAAACCAAACCCAAAAGTCTATTGACAGGAGAATGGACAAATTGGAATAGTTTCATACAATGAAATAATAGTCATCAAAGTAAAAGAATGAACTACCAATATACACAACATTCTCAAAAATATTTTGTTAGAATGAAAACCCCAGAGACAGAAGAATAAACTCAGTAGAGTCCACTTATATGCAGCCTGAGAATTCATAAAACGAATCTATGGTAATAGAAGTCAGAAAACCATTGCCTAGGGAAGGAAAGTTGAATTTTACTAGAAAGGGGCATGAGGGAATTTTCTAAGGGTGATAAAAATGTTCCAGATACTGTTTTGTGGTGTTATTTGCAACTGTGCATAAAGTAGTCAAAACACATCAAATTTAACATTTAAGATTTGTGCATTTTATTGTATGTCAATTATGTATCAATTTAAAACTTACTAAATTCACTTTATCCCTAAAACTGAGTTTACTCTAAATGATAATGCAAACATTTGCTTCAGTCAAAAACCTAGGAATTATCTTTTAATCTACACTGTATAACCCTATTTTCTATCATCAATTTTCCTGAATCAATCTTATAAATACTTCTCAAATACATCTACATCTATTCCTCAGACTACCTGCACCTTTTCCTAAATTATCATCACAATGCATTTGGACTGGTAACCTTCTAACTGGTCCCCATGCTTTCACTTTTGCCTTGCAATCTACTCACCATAATTTATACAGGTTGATATTTTATAAATAAAATGTGTGGAACTTTAAAATGTTCACACTGATCTAATGAAAAATAACAAAATATTTAATAGTGTTCATATTTTCTACAAAGTCATACATAACTAGAGACTAAATTTGTGTCATAATACTTCTATGAGGGTCAAGTAATAGCATGGCATTACAGACACATAAAAAACTTAATAATATTAACAATTTACTGATTCTCAGAGATTTTTCAGAAACTGTACTAGGTGAAAATCTCTAATTTAATCAAACTCCAATGAATAAACAAAAATTTAGACAGATTAGTAGCTTTCAGAAGGTTAAGTTCATGTGTGCTGTAGCTGGAATTTAGATTTGAGTCTGTCTGCCTGCTGGATTTCAATGATATTATTGGAAATGTGTTCATGGATCTTTGGCTGTATATATACAACTGTGATTGATATGGCTGAATATGATAATTACAGGAGCCATATTAGCTGGGTCAATATCAACTATTTTTCTTATTATTCTTAGTGATCAGCTCCCAATAAATAACATTTTTATGGAAATCTTCATTACTAGGGTCTTCATATATGTCAATTTATGTGTTCCCTTTTGTAAGTCATCAGAGTAATGGAAGAAGTAATAAGGGGAGGTTGCCAAAGGGCTACGGAGTCCATATAATTTATTAGAAGACCACAAAAGAGTGTTTTCAGAAGTCAAGAAAGTGACTGAAAATAATACTAATGGTCAATTTCTGGGAAAATAATGTGAAGGGAAGCCCCTGAAATGTTTTCAAAACCCTAGATGGGAATGTAGCATTTTGAGATCATTGGCAGACATACTTACATAATCCTTCTCTTTAATTCTGCATTCTACTCTGCAACAGCATTTAATCCATCCTTCAATAAAAAGAAATAGAAAACAGACCACAGAAACAATAGCGACATATGATACCCACATGAGAAACTTGAGAGACATTTGAAAAGACATGCTTTAAGAAATACAATCAACTTTGTGCGCTAAACGCATAAAAAACATTTCTATGTTTTTGGAAGTACCAAAGGTAAGAAGCAATTTTCTAGTAATAACCAAATACATCTCAGTCATTCAGAATCTGGTGATACTTACTTCTTTTTACCCATTTATACTTTAATATAAATCTGTGTGCAAAGTGAAAGCGTAGGAAGAAAGAAGGTTAGTGTGACATAGCTTGTGTGGAGTTGTTGCATTTCATGTTGGGGCCAAGAGAAAGTAGGTAAGCCAGGAGACACTGAAGATATTGTTAGCAAAGTGATGATTCAGTAGGTTCATGTACAAATCTTGGAAAAAAGTTTAAAATGTAATGTAAGTTAGAAAAATCAGTTGATGCAATCTCACTTTGAGAGACATATCTAGCCTATAATATAGGCTATAATCACCACACATCTCTGCAGGTTTTGAATAGTAGATATTTTGCAGGTTAGTGTCACAATGAATCAATCAATGGATGTCTATGGGCAATAAGTTCCTGACTAGTTTCTTTGTACATTCATTTCAACATTCCATAATTCCATATAAATTTGTGATTCTTTGACTTCTCCTTTGAAGAGGTTATAGCATCTTATATTTCTCATTCACGTATTAAATAAAATCTTTAATATGTACTCATTTTTATATCTGTATAAAAATCCTGATTTTACCTTTCTATGAAAATTATTCTTTAACAACAGCATTGGCAAAAATCGCCAACATGAAAACAACCTTAATTATAGTCAAGATATATAGTATTAGGTTGTACATATCTATTGTCTAATTAATTAAGCACTCTCTTTAAGGACAAAAGAGTTGAGTTGGACACTGTGCAGAAAGAATGAGCCTTTTGCTTTGAAATAACACAACTGTTGTAACACATGTATACTTCTCAATAGTTGAGAAGTATAAATTATGTACCCTACCCAATATAATGAAGAAATTAACTCTATAGCTAGGGGAGAAATTAGTTTGCTTTGGGACTATAAGGAAAGAAGAACGTATACCAAAAGAAAAAGTTCATTATTCTAGAATGAATAAATAGTTTGTAAACTGAAAATTCAGAAGAAGAAATAATGACTTGACAATGCATTTAATTACCCTTAAACTCTAGCTATGACATCATTAAAAATACCAATATTTATATATAATAATTGAGATTTCTAAAGGAGACCAGTATCAGTGTAAGTTTTATGCACAGGAAGTAGAGTATTGACTGAATTATAAAATTAAATGACTGTTACTTGAATCCATGGATTCAATTCTGTAATTTTTCTTCTTTAATTAGCTTTCTCCTTAGGAGCTTTAAAAATCTATTATTTAACTATAATTCTGGGAATAATAACTCATCAAGTACTTTTCAAATCTCAATATGCATTTATAGAATCAATTTCATTTAATATCAATAGATACTGGAATGACATCAGGCCGGAGTGGTGGAGGTCTGAGAGCAGAGCATGGTTATGGGGCACTCTAGGGGAGATTAAGGTGTCTAAATCAGAAACAAATATAAATTTTAAAAAGTTTTGACACAAATCAATACCAGCCAAATTTTCTTTAATTGAAAAGTCTGTGTACTTACTTTGTAGTTGTTCTGACCAATTGAATCCATGTTTAAAAATATTATATATATATAGTATTCATGATGCTAAATAAAATCAGAATTGGATGATAGTTACAGTAGTAATAACAGATTTCATTCAGGAACTGTTGCAATAGGGAAAAGAGACCTCAATATAGAATTGGGCTCAATTCCAAATACAGCATAGACAAGTGGGAATTTACAGCCACGGAGTAAGGTTGAGGTCAGTGGATGGAAAATTGTTGAGGAAACATCAAGGATCTGGGGGATTCTGGCTAAATCAATTTGACAGGATTCCTGCTGAGATCAGGCCAGCATGCTCAGATACTAAGAATGGAGGAAAAGAACTTAGACCAGATATTGAGGGTGGTCAGATACCAAAGTGAGGACTTCTTGCTACATCAGGGTGATGCAGTCCTGACAAGGACAGACACTGAAGCTTAGAGTTAGGTAAGAAAGAGAGCCTCTATCAACAATGATGCATCCAATACTCCTCTTTAAATGGAATCCAGTGAATACAACTGGGTGTAGAGAAACGGGTTTGGGCAGATGGCATTTTATCCAAATGGAACTTCTATTGCTTATTAAAAGAGTAAAATTTAAATAAACAATTCACAGAATTGACACCTGGAGAAGAAAAAGGTCTAAAATGCACATCAGACAGCCAAGCAGATCTTTCTATAAAACTTCAGCAGGGATTCACTCACTCTAATGTGTAAATCCTGCATCTTCCAAATAATGTCGCTAGGGAATAGTATGCCTGTGTATTGTTGTTTTAATTGTGGAACATGGTACTGGAAAATTCTACTTCTATAGCCAACCCTGATGGATCTAGCTATTAATCTAATTTAAAGAACAATGATTGTATGTAAAGCCACATCTCATTCCTCAATTCTCCCAGAACAGAAAGAACTAAGTTCAACAAATATCCAAACCTAAAATAGGCAAATATTTCTGAGGTTAGATGTGATTTTACTGCTATTGTACTTTTAATGTTTTAGCAGGTATTACTGAATATGTCCAATTACCTCATTGTAATTTATTCTCTGATAAAACACTTCACCATCTGGCCTAATTCTTTCCAACAACTTCATCATTTTCACTAACTGCTGGCAGAAGAGAGTCATTTGCTTCATTTCCTGACCTCCTTTTTTACCTCACACTGATTCCCATTTAATACTTCTCAGGAGCTGATACTACAGAATGTGAAGGAATGCAAATGATCTGGTTGGTACAACTGGAAAAAAATTATAATTGCCATGAAACGAACAAGGGGCCTCTAATTACACACATTAATGGGACAAAGATGCACAGTATTCTGCTTAAGATGGTTTAATGGCACCAGTTTTATGGTTGGGATTTCCATCATTTCTCATACTATGTTGTACCTCACATTAGGTAATTAGTAAATTGGTTCAAACTGCACTGGTTTTAAAATTTAACCATACTTATGCTGATATGTTTTTCCTTTTCTCTTTACATTCTCTTATGACAGGAAATGCCCTGAATACTAACCAGGAAGTAAGACAGGTATCAGTTTTTCATCAGAATACTGCTAATATCTTGGTATTGAAGTATTTCTCTTCAGATGGCCCTGGATTTTAAATGTGGATTAAATTTTCTTGTTGTAATCTATCCTCTTAAATAAATAGAGATGCATACTTTTAAAAGGCTGGAATTGCTTATGGAAGTGATTCCAATCAGATATGACATTTACAGTGGATGTACAAGCATAATAGCAAAAAAAATAGTGAAAAGAAAAGTAAAGCAGGAAATTACTTTTAAGTTATTCATACTTAAGGTGAGAGCAATGTTATTCCATTGTTACAGTGAAAAGCAATATCCATGATATGATTGAAAAGCAATACCTAACAAGTAATAATTTCACAAATGTATAGGCAAATTTATTTGGACCAAAAACTTTCTTTATTGTACTTGGTAAATATTTATTTTAAATGGAATGAAGTATTGGGGGTAAAATAAACAGGTTTTTTTCTACTCTTTTTAGAGACTAATTCATGGCATAAGTTCTCTTTATGGTGTTTTTTTCTAAATAAAATTGTTGCATCTGAGTAACCTACTGATTTTATGAGTTCTGCAAGCATTTTTTCCAGGTGTAGTTTATGATGTGACCTTAGTATTTCAGACTTTTGTTATTTTATAATTCCAGGCATTTAGAGAAGCTGAGGGAAATATTTTAACAGTCAAGAAGGTTATTAGGTGTCAGCAGTATGGCTTTATAGTGTAAATGTTAGTTACTCTTTTCAAATGTTCAAGAGATCATGCCAACCTCCACTGGAGTGCCTTTGGAAAGGCGCTCCTGTTACACGTCTGTAAATGAACATCTTAAGTGTAGTTTACCTGCTTATATGTTGTAACTGCACCATCTAAAGCACCAAATTATTACTTTATCATAGTTGAAGCCCAGATTCTACCAATATCTTATCATGTGTAAGCTACATGCTGTGATGGATACAATTAATAAGGAGCATACATTTAATTTGGAAGATTTATTGCATATGAAAATATAATTAGCAATGTATGGTGAAGAGTAGAAAAAGACTTGAAAGGGTTTGGTGCTCTGCCACTAGGAGTGTGATATTGGCCAAACCCTCAGCATTGCTGATTCTGAAGATCCCAAGTTAAGTGACTTAACGAGGGACACTCACAGGGCTATTGAAAGATAAACTGATGCCATATAAGTAAGATGTAAGCTGGGAATACATTTTTGGTTTCTGCTTTCTTTCTTTCTTTTTTTCAATATTGATGGAAAGGGGCATATAGAAGAAAAGGGTTGAAAGAAACAAGATAATGGAGTTTAAGCTTTCTAATCCTACTGTGTGGAACCTCCATTTCAGGTGAGAGCAAAGTTCAGGATAAGGTCATGAAGATGTTACTTAAGAAAAATGTAAGGGAATGGCATAGAGTGAATAAGAAGCCATGAGATTCAGGATATTTAAGGGTGATTTATTTATACGGTGAAATCGCATAGAATAATGCAAGGCGAAGGAGTGAAAATGACTATGAGATGAGTCATTGTCCCCAATAAATGCCTGAAATGTGAATAAAAATTGAAGAATATAGACATGGTAGCTAATGGTTCCATTTTCATGTTGAAGGGATTTTTTTTATGAGTTTTAAAGTCTTAGATGAATGACAATATGCTCAGTCTTGAAAAAAGTAAGAAGCTCAGGGAATGAGCCTTCCCATTGAACGGATCTACAAGGGAAATTATGTTCTCTGGGGAAAACCAGTTTTCTGATTATTCCCAGAAATGATCATCATATAATAAAATATAGATAATATAGATAACCTTTTATAATACAGTGTAATCAGGCGTATTATCTGCAATTCTCAAAATGTTCTTTCTGGTCATAGACAAAAAATGATGGATCCTGATATGCTTGCAACATACCTCATTTCATTGTGCTTCATTCTGCTTCACTTCATAGGTATTGCGCTTTTGTACAAATTGAAGATTTGTGGCAACCCTGCATTGAGCAAGTCTATAGATGCCAGTTTTCCAACAGACTCAAATGATAGCATTTTTTAGCAATAAAGTATTTTTAATCAAAGGATATACATTGTTTTATTAGTTATAATTCTATTGCACACTTAATGATATAAAGAGAGGGAGAGGGAAAGAGAAACATCAGTGTGACAACAGAACAATGATTGGCTACATCCTGCACAATCAACCTGGGCATGTGCCCTGATCAGGAACCAAACCAGCAAACTTTTGGTGCATGGGACAATGCCCAACCAACTGAGCCATACTGGTCAGGGCTAAAGATCACTTTTATATGCACTGGGAAACCAAAAATTTGTGTGACTCACTTTATTGCTAATATTCGTTTATTACAGGGGTCTAGAACTGAACCCATGATATCTCTGAGGTATATCTGTGCTTGTTGACTGACTCAGAGAGATTCAACATTAATCTCCTTAATTTAATGATATTAACATTTGCTTCCTTTGGTATCCCCCTTTGTCTAATGGAGACATTTGTTACATGAACGATATGAATCCTTGACATAATATGTTCCTTTGCATTATAACCTTTGTCAAACAGTTTTGCCTCTATTGTCCAGCATGTTTTTACATTTGAAATTGAACTGTGCATTTCTCATCTTCCCATGAGCTGCTTCTTATTGAGTTAAATACCTCTTCAGCGTCTAAGACTCCATTGATTTCAAAGTGAGATCAGCATGCAGATGAGATTTTTAGACCAGACTGAATGATGAAAAGTTGGACTCCTCATTGCTCTCCCCCAAGAGGGGAAGGCGGCATTCAGCAGAGCCAAGGAAAGAAAACACTAATGAAAAAATATAGAAACCAAGGGAACAGCAGGTAGAAGAATTAGTCATGGTTGCTCTGGAGTATAAAATGTTACCTCCAACATACTGCCAAAAATACTGAATGATTTCATGCAACATGTTATTCTAGCTTTTACAAAAGATGGTTTCTAAGATTTCTTCCTTATATGCCCATGTGTTTTCTTGACTTTTTTTACCTGGTTCCAGTTTCCTTACATGTTTGCAGGGAATAGCATGGTTAGAGCACTTTGTCAAGACTTTCCCATAGGAGTTCTACTGACCTTGATCAAGACCACTAGGCAAAATCCCCAGTCCTTAATTTTGAAAATTAACTTGTTATTCCCCGTCATATTTTCATCAGTTTTTGCTATTCCACATATATGAATTATTTCTCTGAGAGGTTTGATTTACTTCTATTAATTATTATTTAAAAATATACCCTCTAAAACAATTGCAACCAAATACCAAATGAATGAAAACAGATGGTAGTGTAATCTAGAGAAAGAATTTTGCCAGGAGAGATATAATATAGACAAAAACTTTCTTAAATTGCCCTTGAAAAGTTAACATTAAAGGTGGCCGAAGTAAGTTTTGCTGGTCTCTCAATTTTAAACATGTTTATATTTCTAAAGTGAATCACTTATAAATATAATCCAGAATGTAAATAACTAAAATAAATTACTTGTTTTATGATTCCTCAGCTACAACATTTAGATTCATACCAGACCAAAGAAAACGTTTACCAAGTGAAAATATGACATTCAAATGAGAAAAATAAGTTTGAGAATTCATTAATAATTTGAATAACTCATCAAAAATTTCCCTCAGTCATTCAGAAGTTTATGACTTTTGTTGCTGTTCTAACATTATCTTTGCAGACTTTATCTACTCAAGATCAATACATTTGGTCAAGTTCATCAACTCCTTTAAACAATGTCTAGGAAGTGAAAAGGAGTCTGAGTACCTGAGGGCAGTGCCTTTCACCATGTCAGGAAGGCATCCTTTGGTCTCATTAACATTCACTAAAAAAAGCTGCTAAACTGAGTTCGGACTCTGGAAAAGCAGGCCTCCAGGGTACAAGATGAAGATATAAGGTCAAGTTGACCAGATATTAATCAGTCAAAAGTACCTCTGCCTGAAAAGCCTAGTCCCAGATCCCCATGAAGCAATGCACATATCACCTCCCAAACTCTGTTTCAGCACAGAGTACCTGTTGCACGTATAGCACCAGATGAAATCTTTAAAAAGTGTTGTGATGTAATCAGACTAAAATGAGTTTTGCTAAAATGAGTTTTGCAAACAGCATTAAGGATAACATTTCCAAACCACTTTTGGAATATTTTTTTGGTGTCACCCATTCTTTTTGCTAGCATTTGTTGATTTAAAAGGTTATGTGAATGCATTTTTTTCTAATGTATCATTTACAGAGAAAGCACTTATGTAAATAAACCTTGAAAAAATGAGTCTGTTATGATTAAAGTACAAATGTGGGCATATGCCATGGAAACTACTGTTCTTTTTCTTTAATACTGTGTTAAGGAAATGTTATTTAAATAAATTTCAAGTAAATATTGTACATACATTCACTATTTTAGACAATCAATTTTCAACAATTTTTTAAAGTATATGAATGCTTTTAGACTGGAAATATCTACCATACTTGTCCTAGTGCAAAGATCATAGATAGCACATCTGCCCTCATATCTTCATAATACATTTTTTAATGTTAAAACACCAGAGCCAACTCTGACTGCCTATTTTTTATTATGCCATATGATTGCACAGGTATTGACATATGTCACCTGTGATGCAGACATATTAGTATTTGGCCAACTCTCTGCAATAACCAGGGAAGAATTGATCTTCAGCTTTATTGTGTGGTAGAAAGAAACCACTAACTTAAAAAATATATTTTTAGCCCTGGCCTGTTTGGCTCAGTGGATAAGGCATCGGCCTGCGGAATCAAGGGTCCCAGGTTCGATTCCGGTCAAGGGCATGTACCTCGGTTGCGGGCACGTCCCCAGTGGGGAGTGTGCAGGAGGCAGCTGATATTTAAAAATATATATATACATATATATTTAAAAAAATATTTTTAAAAAATAAGAGCATTTTCTGCCTAGGGACTACACACTACTGTTCCCCAGTAATTTGAATTATTAAATGGGCTAAACAAAAGTCATTTTTATTCTTCTCTTTTTGCCCAGACAAACCACCTGAAGTGCAAGTTGATTTTTTAAAAATTATCTTACCTCACAGCTTGATAGGAATTATCTTTGAATGTTCTGTTCTGTGCACTCTGCATGGAGTGCTTTCACATATTTATATAGCAATCTCTTCTAAAAGTAGAGTTTTAAAGAAAATAGACTACAAAGCCCATAATATTTGCCTATTTACTATGTGCAATTGTGAGATTGCTTGACACAGAACTTCACAGAAAGTTTTTATCAATGGCTTCAAAGTTGTTCTCTCTGTGCCTGCATGGCAGTAGAACATATGAATGACAAAAAGGAAAAATTCATACAGCAATTTTAATTAGATTAAATTCTAACAGTATTTGTTAAGCATCTACTATGTGCAACAACATGGTCTGGTGGCACTGTGGGCTATGATACTTATTTTTTCACTAGTCAATTCAACACTAAAACTTCAGCTCAGCATCACCAACTCCTAATTTTTATTATTATTTTTGTCTCCTATCTTCCTACCCACCAGCTAGGTTCAGTTCCCCTTTAGGTTTTACTATGTTGCATCTATGTCATTACACTGACCCCACTGAATTGTAATTGTCTATTGTAATTACCTCTCACTCTAGAAGGTTTTTCTTAAGGTCAAGAACTCTGTAGTATTCTATGTTGTGCAGAAACTAGCACCACAGTGACAGAGTTAATGAATAAATTAATAAATGAATTCAATAGGATGAATAAATGAGTGAATTAAGATGCAGTCAATAAGCTAAATCTCATAATGCAGATAACCACAGAGATTATAACAAACTGAAGATAGTTAAATAAAGTGCTCTAGAGTAGTTTAGAGCAGTAGAAAGAATACTTTAGTGTGGCTATAAGAAAAGATGACTTTGGAGATCAACCCTAAAAGATGAGTAGTAAATCAATACAAAGAAAGGTTTTGATGATCTAAGGAAGCATCAGATGAAGGAACAACAAAAACAGGTCAGAAGCAGAGCTTCACAGACAAGAAAAAGCTAAAGGAGTTCATCACCACCAAACCAGGATTATATGAAATGCTGAAGGAGATTCTTTAAGAAGAGGAAGAAGAAGAAAAAGGTAAAGATAAAAATTATGAACAACAAAGTGACAACAAATAAATATCTATCAACAAGTGAACCTAAAAATTAAGTCAGAATAAACTGGTGAATATAATAGAAGCAGGGGCATAGAAAGGGAATGGACTGATAATTCTTGGGGGGAAGGAGGTGTGGGGGGTGTGGGAAGAGACTGGACAAAAATCTTACACCTATGGATGAGGACAGTGGTAGGGGGTAAGGGCATGGGGTGGGGTGGGAACCTGGTGGAGGGGAGATATGGTGGAAAAAAGAGGAACATCCGTAATAATCCGAACAATAAAAGATTTATTAATTTTTTTAAAAAAGCACATAGCAGGAGACATAACAAGAAGAATACATAACATAGTGATTAAACCTGAAGGCTCTGGCACCACCAGGTGAGGTTCAAATCCTGACAGTGCCTATCTCTAGTTCTGTGAACTTGTGCAAGTTGCCCAACATCTTCATGCCTTGCCTTTTTTTTTTTGGCTTTATTTATGTTTATAAAATGAGGATAACAATGGTACCTACCTTAGAAAATTATTGTGCAAATTAAATGATTTCATAAAATTAAATGATTCCATAAACCTTGAAAGAAGGTGTGGTCATACTATGGAGAGTTTAAAATTCCAGAATTAAGAAGTTTGCACTTAATTTATAACACAATAGGGAAAGGTGTCATGTTGTACTATCCTGATTTAATTCAATTAAATGTACACCTAACTCATTGGCCACAAATCAGTGTCTTGTTTTCTAAATAAATAGGAAATCCCTGAAGACACAGACTTCGTTGTGCCCTACCCACATAACACTTAGAATTTACTAAATGTAAAATAAATAATTAGTAATTGATTTATGTACTAAAGAGATACCTTTAGACCTCCACTCTGGAGAGCTAAATAACCCATTAAAAGTATCTTTCCATTCCTTATTCAGAAGTACTAACAAAAAACACTCCTAGACTCAGACTATTTTTGCACTGGGAATTGACCAGGGCACTGTTAGAACCAAAAGATGAAACGTGCTCTCTGCTCTATAATACTCTCTAAAGACAAATTTGATCCCAGTGAAAGTGATGAATATTAGAGAGATAACTAGAATTTATATTAATATATAAGGAATGTTATTTCACTGTAAGTTAAGTTTTCCACAATCTATGATATTATAATCCCTTTCCTAACAGGTAAATTTACCCTAAAGTATTTTAGTATATTTACATATTAAGCCATTGAAGGTAAAGAAAAACCATTATAAAATATGAAAAAAATAACAAAAGTAATCAACTAAATAAATTATATATATATACTAGAGGCCCAGTGCATGAAATTTGTGCACTTGGGGGAGGGGGTCTCTCAGCCTGGCCTGCACCCTCTTGCAGTCTGGGAGCCCTCAGGGGACGTCGGTCATCCTTAGTGCTGCTGCAGAGGCAGGAGAGGCTCCCGCCACCACTGCTGCACTCTCCAGCCATGAGCCCAGCTTCTGGCTGACCAGCAACCCCCTGTGGGAGCACACTGACCACCAGGAGGCAGCTCCTGCATTGCGTGTCTGCCTCCTGGTGGTCAGTCCATATCATTCTGCCATTTGGTCAATTTGCATATTAGGGTTTTATTATATAGGACTAGAGGCTC
>NW_005363836.1:7735210-7779622 GCF_000412655.1 Myotis brandtii | reverse complement strand
CTCACAGCTGGCCAGGGCGGGTGGGAGGGAAAGCCTCCTGAGCTGCAGCTCCATGGCCACGGCTGGCTGAAAGCAGGTATCGGGTTTATTTACCTTCTATAATTGAAACTTTGTTGCTTTCAGTGTAGCTTAGAGCCAGGCCGTGGCAGGCGGGGAACCTTGGCTTCCTCCATCACTGGAGCAAGCAAACCTCCTGCTCTTTCCAGCTCCATGGCTGCCGGCCGCCATCTTAGTTGGCAGTTAATTTGCATATCTCACTGATTAGCCAATAGGAGGCGTAGCGAAGGTATGGTCAATTACCATATTTGTCTATTATTAGGTAAGATATGAAA
Source organism: Myotis brandtii (assembly GCF_000412655.1). Taxonomy (NCBI): domain Eukaryota; kingdom Metazoa; phylum Chordata; class Mammalia; order Chiroptera; family Vespertilionidae; genus Myotis; species Myotis brandtii. The sequence continues at coordinate 7,779,290 of NW_005363836.1, read as the reverse complement.
TAATAAATTATGATCAAATTAAAATTAATTTCCAAAATAGATGAATGAGTTTAGAAAGTGAGACTTTTGCAAGAGTACTTTATAGTTAGAATTAACATTAATACTGAAGAGCTTAAGAATATTCTGCTACCCAAAATACTAAGGTTCATCATCTTCCAACCTGATCATTATTGAAATTGGACTAGAAAACAACTTCCTGAAAACAGTCTTCTATTTCTAAACAAAAGACCAATTGTAAGAGAAAATATTAAAGTAAATGTAATACTATTTTATCTTAAATATTTTTAGAATTATAAATATACATTAAAATGGGAAATTTTTGCATACTGTTTTTGCTTTATTTTGCTTTGATTTTTAGAAATTAAAGTGAAACTCAAGGTAGAGGGGTCATATTAGGAGGCAGATGGCTTTTACCAAATCATAGTAAAAAAATCTACTTAATCACTGAAATTTAGTGACAGCTTCCTTCCTCTCTGCTCGCATTATATTATTACCTGAAATAATTAGCTATATGAGATCATTTGCATATTCAGCCCAAAGCCATTTTAAAAAGCCACTTCAGTCATTCTGTGACTTTTCTATTTGGTTTAACAAAATTCCCAAAACATCTTTAGTTATTTGAAATTGATTTTTTTCAACATAATGCAAGTTTATTCATGAAAATGGGACTGGGGATTATTATTTATTCTGAGTGTAAAATAAACTTCTCAGAAACTAAAAATTCAACCACAGAAAGGGACTTTATAAGTACTTCTCTTTGAAATACTCCAGAAATTTATATCAGAAAAGATAATGGACAATTAAGCGTGTTGGGTCTTAGCTGGTAACTATGGGGACCAGATGAAAATGTATTTTCATGTGTTTTAAATCAAACTATTCTCTGGTGCTGGACCCCTGAGTCTATTTCCCAGGTAATAGCTGTATTGCAGAGTTCTGTTCTCTTCCCTCACTTATATCTATCTCTACCACATCTATTGATATCACAATCATCTTGAGTTAGTTGCTCAGACTATTGAAGGAAGTCTTCACTTTCTGGTCATTGTAATAAGAGGATCCAGCCACTCTTTTTACTCATTTGTTTTTATTATTTTTATTTTATATTCTCATTTTATAATAGAAGACATGCCATATACTCCAAACTCTCTATTTAAATTCTACTTAATGTATACAAATTATACAAATTGACTTATGTTGCTCTCTTATTTGTGACTAACTAGCACAAATGTTGACCACTTGAAGTGATTACATCATTGGCCTAGTAAGAATTACCCACTGCATTTATGAAAACTTGTTTTTGTTTTCAATCGCCTTAGGGGATTAAAATACAGGACACTAAGGTAAATTTCAATCAAAACCCTTGTGTTATTCTAATGAGGGATAGTTTGTTTTTTATTAACCTTCACCTGAGGATATGTGTGGTATGTTTTTTTAATTTGATTTTAGAGAAAGGGAGGTGGGGAGAGAAAAAGATCAATAGGCAGCAAAATATCAGACATATGTCATAGCAATATCTTTACCGACACAGCTCCTAGGGCAATGGAGACTAAGGAGAAAATAAACAAATGGGACTACATCAAAATAAAAAGCTTCTGCACAGCTAAAGAAACCATCAACAAAACAACAAGAAAGCCCACTGCATGAGAGAACTTATTTGCCAATGTTATCACCAATAAGGGTTTGATCTGCAAAATTTACAGAGAACACATACAACTTAACAAAAGGAAGATAAACAACCCAATCAAAAAAATGGGCAAAGGACCTAAGTAGACACTTTTCGAAAGAGGACATACAGAAGGCCCAGAGACATCTGAAAACATGCTCAAAGTCACTAATCAACCTAGAGATGTAAATCAAAACAGCAATGAGATACCATCTCACACCTGTCAGAATGGCTATCACCAACAAATCAACAAACGACAAGTGCTGGCAAGGATGTGGAGGAAAGGAACCCTGGTGCACTGCAGGTGGGAATGCAGACTGGTGCAGCCACAATGGAAGACAGTATGGAGTTTCCTCAAAAAGTTAAAAATGGAACTCCCATTTGACCCAGTGATCCCACTTCTAGGACTATATCCCAATAAACCAGAAACACCAACCAGAAAGGATATACGCACCCCTATGTTCATAGAGCACAATTTACCATAGCTAAGATTTGGAAACAACCTAAGTGTCCAATAGCAGATGAAGATTAAAAAACTGTGGTACATCTGCACAATGGAATACTACGCCACTATAAAAAAGAAGGAACTTTTACCATTTGCAACAGCATGGATTGAACTGGAGAGCATTATGCTAAGCGAAATAAGCCAGTTGGAGAAAGATAAATATCACATGATTTCACTCATGTGTGGGATATAATGATCAACATAATTTGATGAACAAGAATAGATCAGAGACAAATGGCAGGGGAGGTTGGGGGAGGGCGGTTAGAGAACAACCAAAGGACTTATATGCATGCATATTAACATAACCAATGGACACAGACACTAGAGCAGTGGGGGCTTTCCCGGGGTTGGAATGGCTGGCGGGGAGGGGTCAATTTGGGAAAAAGGAGACATATGTAAAACTTTAGACAATAAATAAATTTTTAAAAAGAAGAAGAAGAAAGAAATCACAACCTAGGTATGTGTCCTGACTGGGAATTGAACCCACAACCTTTCAGTGTACAGGAGAATGCTCCAACCAACTGGGCCACAACAGCCATGGAAGACTTAGTCTAGTTTTTTAAATTATGTCATTTCATTCACATTATGTGGGTGCTGGAAGGAGAAGAGATAAAACAAGAAATTGAAAACTAACTTGGAAAAATAATGACAGAAAACTTCTATAACATGGTGAAGGAAACAGACATACAAGTCCAGGAAGTGCAGAGAGATCCAAACAAGATGAACCCAAAGAGGCCCATACTAAGACACATTATAATTAAAATGCCAAGGGCTGCCCTAGCTGGTTTGGCTCAGTAGATAGAGCTTCAGCCTGCAGACTGGGGGGTCCTGGGTTTGATTCTGGTCAAGGGCACATTCCCGGGTTGCAGGCTCTATCCCAGTGGGGGGTGTGCAGGAGGCAGCCAATAGGTGATTCTCTCTCACCATTGATGTTTCTATCTCTCTCTCCCTCTCCCTTCCTCTCTGAAATCAATAAAAAATATATTTTTTTAAAAAAATGAATAAAATGCCAAGGGCTAAAGACAAATAGAAAAATCTTAAAAGCAGCAAGAGAAAAACAGTTAGTTACCTACAAGGAAACTCCCAGACTGTCAGTTTATTTCTCAACAGAAACTATGAAGGCCAGAAGGGAGTGGCAAGAAATATTCAAAGTGATGAATATCAAGGACCTAACCTTATTCTACCCTGCAAAGATATCATTTAGAATTGAAGGTCAGCTAGAGTTTCCCAGAAAAGAAAAACTAAAGGAGTTCATTACCACCTAACCAGCATTATATGGAAGGTTAAAGAGTCTTATTTAAGAAGAAGAAGAAAAGAAGATAAAAAATATGAATAATGAAATGGCAATAAATCCATATCTATCAACAATTGAATCTACAAACAAAATGAACAAGCAGAAAGAAACTCATAGATGCAGAGAAGCTTTTGTTGGTTGCAGGATGGTAGGTGAAAAAGGTGAAGGGATTAAAAAGCACAAATTGGGCCCTGACTGGTTTGGCTCAATGGATAGAGCGTCGGCCTGCGGACCGAAGGGTCCCGGGTTCGATTCCAGTCAAGGGCATGTACCTTGGTTGGGGCATATCCCCAGTGGAGGGTGTGCAGGAGGCAGCTGATCGATGTTCCTCTCTCATCGATGTTTCTAACTCTCTATCCCTCTCCCTTCCTTGCTGAAAAAATCAATAAAAAATATATTTTAAAAAAATTTAAAAAAGCACAAATTGGTTGTGACAGAATAGTATGGGAATGTAAAGTACAGCATAGGGAATATAGTCAATAATATTCTAATTACTAGGCATAGTGCTGGATGGGTGTGGGATGTATTTGGATTTTCACATATTAAGTTATGTAATGTCTGGTCACTGGGGTGTACAAAAATAAAAACACATAAAATAAAATAATAAAATAAAATAAAATAAGATAGTTATGTCACATTTTCTGATCCATGCCAATTGCCTAGATGAATCTATGAATGTGGCCACAGTGATAAGTAGCCCATGAAGTTTCTGTGAGAGACATTCTCTTCTGCAGGCCAGACAAAATGCTAGGAATGAGGTGTTTTGTTTTGCTTTTTTAAAAAGTAAAACTTATTTTCATTGTATTGTGTATTTTGATGTATTTCTAATGTATTCCTTTTCAAAATATCCATTTGCTGAAGTGGAGGCAAAGGCAGAATGAGCAACAGTTGCTGTTCTATTCACACCAAGTACCCATTTTTAAAACTCTTAAAAATGCAGCTGAGAAATTTAAAAGAGCAAGTGGCATGGTTAGTTTTTTAAAAATATGTATTCTCTGTAGCTACATTTACCAGACTCAAACATGCAAATTACAGAATATATAAGTTTTGATATGGCTAGCTTCTTTCAAGACTGGCTGATACAAAGATATTAAATAGATCCATGTATGTGCTAAATGCAGATTTCTTAATATAGAGCCAACATTTCTTTTGAAACTATTCAACAGCATTGCATTTAATGTCAAGACTTATTTAAGATATTTAAAAGATTCAATTTAAAAATATTCCTTGAATCAACAATAATTTTATTAATTATTAATCAGACACATTTTTTCTTCACTTTAAGCCCTTCAGTTGACTTTAGTAATTTCCAAGTAAGTGTGCTTTTGCCTTGCATGGTGAAGTTTAAAGCTGAGGAGGCTATAGTTTTGTTAACTCTATTTTTGTACACAAATGCAAAAGTTACTGAATTACTCTATGCTTATTGTCTGGGATTGATTCTTTTGAGTCCCGTTCAATATATATATATACAGCTAAATCATTATTTCTATTTTGAAAAAAAAGGTCTAAATTACAAAAGAAAAACTATTCTCATATGAAAGTAAATCATCTCAAGCAATTTATTTTCTAAAGGACTTTGGATTTTATGCTTATGCAAGACTAACTTCTTGTTAAGCCTTCATTCCAAGGCCTTTTATAATAGAGGTCCCCAGTGTTTGTTCTTGTCATTTTATAGGATTAATTTGATCTCCTGTCATTCAACTCAATGATCTTGTGTCTCTTGTTAGTGTGCAGTCCATAACTAAGCCCTATTTTTTGTTCTTTAAACTTTATAAAATAGCTCTTCTGTTCACTTTCAGGATATACCCATACATTCAAATGCAGGTGAAAATGCACTGTCTCTTTAAGGTATTTTTAATGCTCTGAAAAAATCATTTATTAAAGGAGAGGCTTTGAAGGAAGTATTGTCCTTCTAGCTTAAAGTTTATAGTTTTGCAACACTTAGCATAAAAGAGCACATTCACAACCAAATCTTTTTAAAGGTAAAGGAATAGAATATTTAGTCTGAGAGCTCTAAAGGTAAATGAATACCATGTATAATCTGAAAGCTTAGCGGGAAGATGAGAGGTTTCATGAAGACAAAAGAAAAAGAAGTGAAAAAGAAAAGCTCAAAGATAAATTGTAATAGAGAGAAGTGTTTATCGTTATCTTCAGAATATAAAAATTTCTCTTTTTTTTACCCAAATATTAAGCCCTTTAAAATGTTTCAAAAGATCAGAATCTAAAATTGATTCTCACTCTTGAATTCAAGGATTAGCATTTCATGAGCTTCTGCCCCCTCTTGGTGAATCTTTTCTTACTAACATTAGTTATCAAGACACTTGGCATTTTTTCACAGCATGCGTGAGTCACAACACAGATACCTCTATCCTTAAAATAAATGGATGTTGAACTTTGAATAAAACATGCTTCTCTCATCTCATTCTCCAATTTGTGGGTGTGCACCTCCTCCTTCTTAGACTTAGATTGCCTTCTAATAATAGTTCTCATGCAATCTAAGTTGAAAAAGATGGACCAAGGATTTACCTTGGAAAGCATCTGTTCATGAATGGGAAAGGTTTGCAGCAGGGTCGGGGGGAGGGGGAGCGAGGTACCAATTGATGCATTTGAGATTTTTCCAGGGCTCAAGTCTCTTCCATTAGGCTATCTTTCTAAGAGATGCTAGGTCTAAGATTTCACAAAATAGACTTGCCTGGTGATCATAGAGCTAAATTTTTTAAAATAAGATGATTTTCATTACCCTAAGACAGGTGACAATCAGAAAGCTTATTTCTAAAACAGAATATGGAAATATCTTAGTCAAATAATAATATGTCCCATTTTAATTTTATCAGTTATTGTAACATTCATAGTCTTGCATAACTATTATCTTGCACCTACACAAGAAACTGTCTACACAATAAGATGGGTATAATGGGTATTTTTATCTTATTTTATAGATTAGGAAACTAAAATACGGAGCCATTTTTTTATGTCACAATGAAAATAATTGGCAGAATCATAGTAAGAACTGAATTCTCCTGATATTTCACCAGGGATTACTTTGTTTATTCATTCATCCAACATCATTAATTAAATGCCTGATAGTAATTATGTGTTAGCTATTACACTGAGCTTTAGAAATACCATATGCTGCCTTTTGTCCTATTGTTAGTTGTTGTCCTGTATCAATGTGTACTATAAAAATATTACATATATAAATTAAAATATATTACTAGAAGTCAAAATAATTTAAATGCAACTAAGGCTACCAATGATAGATAATAATGAAAATCTACCCATTTTCATTATTATTTATCATAATTGTTGACTAAATTTACCAATATAATTAATATAATTTTAATTGTACTACTAGACTGTAAGTTCCAGCTTCTCACAAAATGTCTAGCAAACAGAAGGCACTTAGAAATTGCATTTTGAGAGAATAAAGTAATAGCTTTTCTTTATTCACTGAAAACTTGTTCCTATGAAAATCTACCCATTTTCATTATTATTTATCATAATTGTTGACTAAATTTACCAATATAATTAATATAATTTTAATTGTACTACTAGACTGTAAGTTCCAGCTTCTCACAAAATGTCTAGCAAACAGAAGGCACTTAGAAATTGCATTTTGAGAGAATAAAGTAATAGCTTTTCTTTATTCACTGAAAACTTGTTCCTTGTACACCAGTGATTCCCAAAGTGGGCGCTACCGCCCCCTGGTGGGCGCTGCAGCGATCCAGGGGGGCGGTGATGGCCACAGGTGCATTTGTTTTAACTTTTTTTGTATTACCTTTCTATTCTGAGTTCAATAAATAGTTTCATAATTTCAAACTTCAATGTTTCTAATTTACACCTTTCTTTACTATATTTTACGAAAAAGGTAGAAACATTAATACATATATCTTTCTGTTTAATTGCTATTAAAATTTTAAAAAAATTAATTTCCAGGGGGCGCTGAGTAATATTTTTTCTGGAAAGGGGGCGGTAGGCCAAATAAGTTTGGGAACCACTGTTGTACACTAAGCAAACTGCCCCACTCAGAGCTGACGCTCAGCACAATTAGAAAATAGGTACAAGTTGTCACTGGCATCCTCCTCCCCCATCATCCTACTCAGCCCCTTCAGATTCCACACTGAGTCCCATGCTCACAAGATCCTTTTCCTAAACTAAATCTTAGATGACACTTGTGTTTATGGTATGGGGTTATTTACATTGTATTTTATTTTGTAGCTCTTAAAACGTTCCAAGATTGATGGAGTCGATCCCGACACTAAGTATTTCAAATAGAAGCTGTGAATAAGTGTCTGAGAAAAGAATACTCCTTCCCCATTCAATTCAAATCACAATTTACAAGACACTGTCTCTTCGTGAACCTAACCTTGGTTCTCTGCTGAACCCTTTGAAAAATAATGCTGCACTAACTCTAAACTTAAATACGCCCTTGGGGAAAAAAAGGGAAAGCCTCCTTTAAAAGAAAAATACATATACTTTTTAAAAAATACATTGTAACCTAGAAGTCCCCAGCAGATTGTTTTATATTTTTAAAAACTCCTAAAAGGGCCTAACAAATTTGCTTTAAATGAAAAGCCATCACTTCAGCATACGTCAAGTCTAAAAGATAACCAGAGATTTAACTTTCCCTTCCATTGTGTAGAGCTGTTACTGGGAAATGGCTACCAAACAACAGACTACCTTTCCCAGCCCCTTTTGCATGTCACTGAAACCCTGGGACTGATTCTTGCCAATGAAACCAGAAGAATTAATGAGTAACACCTACCAGCCAAATTGATAAAGAAATGAGTGAACCTTTTTCATCTTCTCCTATCCTGTCCATGAATAAAATTCAAGGGGGAATCCATGGCTCTAAAAAAGGACAGAACCACAAGACAGAAGGAACCTGGGTCCTTACATGTGGAAAGCTGCCTGCCAATCAAGAACAGCCTATTTGGATTTTATGTCAGAGAGAAATAAATTTCTATTTTATTCACCCATTGAGATTTTGAGCTGATTCACTATAGCAACTAGCATCTATAATAATAAAAGCATAATATGCTAATTAAACCAGATGTCCTTCAGGACAAAGCTGCACAAGGGGCGGGGGGGTGGAGGGTGGAGGTAGGAGGGCTAAGGCAGAGGCGGCCATGGTGGCGGCAGGGGCCGAGCCCCTTGCACGAATTTTGTGCATCAGGCCTCTAGTTAAGTAATAAAATGCTCCACTGTAAAACAAAATGGAGAAAGACATTCATTTGTTAACTATGTGTCTTTGTCTCTTCAGGCTACTAAACTAAAATATCACAGGCTGGGTGGTTTATAAACAGCAGAAATATATTTTTCTCAGTTCTGGAGGCTGGGTGAGGGCCACCTTCCTGATTCGTGTGTCCTCACATGGCTAAAGAGGGCAGGGACCCTCTGGGGTCTCTTTCATAGAGGCACTAATCCTATTCATGAAGGCTCTGCCCTCTTGGCCTCATCAGCTGCCAAATGTCCCCTCCTCCTAAAGCCATCACATTGGGATAATAATTTTAACATATGAATGGGGGGTGCAAAGATTCAGTCCATGGTACTAGTGAAGTGGTTCTCAACCTTCCTAATGCCATGACCCTTTAATACAGTTCCTCATGTCGTGGTGACCCCCAACCATAAAATTAGTTTCGTTGCTACTTCATAACTGTAATTTTGCTACTGTTATGAATCGTAATGTAAATATCTGATATACAGGATGTATTTTCATTGTTAAAAATTGAACATAATTAAAGCATAGTGATTAATCACAAAAACAATATGTAATTATATATGTGTTTTCCGATGGTCTTAGGCGACCCCTGTGAAATGGTCGTTCGTGAGTCAGTAATGTTTTCTTTAAAGTAAAAGGACGGAAACTAAGCATCTGTGATCATTGTTATTGTTTAAGCGATCCCTGCTTTGTGCTTAACTAGCTACATTTTTATTATCTCAAGTAAAGTATATGCTGAAACTTTTCCAGAACTTGCTTTACAGGCAGGCCTCCAGGACATGACTAATCTTAATCTTTGACAATAAACTATGTGGCAACCAAGGCAATTGATACATTTAGTTCAAGCCTATGCCTTTCTCTCTAGACTCTACAATCTAATACCTAAATATGCTTACTATTAACTGCCAGTTTCACTAGGGAAGCGAGAAGGGTATCAGATGGGGTCAGTGTATGGCATATTTTTTTCATCTGTGTTGTCCTCTGTAGCATGAATAACGCTCAGCCTGGCCTTTGAGCATCAATACAACAGGAAATGTTACAGAGCAAATAAGTGAGTGGAATTCTCCTAGGAACCAAAGATGTAACATTTTGAAAGTAGCTCCAGGGTATCAAATCTAGCACCAGAAGTTGTGTGGGGATTCCTACCATTAGTTTGTAGTCTCCTAGTTTCCATAGGTTCCATGGAGTTAAATCCCAAGGCATTAATGGTGCTTTCAGGGGGTCCTGAAGTTCAAACACATTGACTAGCCTCAGGAATGAAGATAAGCCACATTTTAACTGGACCTCTCCCTTTGTGCCTCGAAAGGCAGCTGTGCTTTTAAGCTGTCATCGCTATAGATCACTGTATGCGATAGCATCAGATTTCCTTGTTAAGAATGCAGTGGCCACAAGTGCACAATTAAAACAAGGCTTGTGTACACAATGTAGCCCAAAAGATATTTTGACTTAAAAATCTTTCAAATGAATTCAAGGTGAGTAGGAGGAATTTACATTACCTTCTCATTCATTTGGTTTTAGCTACTGTTAAGGAAATAATTAAAATGTGTTTACTGAATCTCTGAAAGTGAATCTGTTTCTTAATTAATGGAAGAATGCTTTGCACCAAACAATGCCTCAAATCTCTTAAGCAATTCTGTAATGTTATAAACTATGATAACGAAGCAATGGTTGTTTACCACTCCCCATGCTATGTGCATTCTTGTTTGATCATGCCAGTTCATAAACAAAGAAATAAAGAACAGAGAGATATGTCAGCCTTCCCAACCCTTGTAAACAACTCTTTGATAAATGAAGGGCAAATTCAGTGGCAAGGAAATAACTCTGTCTAATGTAACAACAGGGTTTCTTTTATATTTCCCAAGTGCTCTCTTTCCTATTCTTAAAGCTACCTTATCAAAGGATCTTGAAAAATAGAGATGTTTCTTTAGACAATTTGCTTAGAGCATTTATAATATTTAGTATGCCCATAGAAAAAAAGGCACCGTTAAGACATTATCCTAAAAAATAAGCAGGTTGAATGCTTTTTGCTTACTGTGAACATCAGAAATGGGATTTAGAAGTCAATCTATTACAATGGCTTAGAGGAATTCTTTACTTTAGTATTAAAAAACAACACAAAGGTTCATTAAAAATTGCTGAATTCAAAGTAGGAATTTAAAAAAGAGGATACAGTTCTTAAGATTTAACTTGGAATATTATTTATGTGTTCAATAAGTACCAAATAATATTTTTCTGGAATTAATTTCCAATCATGAGATATAATAAAAAATCAGGTTTAAATTTGGAGAGATGAGGAATGAGGGTTGTTTTGATTATGCACTTGACCTTTGTCTGGCATTCACCCCATCTGCTTGGAAAAGTTTACTTCCTTCTACAGTTGTTCTTATCAGAAGTCATAGAATATTCTTTCCAATTTTCCATGATAGTTCAAGTTTAAATTTTAGGTAAAATAGTTTTCTGATGCACTATCTTAACTGAATGTTCATCAGTGTGATTAGACATTGATCATCACAATGTTTAATCTCCTTAATGATTTCTTCTCTTCTAGACCTCTTACGTTAGCATGCTTGGGAATGGTTTCTAGACCTCTTGTCCTCTACATCTTTTTTTTAATCTCTATTTGCCTCCCTTGGTGATCACATCGTCACATGGAGTTATATGCCATCAACAGGCACTTGACTTCTAAATGCATATCCTCAGCCCCAACATTCCCCCAGAACTCCAGACACAAACAGCCAATATTTATTTTAAGTCTCCACTTAAATGTTGAGTAAGCATCTCAAGTTTAGCATGCTTACGAGAAAATTTTTGCTGTCCCCTGAAGGGGAAGAAAAAAAGAGCTTCACCCATATTCTTTCTTATCTCATTAATAGAACCACCATTTCTTTCTCTCTCTTCACACTCTATTAGACTTTGATACTCTGCTCTAAAACATTTCCTAAATCTGAACCATTTCTTATTGCATCCATGAATATCACCATAGACCAAGCCACATAATTTTTCCTAGAGTATTAGATCCTCCTCACATTCTCCTTGCTATCACTTTGTGCCCAACATACTCTAGTCTTCACACATTAGCCACTGCACTCCAGCCATACTTATGTTTTGTTGGTCCTCAAACACAAAATAAATATGTATGTTGATTGCCATATAAGATTTCATTTTTACATAATTTATAGATATAATCCTGTTTAGCATGGCTTTATAGGATTTCTGGGGAAGAAGAGGGAAAGCAGCAGGTCTGGTGGTAGTTGCAGCAGCAGTACCAACAGTGGCAGCAGCATCTATCGCTGTGGTAACATTCTTACACACAAGGTTATTACTTTTTATTTTTTAATAACTTAATGAAACAGGAATGACCTTGGAGAAAACACATTTTCTGGAGTAAATAATGGGAAGAAGCTATTAACCTAACACAGCAGGAAATATATTGACCACAGTTAGAAATTTACTCTCTCAGAATGCAGCACAGAGCTTACTTACTGGTGCTAGCACATCTCTATAAAACTAAAGGGAGAAGAAAGAAACAGAAGAAAAAAAAAACAGACACATTTTGATTGTTGATAAATATTCTGCAAAGGGAGCTGACTGAAAATGCACAAAAGTATTCAACTCTGACTATAGAGTGAGTATTATCTGTAATAATAAAAGCATAATATGCTAATTAGACCAGACAGCCGAATGACCTTCTGGATGTCCTTCCGGACAACCTTCCGGAAGAAGCTGTGGCTGTGAGGGCCAAGGCAAGCTTTAGCGGTTGCGAGGGCCAGCCCCTTGCATGAATTTCATGCATCGGGCCTATAGTTTTACATAATGTGGCTCCTCAATACTCTTGTCCCTTTTAGATGTCTCAGAAAGTAACACACTCAACTACTTTTTAATATCTCAAAATCACTTTCAGAAAAATGAAACCAATGCAATTGCCAAGAGCCCCCTTTATGGCATCAGCTATTTTAATTCAAGATATGTCTTCCTTCTTCAGGTACCTTTAGCTTGAACATTGTTTACTAAGCTTAAGCCTTGGTGGAGATTGAATCCCATGCTTTCAAGAATGAGTAAGAAATGGATAATTTTAATGATAGGCAACAGAGATGTATCAAGTGCTGCCAAAGATAGTGAATAGATTGCTCAAAGATTATAAATTTAACCTACAAAGTGGTATTCACAATTTTACATCTTCAAATCCTACCTTAATGTACAGGTAAGGTGATACTGACCTATAGGAGACCAATTAGTGCTAACATGTTCCAGTAGTCAAATACCTCCACCTAGAAGCAGTAGAATAAAACAAAGCTGTACTTAACTTTTCATAAAATTCACTGTGAACTGATTTTTCAAGATAGTTAAATTATGGACAAAATCGTGTTCATGTTCAGGTTTGACTCAGGAGGCACTGGATGTTTGGCCTATAAAAAATGTGCACTCTTAGCATTTTTCCAATTTAGCTAGTGTGACAGGTGTGACAGGTGCTACCTGACTTCCAGGTATCATAGGCATTTTCTCAATATGCTTGTCAGAGGATTTCAGGCTCTGGCTCACTAAAGGTCCTTGGCAGTCCTTAAGAGCTGCAGACCATTCACATGATTTCAACTACACTGTTATGTAGATCTGAATTAACTCTTGGGCTCTATATTCATTGGTAAAATATAGTAAAAAAGATATTTATAATGCACAATGTAAAGTCCTGTTGTGTTCCAGTTTTTCACTTTGTTTAATATCACCTTGAAGAGAAATTTGATGTCAGAATATGGAGAGAAATTGAAATAAATACATCCCCTAAATTGGTGCAGCCACTGTGGAAAACAGATGGGAAGTACCTCAAAAAGTTAAGAATGGAGCTACCATATGACCCTGCAATCCCTCTCTGGGTATCTGTCTGAAAATGTTAACATTTATTCATAAAGCTATATGTATTCCTATGTTCATTGCAGCATTATTCACCATAGCCAAGACATGGAAACAACCTAAGTGTTTTGCAATGGATGATTGGATAAAGAAAATGTGGTACATATATACAATGGAATATTACTCAACCATAAGAAAAGATGAAATACTGCCATTGACAACAATATGCATGGATCTTGAGACTATCATGCTAAGCAAAATAAGTCTGATGGAAAGGACAAGAACCATCTGATTTCACTCATATGTGAATATAAAACAGAAAGCAATAAAAAACAAACAAAACAGACAGAAACAGAAACTCACAGAAACAGACAACAGTATGGTAATTATCAGAAGGAAAGGGGGCCAAATACTAGGTGATGGAAGGAGACTAGGCTTTGGGTGGTGAGCACACAATGCAATATACAGATGTAACAATGCAATGTACAGATGATGTATGGGGAACTGTGCACTTGAAACTTACATAATCTTATTAATAAATGTCACCCCAAAAATTTTAATAAAAAAATAGAAACAAGGGGAAAAAAGAAAGAAGCACATTTCCTTTTTATTAGTAGTACAAAAGACCTTTTCAATTAAGCTATGTTAACAGCTAAGATGATCTTCATGCGATAGAGAAAATTTCTTTTACATATTTTTGAAGAGGGCTCTTTTTTAAAAACCACCTTAATGGTAAATAAAGCACATTCAACTGAAAGCAAACAATAACTTCACAATTGCCTGATTTGTGGACTTGAAGAAAAATAATAATAATAGACCTAACTGCTGTATAATATTAAGCCACAAAGTTTCTGGCACTACAGGGTGTCCCAAAACGTGTATACACACTTTAACAGCTGATAGCTCAATTTTAAAAATGAAATGTATTTTAATAAGCACTGCCTTTATAATTATTCAGAGTGTGTGTATACATTTTTGGGACACCCTATATTTGCAGATTTTGACTTAAAGGTTTAATTCAAGGTAAGAATTGCAGTGGTACACATTCTGGGAGAAATAGTTATAGTTCTGTTCATTTTTACCCCTACACAGGAAATTGCTTTTGTGAGTCTATACTATTTTACCAGCAGCATAAATGCAGCTCACTACTCTGAATTCAGATATAATACCCTATAATGATATAGAGGGGGAAGATGAAGGGAGAAAGCAAGCTTGTGCCAGATTGGGGTGAGGAAAATAGGCAAATTATAATAATACCCAAATCCATCCCTGAATAATTAGTTGCTATATTAAAAAATACCTAAAGTTAAAAGATTAATTTTAGAGGGCAATTGTTTTACCACATGCATTTAGGAGGGCATACTGAACATGTGAACATGCTAGAGATACCTACAAATACTAGTTGTAAACTGGAAAATTAAAATATTTTAATGGCTTCAGAGACACTTACATAATATTTGCCTAAAGTGTATATTTAAATTATTGTTGACGCTTTGCTGAATCTTAAAGTGACAAAAATTATAATTATATCTAGAGACAGGTGTATTGATAACTGCATATTTCTATTACCACCACTTTGGCAGGATTGACTTCTGCCTTAAACTACACATTTCTGACAGGTAGAATATTTTTTAAAGTGACACTAATCTGATCCCTAATCGAGGAATATAGAGAATTGATGTCCATCTTTCATTCCAAAATAGAAAATTGATTGTCTACATCAACATTAATTCAACAGCAGCTTTTCTTCTATTTGTTGGCATGGTGAAGTTGAAAGACAATGATTTCAGGGTCAGGTACACATCGGTTCAAATCCAGACTCCTCCATTTTTAGACTAAATATTTTTAGGTAATTTAACTTCTTCAAATCTCACTTTCATCAACTATAAAACAGATATATTTTTTTCAGAGGCATTGAGAGGATTCAATGAGATTAACGTACATAAGAAGTTGACTAATATAGTTTGTGATACATAATAAATGCTCAATAAATGTGGTTCTCCTGAAAACACCTATGTAGTCTCTACAGATTAATTATAGTAAGAGAAACTGAAGCTGATAAAGTGGCTAACGCAAAATCAGTGAGCTTTTTAGAGACAGAGCTAGACCTAGAACCTGACCTCCTGACTTATTAAGTAACACATATCATGGGTCCAGGAGAGTTGGATCTCACAGGCATAAAAGCTTTGAAGTCAGACCTACACTCTAACCAATGCATGGGTGTAGCAAGTGATGTAACCTCTCTCAGCCTCAGTTTCCTCATCTCAAAAATGGAGAAAACAACTACTTCACAGAGTTGCCATAAGAATTCATTGAAATGTTAGATGTGAATGATGTAGCAGTAGCTAGCAGGCACTTAGTGTTCCACAAATGGTAGTGATTATTATCAAATGCTTATTGTGTGTTGGACACCATGGAAAGTACTGTGGGATACCCCAAAATGACAAATTCCATGCCCTTGAGAAGTTATTTGGGAAAATAACATGAGGAAAATAATTCTTGATGCTAAGCAGCGCTTAAATGAGTCATATAGGTAAGAGGTTAATTAGGTAAAAAGTGGGAGAAAAAGGTCATTTTATGTCGAAGTGGCCAGAAAAAGTCTCACAAAGGGAGCAGAATTGAAGTTGAGCTCTAGAGAAGTTGACTCATCTTGAGGACACTTTAGTTGCCTTTTCTCTTTTTCCTATAGGAGACTTGAAAAAGGAGTTTGAATGTCAGAATTATGAAAAAGAAGCCTGAGGAGTCATTAGGGAATACAGTTTTCTGGCTGATGCTGATGGACAATTATTCTATCATGAACATCAAAAAGGTGAGTGCAGCATAAGTTTCCTGTGCATGGGTGGCTGCATGTGCGCACATGCTCATTCACAATTTTCATGAGTTGGCTCACTTACTAGTAACCTCCGAAAACATGCACTGTTTCCTAAGCCGATGGAATGTACATCTTAATAGTTCCCTTTTCCGAAGCACAGCAGAAAAAGAATCTCATCTAGTTATTTCTCAACAACATCTCTACGGACAATTGATACACCCATTAAAAATGCTGGCAGTGTATCTGGTTTGGTAACCGTTTTGTGTGCTTTCTAATGGCGCAGCTTGCCTTTGGCAGTGATTGTAATTCAATTTATGCATCTATGGAATCATCTGATCCTGTTGCTGATGCAGTATCACAAAATAACTTTTGTCTTTAGAGTTAGTCAGCCTTACATTGTATGTTATCTATTACCTAGATTTCACTGCGTCGCACAATAACTTTCAAGCTGAACAAGTTTGCATTCAAATAAGTAAACACATTAGAAATAAAGGGACTAACCTTGAGCTGATGGCAGAAGATGCAACTCATAAAAATGGTAACGTGGCTTTATTATAAAAATTGATGTGCGTGTGTGTGTTGTGTTTGTGTGTGTATGCATTTTTGCTCTTGGTATAGAGGGTGTTTTTTATCTTTGCATAAACAGTTCTTTGGTAACATTTAAAAATAATTTCTTTCATGATTTCATTTCATTTTCATACAAACTTTAAAATGTGGTTGAAATTTTTTCTTGAGGCAAGTACTGTATATACATAACCACTTTATCAGATAGTCCTAATATTAAGAAGAATAATATGAATTAACTTTTCCCCTCAATCATTACTGTATTATGTTCCTATGCTTCAATGCTATCTTGGGCCAGTTCTAGCACCCTTCAGTATTCAAAAATTTAATCTCAAACTCTCTTAAGGTTTTATGTGCTGCCAGCCAGTTGCCACAGGACCACTTGAGCTGGGAACCTGACTCTTTGGCCTCAGAAGGTAAAGTTAAGAGCCTGGCTGGAGTGGCTCACTGGTTGAGCATTGACCTATGAACCAACAGGTCACGGTTTGATTCCTGGTCAGGGCATATGCCCAGGTTCCAGGCTTGATACCCAGTGAGGGCGTGCAGGAGGCAGCCAATCAATGATTCACTCTCATCCTTGATGTTTTTATTTCTCTCTCCCTCTCCCTTCCTCTCTGAAATCAATAAAAATATATTTTAAAAAAAGAAGGCAAAGTTAAGATGTTATCTTTCTCTGGGTCATATCTTTCCACCCCCCCTTTAATAAAACTCCTCCAGGATTGGGGTAGGGAGGAGGGCTATCAATGTTTCTTCATTGATCTTGCTCCTTCAATGAAATTAACTTACTGGTTATCAGTGTTCATTATCTGTCTGAGTCTAAAAGTTGATTCCTCTGTGGCAGAGAGCATCACTACACAAAGTGTGGCCCTTGGCATCACCTGGAAGATTGTTAGCACCTCAGCCCACACCTGCTGCATCAGAATCTTAAGATCCCCAGGTGATTTGCACGAACATTAAAGTTTAAACGCTTGTGGTTAAAACAGATCGTTTTTATTTACTGTCTGTCACAGACTGACATAACTTAATGTATCAAAAAAGGAATTGCTAGTGCCCTGGCTGGTTTTCTCAGTGGTTAGAGCATTAGCCTTTGGACTGAAGGGTTGCTGGTTCGATTCCCAGAAGAGGGCAGGTACCTGGATTGCAGGTTCGACCACCTGGCCCAACCATTCTATGTGTCTCTCTCACTCTCATATATTTTACCTCTCTCTCCTTCCCTTCCAATCTTTCCAAAAATCAATGGAGAAAATATCCTCAGTGAGGATTAAAAAATAATAATAAAATAAATAAAAACTAAATTTCTAAAAAAATATTTTTTTTAAAAAAGTAAAGACATGCAAAGCACAAGCCGAAGTCTATGTGATTCAACAGACTGACCATAATGGAGTAAGAAGTACCATCCTTGCCCTCCCACCAAAAACTTATGATACAATTTATTTTCAAACATCAGACAATAGACAAATAAGACCTTCATCCCTAAGAGAAGGAAATGGAACAAGATGAGCCTTATTGTCACCCAGGCTTTTCTCTAAAGGCATCGCACAGGAAAGGGGAACTGAGGCAGAGCAGGACAGGTTCACATCCCTGAGGAGACAGACACAGAATTCAGTGAAATTGGGGAGGCTTGACTGTGTAGGGGAGTCCTGGAAGGGGATAGCCTAGAAGAGAAAATGCATTAGAAATCTCCTTGCATCGATTCTGAGGTCTTAGTTATGCATTAACTGTGCTTTATGTTGGAACTTCATGAGGCTGAGCAAAAACTATCAGGGGCCTGTAAACTGGGCAGACCCACAGCCTCCAAGGGGCTGGGTGACATTTCAGGTTCAATCAACTGGAGTGCAGAGATCTTTCACAGAGTTCCCCCCTCAAACTCAGATATAAAATTTCAAAATTAACGTGGTGGAAATTAAGGGGGAAAAATTTTAATTCCAAAAGACAAATTCCTCTCTTTCTAGACCAGGAGTAATTTTATTTTAACAAAATGAAACCATAAAAGTTATTATCCAAGTTTATTTCAAACAATAGGAAAAAATAACCACCAATCAGACAGGATATAATGGAATTTGTATTAGAGGAACTTGAAGCAGAAAGTGTATGGCTTTTTGGCATATTTACATAATCCTCTATTAACCGCAATGTTTATCCAGAAACCTGGGAAAATCTTATTGCTGGACAATGCAATGGGTATGGAAGAGGTATTTTGCTTCAAGTAAATTATCACCTGATACTGTTTGAAGCCATATTTCCTTTCCTGAATGACAGTTCTTTAACTGGCAGTTAAATGCCAGTTCCTTAGGTGTGTCCAGGGCCCAGCAAAATCTAGTAAAAAAACTAGACCAGAAAAACTCTAGCCACTAGGATGGTGAAAAGCCTGGCTAAGATCCAGTGTCAGATGTGTCTGCTTTAAGCACGGCAAACTGCTTGGTAAGTTAAAACTTTAAATATAAAAAAATCAATTTATAAGTCACAAGAAACTCCAGGAATAAAGTGAATTCAGCTATAGCATTGGCAAGAACAAAACCAAACCTCTAAATGTGGACCTAGAATTTGGATTGAGTTGTATATATGAGTTAATAGTTATTTTATCTAGGAGAAGCAATGAGCTGTATTCTCTTGAAATTCATATACTGTAAAAGATGAAACAGTTAAGTTAAGCAGATAATATGAGAGTGTTATGTTGCAGGCTCTTATATACTGCTTAATATGCACTGAGACCTGTTCTATGCATCTTTACAAATATTAACTCATTTAAGTCTCATTTTATAGATGAGGAAACTGAGTCACAGAGAGGCTTGCCCCAGGTTGCACAAAATTAGTAAGTAGTAGAGATGAGATTAAAATCCAAAAAGGCTGATTCCAGGAACGGTGCTAACCTAAATTTCATATGGTGTTTGAGCACAGAGAAGTCAGCTTCGTGGGCACACTTCTGGATTTTTCTGGCTTGCACTTAGGAATGACTTTCTTGAGTTATTGTTTTACTTTGGTGTGTCCTAAGTCTGCCAGAGTGTACTAGTGAGGGAGGAAAGAGAAAGGAAACTACACAGAAACCAAATATTGGAGTCAAATTATTATGAACTCAGTTTAAAAAGGTAGCATCTATAATGGATTACTTGGAAACCATGCAGACATCATTGAGATAGGTTAGTAACCTGCAGAGCTCCTCCTGAGGGCCATCGTTTGGCTCTCATGGCCCCCTGCAGAGCCACAGATTGATCCAAACATGCAAGTCCTTCTTTAATTGTTAAAAGACATAAAATTCCAAAGACTTTTATTTATCATACTAGAGGCCCGGTGCACAAAAATTTGTGCACTCAGGGGTAGGGGGACCCTCAGCCCGGCCTGTGCCCTCTCACAGTCTGGGACCCCTCGGGGGTGACCGCTTGCTAGCTTAGGCCTGCTCCCCGGGGGATTGGGCCTAAGATGGCAATCAGACATCCCTCTGGCAGCCCGGCAGCCCTCAGGGGATGTCCACTTGCCAGCAGGGAGCAGACCTAAGCTGCAGTCAGGCATCCTTAGCGCTGCTGAGGAGGCAGGAGAGGCTCCCACCACCACTGCTGTACTGGCAGCCATCAGCCTGGCTTGTGGCTGAGCAGAGCTTCCCCTGTGGGAGCTCACTGACCACCAGAGGGCAGCTTCTGCATTAAGCGTCTGCCCCCTGGTGGTCAGTGTGTGTCATAGTGACCAGTCATTCCCAGTCTTTCTGGGGGCCTGCTGGTTTGCCCTGAAGGGTGTCCCAGATCAGGGTGGGGGTCCCGCTTGGGTGCCTGGCCAGCCTGGGTGAGGGGCTGATGGCTGTTTGCAGCTGGTCACATCCCCTTCAGGATGGGGGTCCCCACTGGGGTGCCTGGCCAGCCTGGTTGAGGGGCTGAGGGCTGTTTTCAGGCTGGCGGGCAACTGAAGCTCCCAGCCTCTTTTTTTATTCTTTTTTTTTTAATTCTAGGATTTATTTACCTTCTATAGCTGTCACTGAAGCTGAAAGCCGGTTCCAGCTCTGAGGCCGTGGCTGGCTGAAAGCAGGTATCTGGGGTTTGTTTAGCTTCTATAATTGAAACTCTGTTGCTTCCGGAGCTCAGAGCTGGGCCGCGGCAGGCGGGGAACTTTGTCTTCCTCCATCACTGGAGCAAGCAAGCCTCATGTTCGCTTCAGCTGCGTGGCTGCTGGCCGCCATCTTTGTTGGCAGTTAATTTGCATATCCTGCTAATTAGCCAATGGGAAGCATAGTGGAGGTATGGTTAATTACCATGTTTGTCTATTATTAGATAGGATGATTAAAGGAACATAGTAATTGTACAGTTTCTAAATTTGGTATTTACAAACAGAATCAAGTTCTATTTGTCCATTTATTCTACCTTATTATTTTAAGATTTCAGTAAGTAATCTGAGTAAACCCTTATTATGCCTACACATGTGCAACTCTTTAGAATCACATGGGCCATTAGGAGAGAGCAAGAGGGGTCTTTTGGCCCATTCAACACTGAAAGTTTGAGATCCAGACAATTCAAACTGGAATATATAAAATTTTTCCAAAGAGTAATATGTATAGAAAGATAGATGGGAATCAATTTCCACATCTTAATATCTATAGACAATGTTCCATCCTAAAAATGATCTTACTAAGAGAATGACTTTCTCCCAATTTTTCTTTCTTATCTCTCTTTCACAAGTGTACTCTCATTTTATAAAAGAACAGGATATCTTTCATTCAGAATAATTGGGGAAAAGCCCCACTTATCTCATTAAGAAATGTATTTTACTTTTATGTTTAATACTTATTCTCACAATTTGAACCCTTAATCAATGAATCCATTTCTATTAATAATTATTATTATACTAGAGGCTGGGTGCACAAAAATTTGTGCACTCAGGGGGGTCCCTCAACCCGGCCTGTGCCCTCTTGCAGTCTGGGACCCCTTGGGGGATGTCCACCTGCTGGCTTAGGCCAGCTCCCCAGTGGACCGGGCCTAAATTGGCAGTCAGAAATTCCTCTGGCAGCCCGGGAGCCCTTGGGGGATGTCCACTTGCCAGCGGGGAGCAGGCCTAAGCTGCAGTCGGATATCCTTAGCGCTGCTGAGGAGGCGGGAGAGGCTCCCACCACCATGGCTGTTTTGGCAGCCATCAGCCTGGCTTGTGGCTGAGCAGAGCTCCCCCTGTGGGAGCACACTGACCACCAGGGGGCAGCTCCTGCATTGAGCGTCTGCCCCCTGGTGGTCAGTGTGTGTCATAGTGACCAGTCATTCCCAGTCATTCTGCTGTTAGGGTCAATTTGCATATTGCCCTTTTATTATATAGGGTAATCTCAATTTGGTAGGAAGTTTCAATATTTAAAGCTTATGGTCAAAAGAATTTTATAAACAAATAAATTATTTACATGCATATTTTTGTTACAGAGAAATATGTTTAGTCATTAGAAAGTTTCAAGGGGAAAATTGTGTAAGGATTAAATTCTGTGGAAGAAATGGAATAGAATTAAAAATTTAAGGATAAACAATGTAAAATTACTGTCAAAGGAGATTATATTATTTGTGTATTGGGGTGATCATATGTTTTACATTATTGTGTTGTTTAAATTGCAGTGAATGCATGTAAAGAATAATGTAAGATTTATTTTTAAATGTCAGCATTCACAGCATTCCATAAATTACAAACTTTCTAACAATTTAATCTAAAGATGAAAAACTCAAATTCAAACTAAAGATGAGGAAGAAGGGACATCTTTGTTTGTTTTTAATTCTAGGTTCTAAGACATGTTATTGAATTTCATTCCAGCTTTTATGGAAAATAATTACAGGAAACAGCCATATGTAATTCATCACTCCAGAGGAATGCTATTAAAGGTTGTATAACCCTAGCCAGTTTTTTTCTCAGTGGATAGAGCATTGTCCTATGGACTGAAAGGCCCTGGGTTTGATTTTGGTCAAGGGCACATACCTGGGTTGTGGGCTCAATCCCCAGTAGGAGGCATGCAGGAGGCAATGATCAATGATTCTCTCTCATCATTGGTGTTTCTATCTCTCTCCCCCTCTCCCTTACTCTCTGAAATCAATAAAAATATATATATTTTTTAAAAGTTGTATATATCACATCACAAAAATGCCCTTTCAATAAAGTCCCACATGAAAAATTATTTTATGAATTCAGTTCTAGGAAAAACTTTGCTTCTCTTGAATAGTTGGTGTGCTTTATCCTTTCTTATCGTAAGACATAATATTGGTCATATCTTCCTTTTCACTTTGGCTCTCAGGAAGTTAGCAACTAAATCTGAGGTTAGATCAAAAGAATTATTTCAGTCCTAACAGATTGCACAAATATTTTTGCAGTCTCATCAGTCTACTCTGACACAACTTCTTCCTTCTAGGTTTATATTTGCCATTATTTTAATTCTTAATTCTATTTGCCATTATTTCATTAAGTGTTTCTTAACTCATCCAAATCTTTTGTGGAGGCAGAGCATGAATAAACGTGAATTTAAATAACAAATGTTCTTTTCATCTAGGTGTCCACAGGCAAATCTCTCACTGGTTCCTCAGCATGTCCTTATTATGTGTTGGGCATGTAAAACTGCTAAAGAGAAGGACCCACAGTGGCAAGGAGAGGCCGCCATCATTATTCTTGGGCAATGCTCTCTTCTAACCAGTTTCCTAAGCAAGCATATGCCCTGTGCATCTATTTCTTTCCAGTATGAACACAGGGATCAATCTAGCCCTTGATTTTTGCAACCAATTCACAGGATTTACAATTTCCATAAAATAAGAATTTCATCAGATTCAGCACTCAGTAGAGTCTGAGAAAAGAGTTTACGTTTGTAAGAATAGGTCAAACTAAAATTTCTTGGCAAGAGATAATATCCATTAATCCTTCTTTCTTTTTAAATATCATTTTTATTTCCCTTTTGCAAAAAATGATTTAATTTGGTAATCCCTTTTCCTTGAGGGTTTGTCTCAAATGAGTGACCTCTTCTAGCCACTTATTGTAGAAGGATTCACCCCAGCAGTTTACTGATGAGTAAGGATAAATTCCTCTTTGCTACAGACGGCACTGCTGGCTCCACCTGCATCTCTACAGTCTCCCCATCTCTCACCTCCGCTCAGGGCACCTGTTACTCAGCCTCTCCCCATTTCTCTCCCACTTGTGAGAGTCTGGCATTTTTTTAACCACCTGACTTTCCCATCACAACCCTATTTTCTTCACTCAGTAAATAAATATTGAGTGACTACTATGTGCCAGACACCAAGTTGAGGCACCAGGAATACAGAGAACATGGTGGTAAACAACATAGAATAAATGCCTTAAAGGAGCTTATAATCTTGAATACCGGTATTTCAGGAGAAGATCAGTGAACATTGGAGAGGTTTCCATCAGGAATTGATATTGTTCCTCACTTTTCTCACTGGGTTTTTCTCTAAGTTCTATTTAATACTGTACCACATCACATCCCAGACCTCACACTCTTACTTCTGTTATTTAAATTAACCTTATCAACACACAAACACACACATATCACATCACATATATGTAACATGGACTTTACATAAAGGATTATACAGTCACCTTCTCTAAGGAGATATTCAACATGACATATGTTTGCCATGCAGAATATCTGACTTAAGCTAGTAATATTAATTAGGAAGAGAAATAAGTGCTCATTTGCTCATAGTAATAGCTCCTAACTGGGGGACCTTTTGGATCTATGTGTGTAGGGGAAGAGGGACACAATAAGCCCTTGAGATATATGCAATAAGTTATAAAATGGACAAAATTGTATTCACCAAATTATATTCTGCAATGAATTTTTTGAAATGAATGTATGAACATAGTATGTTGAGGTGTGCCTCCAACAGAATGATAATGTAATAAATAGTGATAATTAAACTGCCTCCTAGGACTGTGGGTCCAGGACACTGGCAAAATATGTTTTACCAACCACTATGTGGAGGTTTGAGTAGCTAAATTTAATCTCAGGAGCTGGGAAAAGCTGAATTGCTATGCAATTTTCAAAAGAAAACACTGGAATAAAAAATAGTGAAGCCAGGAGTCTGTGAGTAGTAGGTGAGCGAAGGGGACTATAGTTTGTCCAAAGTCTGTGCAGTTTTGAAATTCTTATATTTTCCTTAACAAACACTCATAGACTGTAGTAATCATCCATTTCAATGATCTCAGCTTCCTAATCTCCACTTTTCCTTTCTTACCTCTCAGCACCATTCAATAGCTAATTTTTCATTCTAGTATTGTCTTCGATCTTGATATTTCATCTTTTGTTATGGTTCTGGTAATAATGCCTTGGTATTTATTTTATCTCACCTTACATAGTACCTTAGCTTGCAAAGAGACTAACCTCCTTGTAGTGGTAATGGCAATGGTGTCTATTGTTTCTCTCTCTCTCTCTCTCTCTCTCTCTCTCTCTCTCTCTCTCTGTGTGTGTGTGTGTGTGTGTGTGTGTGTGTGTGTGTGTGTGTGTGTGTGTTGGTTTTGGGGAATTTAACCTGTCTAGGATCTAAGAGATGAGTCATCAGGAAAACCCGAAGTGAACAAGCTTCCCTACAAGAGAAGTTTCTTTTCATCAGCACAGGATCTTAGTAAACCCTAGACCTGGAACTGGACAAAAGTGAAA
Organism: Myotis brandtii; assembly: GCF_000412655.1. Taxonomy (NCBI): domain Eukaryota; kingdom Metazoa; phylum Chordata; class Mammalia; order Chiroptera; family Vespertilionidae; genus Myotis; species Myotis brandtii. The sequence goes on along the minus strand of NW_005363836.1, from coordinate 7,753,784 downwards.
ATCTCTGACTAGATTAGGTAACAGATGTAACTGCTCCAGCATTATGCATGTACAGGTTAGTAAATAGTCATTAAGTAAGTATCCAACATTTATTTATAAACTAGAGGCCTGGTTCATAAAAATTCATGCACTGGAGGGGGTTCCCTCAGCCCAGCCTGCCTCTTCTCACAGTGGAGCCCTCCTCAGGGGTAGGAGGCAACCCGGTGATCAGGGGAAGGCGACGCCCATCACACCTCTGCTGCTGCCACTGCCGGCAGCACAAGCCTCAGCCGTCCCTCGTTACCTGAGCCTCGGGCACCCTGGGTGGCTGGGGGCTGAGGGGACTGGGGGACTCCGGAGGCAGGTGTGCGAAGTGGCTGGGCCCTCCTGGGGGCAGGCCTGGCCTTGCCACATGCCTGCTGCCCTGGCGGGGCTGAGGGAACTGGGTGCCACCATCTTGTGGCTATGGGCGCTGCCAACTTTGAGGGCGTGGCAATCAATTAGCATATTCCCTCTTTATTAGATAGGATGTTGCTATAAGAAAAGTTCTTAACACAGTATCTGGCACAAAATAAGTGGCCAATAAATGTTAGCTGAAATGGAGAGGAAGGAAGGAAGGGAGGGAGGGAGGGAGGGAGGGAGGAGGAATTAAGGGAGAGGGGAGGGGAGAGAAGTGAAGGAAAAAAAGGAGGAAGAAAAGATAGACAGGCTGAACAGCACTGAGGAAAAGTAGAGAATGAAATGCCTTTGGAGTAGTGAACACACAATACAGTGTATAGATGATGTGTTCTGGAATCGTGCATCTGAAACCTGTATGATTTTGTTAACCGGTGTCACCCCAATAAATTCAATAAAAAGGAAAGAAGAAAAATTCCCTCGGGACAGAGCTTAACTTCTCTTTTTTTACACCTTGAATTTGAACCTTTCTCACAACCTTCACCCACTCCACAAAACCAAAGCCCGACTACCTTAGAGGACAATTCTGTTCCCAGCTTTTGTTGGGTTTCATGCCACACCAAAGAGACTTATCCGAGTAATGCGTTTTTTTCATCAACATTGAATTTCTTTCTGAGAAATAAAAAAAATAAATGAAATTTTCTTTATTTTATTTTAATTAAGGTTCTAGCATCTTAGTTGTTTAAGAATCTCTTATGGATTACAACCTGTGGGCTTTGTTCTTGGCCTGCTCATTACGGTTCTTTCATTTACGCATTCAGCCATTTATACTGGTACTCAGTCTGAAAGTAAGTCCACAAGAGGTGAAATGATTTGCCTGGATTGCAGATTGTGTGGTTTGATGGTGATGTAAGCTGAACTTTCTGCCATAATTTGAGTATTCATGCCTTTTGTTATAATCTCTTATTTAAAATTCAATTTGGAGAATTTTTTTACTTTGTATTTCAAACATGGAAATTAAAATTAAGAAATGAATCTTCTAAAATTATAAAAGATTAACAGAAAATACACAGGCAACCCTTAAAAATTCTTTTCTGATTTTACTGCCATCAGAGTCAGTAGACTTTTATTGTAACCACCGTGTTATTTTCTGTGAGTAGCACACACATTTAACAGATGTTTATTTAAAATATGATCTGACAGATGCTGTTCTAAATTCTGTAAGTGTGGTGAAAAAGTTAGTTTTTTCTGACCAGGGAGACTAGAACAGGATTTGATAAATCCCAATGGTATAATAATAATGCATACTAGTTAAGACATACTTTCAAGGATTGGGCTAAAACTCAGCTATAATATGGTTCTGGAGTTTGCCATCGAATGCTCTTCAGATAATATTGTAATGCATGTTCTTTGGGAAATAAGAAAGTAGATTATGAATGCTTTCATTTAATTTTCTCTACTCTTGTGTAAACTGGAATTTACCAAAAATTAAAAATTTTCATGGTTAGTAAAATGTAAATAATTTTGCATCTTGATAGAAACATAAAGTGAGAAATTCACATGGACCAATGTCCTAAATGGTCTTAAAAATATAATGTCATAATTCACTTAATTCATTTTTAGAAATAGGGATTTATGGATTTCTAATTAAGAATCTCCTTATACTCTCCAAGTAAAATAATAACACAAGGTTGAGCACTGGGACAGATAGTATTTTTTCAAAAATTGCTGCACCCATATGTAGCTCATTTCACGTGGCAATCTTATAACATGATGTTCATAACTCTTCCATCAAGAGGTGAGATGTATGTGATTTCCTCTTTACATGCATGGACCTATATAACTGCCTCCACCATTAGAATATAGTAGAAATAATGCTGTGTGACTTCCCAGGCCAAGCTACAAAAGAAAATTCAACTTCTCTTTCTTTTTTGAGAGGCACGTATTTGAAACTCCAAGCCACTCCATAAGAGTCTAGCTATAATGAAGCTTTGATTCAGCAGAGACCACGTTGAGAGAGAGAAGTGCCCAATCAAGGAGCCCCAGATGTTTTAGCCCTAAGCAATTTGAGTCTTTTCAGCCCAGCCTTCTGACACCTGAGTCAGACGTCTTTAGCTGACTTCAGCCCCCAACCACTGGACTACCTCAGCCATGCTGAGTAGAAAGGAAATGAGTTATCCTCACAGAGCCCTGCCCAGACTGCTGATTCTTGTTATGTAAGCAAACTAAATGTCATTTTAAATCACTGAGCTTTGGGTTTGTTACAAAGTCATAGTAACTGGAACAGAGATGTCCACTCTATGCAATTACTTTGAGCAGAACAAATATGGCAAAGAACAGCTGCATAATTCATTCACTTATTCATGCATTTCCATAAATATGCACTAAGTACCTAACATGTGCCAGTCACTAGGCTGTATAGTGGTAAGCAAAACAGGCAGTGTTGGCCCCCATAGAATTTAAAACACTGGAAATATGCTGACAACAGGCAGCCCTATGAACAGTCTCATGCCCTATCACAGTGGGCATTATTAGAGGGAAGTAGAAAGAAATCATTGGTACAGAATGATTGTGGAAATAGCTGAAATCTTTTCTTTCTTGGTGGTGACATGTAGTCTCTGCTAATCAAATCTCCCTGTGCACAAGAAGAATTTACACCAAAGGACATTAGGGAAGAACAAGTGGATAGGATAACTCAGAATCTTGCAATCAGATCTAGTGTTTTCTAGACATCTCTTTTTTTATATTAAATTGTGTATAACAGACACCATAATTGTATAATATGACATTTTACGATGTTTTTAAAACTTTGGGTCAGATTGGTAAAAAAAGTATAATTCTAAGACCTTAATATTGGGTAATTCAACAATAGATGGTACAGAGAGTCTAAACTCAAATCTACAATGTAATTTGGATTGTTTTAAACTCTTTTAAACTTTTTTTTCATATACAATATACTTCTCGTAAATAATAAAGCTAGGAAAAAATAGGAAAGTTTTGCACAGTCTAGTTATACAAGCTTAATCCAATAGAAGCTCTAATACTCATCTCAATACCATGATAAACCTCCAAACAGCTGAAATATTTTATTGGGAGAATGAATCATATTATTCCATTTAGATTATTTCAGCATTAAAGGATATGGCTCATTCATGCTGCAGATGGTAAAGTCGTATGGTCAGGTTAATGCTAAAATGACAAATGCTATGCCAAATTTGAGAATATATGAAAAATTTTAATTAGAATTTCATAAAATTCAGAAAAATCTGCAAAGGATTTATCCTTATGAATGAACTTAAAACAAGTTTAGAGCTAATATATTAGCTAATATGCAGGCAGTGATGAAGGGAACACAGGTGGCTGTCGCATGATTTCCACAGTGGTCTCTTTTTTAAGGCTGGCTGTGAAAGCCAACCCTATTTACCTGCAGTGGGGTGGTTTGTTTTCAACAAAGAGCAATCAGAAGTTTGCTTCACTTTGTAAGGCATCATGGCACACTCAATCTTTATGCTACTTTTCTCAGACCGAGATCTTTGACTGGCCCTCTATAAACTATTTTTAGATGTGTTTATCTCTCCTACTATTCATGTATAATTGTTCGCTCTTCACAGATTTGTCAGTGAACTTCATTGGAAGATTACAGGAGGAAAAAAAAGCATTGTTCAAGGGGGAAAGTGGAAAACCAGAGAGATGTTGATTGTTGATCAGGCATGCCTGCCTGACCTTTCTTCCCTTGATAGCATCTTACAAGTTACTCTAAGGTGCTAAACCATTGTCACCAGGAGGTAACACCTCAGTTATAAAGGGGTTATAATAAATGCAGTAAAATATTTTTTAAATATGCTGTAAAAAAAGATAAATCCAATGCAATTCATATAAAGCCTAATGTATTATGTGCACTCTGTGCTTAATAAATACAGTACTCACAAAATATACTAGTACATTCACAATCCTCCTTTCTTATCAATAAAGCAATCAAGCTGAGCATAAGATTACCCAGAAATTCCCTTCCCTCTTATATAAAACTAGAGGCCTGGTGCATAAAAATTTGTGCACTCAGGGGGGTCCCTTAGCCTGGGCTGTGCCCTCTTGCAGTCTGGGACCCCTCGGGGGATGTCCACCTGCTGGCTTAGGCACGCTCCCTGGGGGGATCGGGCCTAAGATGTCAGTCAGACTTCCCTCTGGCAGCCCAGGAGCCTTCGGGGGATGTCCACTTGCCAGTGAGGAGCAGGCCTAAGCTGCAGTCGGACATCCTTAGCACTGCTGAGGAGGCAGGAGAGGCTCCCGCCACCACTGCTGTACTGGCAGCCATCAGCCTGGCTTGTGGCTGAGCAGAGCTCCCCCTGTGGGAGTGCACTGACCACCAGGGGGCAGCTCCTGCATTGAGCATCTGCCCCCTGGTGGTCAGTGTGTGTCATAGTGACCAGTCATTCCCAGTCATTTTGCTGTTAGGGTGAATTTGCATATTACCCTTTTATTATATAGAATAGAGGCCTGGTGCATGGGTGGAAGCCAGCTGGTTTGCCCTGAAGGGTGTCCCGGATCAAGGGGGGGGGGGTCCCCGCTGGAGTGCCTGGCCAGCCTGGGTGAGGGGCTGAGGGCTGTTTTCAGGCTGGCTACACTTCCTTCAGGGAGGGGGGTCCTGCTGGGGTGCCAGGCCATCCTGGGTGAGGGGATGATGGCTATTTAAAGGCTGGCCAAGCACCCCAGCGGGGACCCTCACTCCATGAGTGTGTGGCCAGCCTGGGTGAGGGGCTGGTGGCTGTTTGCAGGCTGGCCACAGCCCCTTCAGGGAGGGGGATTCTGCTGAGGTGCCTGGCCAGCTTAGGTCAGTGGCTGATGGCTGTTTGCAGGCTGGCCATAGCCCCTTCAGGGTGGGGGTCCCCACTGGGGTGCCTGGCAAGCCTGGGTGAGGGGCTGATGGCTGTTTTCAGGCTGGTCACAGCCCCTTCAGGGTGGGGGTCCCTGCTGGGTTGCCTGGCCAGCCTGGGTGAGGGGCTGATGGCTGTTTTCAGGCTGGTCAAAGCCCCTTCAGGGTGGGGGTCCCTCCTGGGTTCCTGGCCAGCCTGGGTGAGGGGCTAATGGCTGTTTGCAGGCTGGCCAATCCCCCAGCGGGGACCCTCACCCCATGAGAGTGTGGCCATCCTGGGTGAGGGGCTGATGTCTGTTTGTAGGCTGGCCACGGCCCCCAGCCACCCAAGCTCCCAGTGGAGGCTGGCTGGAAGCAGGTATCTGGGATTTATTTGTCTTTTATAATTGAAACTATGTTGCCTTGAGCAGAGCCCACAGCCAGCCAGGGCAGGCAGGAAGCTTGGCTTCCTCCATCACCGGGGCAACCAAACCTCCTGCTTGCTCCAGCTCCGTGGCTGCCAGCTGCCATCTTGGTTGGGTTAATTTGCATATAGTCGCTCTGATTTGCTGGTGGGCGTGGCTCGTGAGTATAGCAAAGGTACAATCAATTTGCATGTTTCTCTTTATTAGATAAGATACGAGTGGCTTGGTGCATGAAATTCGTGCACATTAAAAGGGAATTAATTAGAGGAAATATTTTAATATTGCTATTTGCCCTTTATAATAGAAGTGTCAGAGATGAAAGAAAATTAGTAAAATGTATATGAAAATCTTCCTCCTGTCAGAGTCTGGGGCGCGCCTCAGGACCCAGAGTCAAGTCCCCGCCCAACCGTGCGTACCTCGAAATTGCATGAGACCCAGACCCAGCTGGCTCCATCCCCATTGGGCAAGATCCAGACCTATCAAGCCCCACCAGGCAGGGGGTGCAGCCTCAGGTCCCCCATCAAGCCCCTCTGGACAGGGGTGCGGCCTGAGTTTCCCTGGCCCAGCGCCGGCATGGGGGCTATAGTCTGAGGTCTCCTGTAAAGCCCTGCCAGGTGGGGGACAGAGCCTGATGTCCCCTGTCAAGCTCCACCTGGTGGGGGGTGTGGCCTCAGGTCACTACTGATTGCTCGTTAAGGCTCATTTTAGGAACTCGGCCTCTATTGTGGGCTCAGCCATCTTGTGTTACGGAATCCCTGCCTCTGCTGTGGATGCAGCCATCTTGACTGTTAAGGTGTGTGTTGCATATTCCCTCTATATTAGATAAGATAATCACATTATCTCATTGTTAAATCATGCTCAGATGGAAAGAAAAAAGAAATAGCTACCTTTACTTCATTGTATAAAGTATTGCATATTTAGCCTACAAAATTAATACTGCATGCATTTTTTTGGACTTTCATGTTTCAGAGTATGGAAGAGAAAAAATGTAGCCTTTTATTCCTAACCCAGGAACTAATCTTAAAATATAATACAGGTCAGTAATTGAGACTGGTTAGAGTTACCCTGAAACATTTAGAGACTTTCTGTGCTACAAAGACCATATATTATCAGTAAATGGACAGAATGCTAGTTCCTGATCTCTAAAGAATTTGACTCTGTTTGTTTCGTTTAATATTCTCCATTTGTCAGATTGAACAACCCATATCTACTGTTTGTGATGTTCAGCATCCAAATTACATTTCTCCAACAGTTTGCCCAAAGCATTTCTTTAGCTGAGATCAAGACTCTGTCTTCAGAATGAGGATTAAACTGAGTGTTGGAAATGTGGTCCCTTCTGATCTATTATTTTTTCATCTGGACAAATGACCCCTTAGTTGTTGTGTATCTTCATACTCCTGTATTTTCTAAGCCCTATTCTATTGATAAACGATTCATTATCAGGCTAAGTTGGCTGTGGTTCATTCCAGTATATAGTTAGGCAGATTCTATAGAAAGCATGAAATGTTAGCAGCATCCTTATAGTCAAAATTATGGTTGATTATTATGGGAATAAGGGAGACATTAGAAAGACAAAACAATGCACAACAGATTTTACTTCCTCCTGCCCCCACTTTATCCCACCCCAAATTCAGATTTGTTTATGATTATTCAAAGCACACCGGAAGACTTCTCGGCTCTCTCCACTACCTGCTAATGCATCTTTGTGTACTTTACTAGCAAACATGTCATTTGGAAAGGGAAGTACCCATTTACATAAGGCAGGACTTTGCATAGCTTTCACATTCCTTTCTCTCTCTGACAGACAGAAAATTGTAGGTCTCATTTTCCAATCCTTATTAAAAAGTGTGATTCTGGTTGTTTGGAAGGCTCATTAGAACCATTGCTCTGTGATGGACTACACATGTATAAGGAAGACAGGTTGCATGGATGCATCAGTCCACTGGCCATAATGAAACCCAAGTGCATCCCTCACAAGCCTTAAAATTTAGATCTTCATTTGCTTTTGTGAAAAATGAGAACCAAGACCATGAGCATTTGAAAACACAGCTAGATTCTTGTCTTCCCAGTAATAGGAGTGCCCCACTGTTGCATATATGACCTTCAGGAAAAGAAAGAAAAAGAAAAAAAAGAAGCAGTTAACCATGTAATGTTTGGCAACTAGAGCACCAAGACCAGACAAGAAACATGCTCAGCAGGTCATTAGCGAAGGTTTAAGGATGTACACAGGAGCAAGCTCAGAGACTTACCATCTCATCAGTGGCGAAGCTCTGGTCTCTTGGGTGACAGTGTCAAAGGCATTTAATTTCTCTAGTCTTCGACTTCCCCTTCCAAAAAGATTAGTCATATGGTGTCTTCATCGAGGTCACAAACTGTCAAAATTAAAGTTAAATGAAAGATTTTTTTTTCCAAAATAACAGAAATAAATCCAGAGATATCATACCCCTGGACTTCAAATTATAGTACAAAGCGATAATAATCAAAATGGTGGAAATGACCTTATCAACAATAAAAGTTATAATAGTTCTGTTCTTGGGGAAAATGAAGCAAGCAAAATGCTGCTAATACAGTGAGTAACATATGGCTCTTTTGGATTTTTTAAAGGAATGTGTTTCCCCATCTCTGATGAGCTATGTTTCTATTCCTAGAGTCTCTCTCAGAGGAGGACCCTATGAGGTAGAAAGCACACTGGCAGTCCCAAAACCTTATTTTGCCTCAAAGTCTGCCACTTACTCACTGTATGAATCATATAACCCCACTGGGCCACCGGCCTTACCTGTCCTGTATTATGGAGTTGTTATTTTAAAATATATATAAAAATAAAACATGGGCAAGAGATTTCTGAAATTAATTTGACCGTTGTGACCATCTAAATCAATCTCTTTATTTTTGTGACAAATTTAAGCAAAAAAGTTAAGTAACTTTACCAAGGTTACTCAGTATTTAAGTACCAAAAGTTGAATTAATGCCAAATTATGATATAACAAGACCATTTGTATGTTATTTTTTATTATTCATGTACTTACATAAATTAAAACTAAGAGTAGCATTTATCCCAATTAAACTAAAGTCCAAACACTTAAATAACTGTGTATCATTTATATCATATCTCTTCTGAAAGTTACCTTAAAAAATCCTGACTTAGAACTAGTCAAAGAGGCAGGGCCAAGTGTTAGACACACTATTTTGCGATTGATCCTTTATCTTACTCTATTTTTCAGTCTCTGCTTCTCCTACCTCCAGGTTTTAAGGAGTTTCTTTCTTAAAGCTGCCTGCTCTACCCCATATTAACTCGTGCATAACAGAGCCAAGCAGATATGGGCCAGCATGTCAGCTAACCAGTAATTCCAAATATAGATTTAGGCTCAGCTGGGACACCCCACTTTATAAGCTAATACAATGGTGGGCTAGCATACAGTAAAGACAACAAGGTGGTATTCTTATAAACTTAAATAGCAGTGCCTTTTATGATGAATCTTTGAAGTTTTCTGGGAGGCTAAATATCATGACTAGAAGCATCTTTCTGTACATCTGGCAAAGCTTTAATAAGTATCTACTGCTATTGAGCATTGTCAAATTTACAAATAAAAAAACCAATTATGCTTGAAAAGGTGCAGCATTTTCCCCAAGTGTCTCCAGCTGCATGGATACCTGTATTTCCTAACCCTGCCAGAATGTTCCAGGAGACATAGCTCATTAAGCGATAAAATATATCCACACTTCCACAGCTGCAAATGAGCTCAACCCCAGATGGCCATTGTAAGAATTAAATGAGATGATGCGGTGAAAATACTTGAAAACACTGAGGAGGCTTACCACTGTGTTCTTAAAGTATGATTTTCTCATTTCCCAAAACTGCTGAGATAAGAAGATATGGTGAGATATTAACTGGCATATTTTTCTTTTCCTTCCTTTTTCCTCCGTGGTCATTTTCCTTAGAGTAGCTCATCACAAGGGGAAGTGGTACTAAAGAAGAAAGATGTTAAATTCTTGGATTTATAGGTCAAAAAGCTCAGTCCTTTGGTAAATCCAGGGAGTAAGAGTGTCCGTATTTAAAATAATATGGGGACACACTTTTTCTTCTGCTTTTATGCCCCACTTCATAAAGATCATCCAAATTTGGAAGAAAGAAGAGTTGGATAAGAAAGGGCCTTGATCACTGCTCCAGGTGGCCTATGCCCCGCCTATAGCCTCAGCGTCCCTGGGGAGGATAAATTGGGGGAAGCTATGGACACAAGAGGTATGGGCCTCATTACCCTTCTGGAGTCATAGAGAGAGCAGCTACAGAGAAAGGCCCAAGAAGAACACCTCAGGCATTCTTACAGAGCTCCGGCAGGCCCCAGCAGGATGCTGAGAATTACCAGACATTTTATGGATTGCTTTTCTTTCCTCCTGAATGGCATGACTTTGTGGAAATGAGCTGCACCACTCTAAGGATCCTCAGAGTTGAGATGAGACAATTTATGTACAGACCAGTACTGTATGATTGAGTTCCAAACTCAGATGCTATAGAAGGATAACATTATCTGAAGGTTGAACACCTCACTGTATGTCAGCACAGGGCAGATCCCTCTGCCCACTGACACCACAGCAGTGGGTCATTGTCCCAGGATCAAAGAGAAGAATGAAGAGAAGGGAAATCTTGATTTCCATTTAGTTTAAACTTGAAATGATCTCTTTCCCCCAAAAAACAAATCCCTGAAATAGACTGAATTTACCTAAAAGTGTACGAGGGGCAATAAACACCTTTCCTGCCTTCAGTTGGAAATATTGGCTTGAAATAAAAATTAAGGTAAGTTGGGTGGGGGTAAGGGGGAGAGATCAACCAAAGGACTTATATGCAACCATTTAGGCCTAACCAATGGGCACAGACAACAGGGGGGTGAGGGCATGAGTGTGTGGGGGGGGGGGGGGGGAATGGGCGGATAAGGATACATATGTAATAACTTAATCAATGAAGAAATTAAAAATAAAATAAGATAAGGAAAAAAATTAAGGTAAGTTATAGGAAAAAGAAGTTACTTTTCACCAAATGATTATACAGTTGGTGAAAATTAGTATCTTCTATGCTTCTATTTCTAATAAGACAACATTACATAAAATGTAATGGTGTTGTTTGGCTCAGAGATTCTACTCCAAAGTTCTTGCATGCATTTATCTTCTCTGGACCCCAACAGCACTCTTCTAATGTTTTACCTAGTCCATAAATATTATCAGATCAATTCATGAAATTTTTAAAAAGTAAAAAACAATAAAATCAATGTAGGGAAACTTTCCATAGCATTTATTTAATTAATACTTTGAAAACTTTGTTTTTCCTTTATCCCTAGCACCTCATCATCACAATTTTAAAAACTTCCCCCCAAAATGTATTTTATTGAAGCCCTCCTTTCTGTAGGTACCAACATATAAAATGGAAACAAATATCTAGAAAAAAATAAATTCTGCATTTAATCTTAATTATACACAAAGAGTGACTCTTCTTCCATGCTCACCTCCATGGGAGAGGTATGCGTTCCTACTCCACCATGAATTCAGGACCAGTCACGCTACTTGTTTTGACCAACAGAATGCGAGCAGATGTGACACAAGAATAAAGCTTGGCAGGTGCTTGGCTCTCTTGTGCCTGTCATATCACCGTAAGAAGAGCTCCTGCAGGTTGGCTGCAGCCCTGTCGGCCTAGACCAGAATAAACACACATGGAGCAGATCTGAGCTCAAGTCTCAAGGAGGAGCCAGTTCCAGCCAGACCCGCCATCTGAAGCAGAGCCACCCAGATGCATTCACCCTAGGCCTGTTCACCCCCAGCCCACCCATGGGCACATAGGCAGGAATAAATTGTTGTTTGCCACCTTAATTTTGGGTTGATTTTGTCAACATCAATAACTGATGATACAGGACCTTAGTGTCACCTGACCCTTAACTCTCAACTTGAAATAGTAACTTTGCCCGGAGGGATAGATAACTTGTGCACGTGCACATGGTGAAAGCGGCAGAGATGAACTTCCTATGCACACACAAATGGGGGCATGCTCATGAATCCACATTTACCTTGAACTGCTTGGGCACGCTTTGCTGTATAAAATCGTCCGCAAGGGAGAACCATGTTTCATTTTCCCTGAGCACTGTATAGGGGCCTGAAGCCAGCTCCACTCCTAAAGGTGGAATCCACAGCCAACCATAATTCCAAGGACTTTCTTACTCAGTGCTCAGTAAGTGTTTGGGTTGGGGTTCTCCCTCCCACAATAAAGATTACTCATGCCTTTGCTTTAATTACCAAGATGGGAACATTCAATCCTCTAAATAGTGAGCATCGATCCCTTAGTGGAGAAAAAAGAAGAGGAAGAGGAACAAGAAGAAGAAGAAGAGGAAGAAGAAGAAGAAGAAGAGAAGAAGAAGTGAATGAAGGTTTAAAAAATAAAGTAGAAAAGAGACTTTCATTTTTTTGCAAATTGACAAAAAAAATAAAGTGAAGTTTTAGGCTGATAAACTTGCCCTTTCCTAGGATCCTTCAAAGAGAGGTGGGAAAGAGAAGGAGGGGGGAGGAGGAGAGAGGGGAAGGAAGGAAGGAAGGAAGGAAGGAAGGAAGGAAGGAAGGAAGGAAGGAAGGAAGGAAGGAAGGAAGAAGCAATGAAGGAAAGAAGAGGATGAGGAGGAAAGAGAAGGAGGAGGAGGATAACTAGAGGGAGAGAAGAAGGGAGGCAGGGAAAGAAGGAGGGATAAAGGGAAGGAGGGAGAGAAGGGGGAAGAAATAAGGAATATTGACAAGAGATCTAACAAGTTACCATTCTCCAGCTCAGCTGCTTTGATGGCAGTAAACAGAGCAAAAGCATGATGGCCATTATGGCAGTTTTGGTACCATGCTTTCCTAATAATTGTCCTGACGCCCATGTAATAGAAGGCATCTGGGTGCAAAGATCTGTTTGTAAGGGGAGAGAGGAGGTGCAGAGTGTGGAAGGACATGTGGCTGGAATGGGGAGTGGATAGTTGGGAGGAGAATGGAATTTGCCTCCTTTCTAGCATCTCATATCCCATGTGAACAGATTCCAGAGAGTACACAGACTGCAGACATTATCAAAACACAGAGACATAAATAAATAAAACTACAATAGAACTGTGCAAATGTGGCATGAAACGTGAGGAAAGGAATTCTGTGCATTCCATACAGATTGCTCTCTTGAACTTAAATCTATCTTCAAACAGACACAATATGTGCTGCAGTTGTCTTGGGAATATGATTCTATAACAACTTTTTCCAAAAATAATAAACATTCTAAGCAGAATTGCAATGACTTTATGTATGTTTTCTAACAGGAAATAAAATGTAAAGCATAGGATAAAAATTTGGGTGATATAGTACCCAAGCATACTATAAAGAATACAAGTTTAAATGTTTTAAAAACATTCAAGGAAAATATCAAAGGCCACATTTTCCTTGCTAAAACATAAGGAATTCCCATGGAAGTCAATGGGGTTTTACATAAAAATCAATGGCAAATTATGCTCCTTAATGAAAGAGGAAATTATAATTATAGCACCGCTGGCAGCATCACTATAGTTAAGGCTGAGCAGTCTTTTCCATTATCACTTATCAGGATTTAATAGCTCAGCTGTTTTGAGTCCTTCCTTGCTGAAAAGCGATATACAACTCATCAGGCTGGATTGTAATTAGTTATTATTATTGTTATTACATAAACAACTATTTTCATCAGTAAAGCATTTTTAATTATGAACTTAAAGAGACTATATTTTCCTAGTGACAGGTGCAGGGGTGGGAAAGGAGAAATAAGTAGACATGCTTCAAAGAAGGAAAATTGAATGTGGCAGCTCTCACAATTGGAATGGCTCCCTTTTCTTTGATGGTGGGCATCAGTGTGGCCAGCGACGACACAGAAGCTCCCGGGGGAAACAACACTGTAGGAGACACAGAAGCTCCCAGGGGAAATAACACTGGGGAGTCACAGGGAAGGCCAATCACTGGCTTCTCACAACCCATTTTCCTATTATGGACATAAGTGCATATGCAAAGCAAATACGAACACACTACAGGGCTTCTAGAGCTTCTCAGCACCTCCTTGACAATGCCAATTGTACTTTTCTGGGTGAAAGTGCGTCATCCTTGCCTTATATATGTTTTACTGTCACTCACAGTCTGTAGGGTTGTACACCTTAGAGGGGGATGGACCTGAGATCATAGATCCCAGAGGGAGTTTTCAGGATATGTTGCAAATATCCTTTTCTTACCTGTGTAAGTGGCCTCCAGAGACCAAGATATAGGTTTTTATGCTTACTGCTCATGGTTCATAGGTGAAGAAACTAAAACAGCAAAGTCTTTTTTTTTTTTTTAGCAATTTTTATAGTCAGAACACCAGTTTCCTAGCCCTTGGACAGGCCACCTGTGGCTCTTTATATTGAAAATATTCATTAGCAGGAGGAGGGGGTGAATTGTTTGAAAAGAATGTGAAAGGAAAAAGTAAATGGTACTTGTAAAGTGTCCATGATGTTTATGATGCACTTTACGTACATTATTTTATTTAATTCTCCTAACAACCCTTATGAGTGGTATTTTATCCTCAATTTACAGAGAAGCAAAATGAGGTTGAAAGAAATTAAGTGATTTTTCCTAGATGGTTCAGTTCGTATGTGGCAGATACCAACTTCAATCTCAGGTCTTATGAGACAAGTTCAGTGCTCATCCAATTTTCCTTCTTAACCTCCAAATTCATATCCTCATTCTCTTCTCAACACTGTTCATAGGAGTTTCCATCCAAAACTGCTCTTGTCAGGTCCACCGCTACCTCCATGGCCAACTCTGCTAGTCATGGCTCCATTTCCACCCCTTCACAACTCTCAGCAGCCTCCAAAGTAATTGCCCTGAGATAAGTGTTCTTCCTACCTCCCTGGTGTCCTTTGATGGCTCCTCCTTCTCCTCCTCCTCCTCCTCCTCCTCCCTTTTCTCCAATCAGCCTCTAAAAGTCCCAAGGCTCAATAGTACCTGGTCCCTGCTAACTACAGGAGAACAAGGGAATGAGGAGCAGTGGGAAGTTTGGAGTACAATGTTCATGGTAATTCGATTATGATATTTGAGTCATCATTAGAATGCACAGGTTTTGGATTGCATATGTGGCTGTCACATTTATGTTAATTTTATACATAGGTACAAACATATACCTACCTTGCTATCTCTGCTAGTATAGTAGAACTACACACTTACATATAGAAATACATATTAGCCCTGGCTGGTTTTTCTCAGTGGTTAGAGCATTGACCTGTGGATTGAAGGGTAGCTGGTTTGATTCCCAGTCAAGGCCACGTACCTCGGTTACAGGCTCAATCCTCGGCCCCAGTCTGGGTGCAAATGGGAGGAACCAATCAATGTGTCTCTCTCCTCCCTCCTCCCTCCCTTCCACTTGCTAAAAGAAAAAAAAAATCAATGGAAAAAATATCCTCGGGTGAGGATTAAAAAAAAAAGAAGATATACATTTTATTATAAATTATTTTCCTGTATATTTTCTTTATATTGTACTTAGGACATCATGTTGATTTTTAAAAATAATTGTGTGTGGGGTGAGGGCATGTGCTGGGGGGTAGGGGAGGCTGGGGGAAGGTCAGTGGGGGAAAAAAAGGAGACATATGTACTACTATTTGTAATACTTTAAACAATAAAAAAAAATAAAGTAATGAATGATAAAAAAATAAAAATAAATGGCCCCCCCAAAAAACCCCACATAAATCAGATCGAGTTACTTCCATGATTTAAAGTGCTCCATGAAAATAAAAAGTTACATACACACACATTCAAAAATCTTTCCCATAATCTTTAGTATAAAATCAAAATTCCTTTTCATATCCTCACCTTAACCTCACCTTTCTCAGTCCCCTTCCTTATGTCTCACCCTCACTCTAAACCAGACACATTGGGCCTATTGTCCTGAGCATCTCCCCTTTCCTCCTGCCGCCATAAGCTGGAAGCCTCACCACTTAAGGCTTTTGAGCTTACTGTTCACTCTGCCAACAACACCTTGAGCTTTGCATAAGTGGATCTGACCTGTGCTTGATTTCTCAGCCAACCGTCACCTTCTTAGGAAGACTTTCCAGAGTAAGCCTGTTAATGCTGGTCCTGAACTATTTATTCTCTAAGCCTTTGCATTAGTCAGCTCAGGTTGCCATAACAAAATATCATGGAATGCATGGCTTAAACAACAGAAATTTATTTTCTCACAGTTCTGGAGGCTGTAAGTCTGACATCAGGGTGCAAGCAGAGTCAGGTTCTGGTAAGAGCTCTCTTCGGGGCTTGTGTCCTCGCAGCACTGGTGTCTCTTCCTCTTCTAATGCCACCAGTTCTATGGAATCAGATAACGATCCACATAACCTCATTTAACTTTGATCACCTCATTAAATGCCCCGTTTCCCATACAGTCACACGGGGAGTTAGGTCTTCAACATGAATTTTGAAGAGGCACATTTTAGTCCATAGCAGCCTTTATAGAAAAAAGTTCACCATTCCTGATTTATACCAAAGAATATGGTATTTCTATTCTACCAAATTGTCCATCTATCTGGCACAGATATTTTACTGGTGTTTAATGTTCATTTTTCATAAAAATTATTATGTATATGGAGAGGATTTAGATGAGAGATAACCATGATTTTGGTTATAAAACAGCACTCAGGCCCAGCTGGTGTTGCTCAGTGGTTGAGTTGACCTATGAACCAAAAGGTCATGCCCAGGTTTCAGGATCAATCCCCAATAGGGGGCATGCAGAAGGCAGCTGATCAATTATTCTCTCTCATCATTGATCTTTCGATCTCTCTTCCTCTCTGAAATCAATAAAAAATATATATTTTTAAAAAACAGCACCCAGTTATCTTAATTTTATAATGTTTGTACTTTTGTTCTCTCTTCAAAATACATTGTTAGAACAGAGAATGAAAGGGCGAAGGCTATGCCCTCCATCTTGCCGGTATCCTCCATGTTGGGGTAGGAGCCACATGCTCAGACCCCTTTCTTCCCGGAAGCCCAGGCTTCTGCTGGCCATGCCCGGGATTTTAAACTAACCAATGACAATCAAGGGACGTGCGCGCCATAGAGATGACCACATCCTGTGTAACAAGACCTGACTTGCGCCTGGCCAATCGGCAGGGCCCACAGTCAGTCCACTCCCCTCACTCCAACCCCCTATAAAACCCTGAGTTTCTCACGCCATCGCACTCTGCTCCCGGTCGCTGCTTCGGCCAGAGGAGGAAGTCAGGCTAGCTAGCTCAATAAAGGACCTTCTGCTATTGCATCGAACTGGCTGGCACCTGGTGTGGTCTTTGGGGATCTTGAGATCTGGGCATAACAGAGAAAAAAATCTAAGAGTAGAATGATTTTCATGCTTATGCATGGTAAACTGTAAAGATAGGGAATAATGAGAATCAGAAAGCCCTTCCAGAGGTCTGAAGGGAAGAAAGCAGCTCTGTAGTGAGGGACTAAGAATACTCTTCCCAATACACACATACCTTGTTTTCTCAGTCTTATTCACTGTTTGTCACATTTTTAGAAGCCATTTTACAAAATTTGTTTGTTTTCTAAAGTCTGACCAGGCCCTAAAAAAGAAAGAAAAAAGTAAAAGATTAGCCCCAAATAATCCAGGTCTAGTTTTGTCCATCAATAAAGAAATAGCCAAGTAAAATGTAGTAGGTTCATACTATGAAATAATAATAGCAGTTAGGAGTCACAACAACTTGAATATTTCTTAGAAACCTGGTGTTGAGTGAAAAAAATAAGAGACCAGAAATTAATAATATAATACTATATGAAAATTAAAAATATGCCCATGCACAAAACACTACATATTTTACAAATGTACAGACAATGTTAAGATGAGCTATCAAGTACATGTGCATGAATGCCTAAGGGGGAGATTGATTTGGAAGTCAGGGAAGGAGGGAAAAAATGTTTAAGTAAGAGAAGGGTTTGCAACCAGTGATGATGATAAGCAGAGTATAAGTGGCTCAGATATTGTGCCTGAGTTTATGTGTATAAACTGAAAGGGAAAGAGGGAGGGAGGGAAAGGAGCATGCAGATGGAAGTAGTAATACAATGATGGTAAATACAACTCTCTCCTAACCTCATCATTTCATTGAGAGTTTGGTCCTAAGTCCTCAGGATGTGCTCAGAGGACCCTTCTTGAGTGTGGACGAACGTTGCAGTAGTAGCTCAGAGTGCTAGGATCAGAGAGGCAAATAGTACAAGCTCTGACAGAAGGAGCAGACATAAAAGTAAGGAGCTGCCAAATTGTCCTTTTTCTTTCCTTGAGCCTCTGAGTCTATCCTGACTTATTTATGCCATCTACTGGCCTTTTCAATTAACCGCCTTTGCAAAACTCGAGCTTGTGGCTGGACAGGGACAGCATTAGACTTATTTGGGAGCCAGTACTGAGTCTCTTCACTCAAATACTACATTTCTTCCTGAAGAGATCTTCTCTGAAGCAACCTCTTGCCCCCATACCGGCAAGTTCTTTCTTAAGCTTTTTCTTTGTTAGTTAAACTCTGCAGAATTAACTCCTTTGTTTAGAGACACTCTTTCAGGAAAAAACTGGATGCAGTTTCTGACATAAGCAAATTTGCTATATACACCAGCTTTGAGTTTCCTTTTCCAAAGCTGAAAACTTGCTTTGGAACGAGGTATCCTTATATCTACCTAAAATGCATTTATAATACTTTCTCTTTTGAATTTTTAAAATTTTCATAAACTGATTATAATCTTGGGGACAGAATTCTAGGGTTTCTTTTTTTTTACTTTTAATGTAAATTTCTATACTATAACAATCTTTTGTTTGTTTGTTTGTTTTTTGTTGTTGTTAATCCTCGCTCCAGAATATTTGTTTTGTGTTTTTTTTTACTTTTAATTTCTTTATTGATTAAAGTATTACATATGTGTC
>NW_005363836.1:7731159-7734847 GCF_000412655.1 Myotis brandtii | reverse complement strand
ATGGGCACTTAGGCTGTTTCCAAATCTTAGCTATGGTGAATTGTGCTGCTATGAACATAGGGGTGCATATATCCTTTCTGATTGGTGTTTCTAGTTTCTTGGGATGTATTCCTTTAAGTGGGATCACTGGGTCAAATGGGGGTTCCATTTTTAGTTTTTTGAGGAAACTCCATACTGTTCTCCACAGTGGCTACACCAGTCTGCATTCCCACCAGCATTACATGAGGGTCCCTTTTTCTCTGCATCCTTGCCAGCACTTGTTATTTATTGATTTGTTGATGATGGCCATTATGACAGGTGTGAGATGGTACCGCATTGTCGTTTTGATTTGCATCTCTGGGATAATTAGTGACTTTGAGCATGTTTTCATATGTCTCTTGGCCTTCCTTCTGTCTTCTTTCAAAAAGTATAACAATCTTATTCACAATTGGATGTGTATTATCATATGCCCTTATTATCTTATTGCCATTTCCCCTGCCTTTCTTTTTTAATTTCCTCACTTATCAGACTATATTCTCTGGCTCAACTCATCAAGAGAAGATAAATGTCAGTATTTTTAATGCTGTTTCAGCCAGATAGCCAGTCACTTACTTCATTACTGATGTTCCCCCTGGACATGTGCAGAATCTAGTCAAATCTTCTAATTGTTCATAAACAAAAGCCATTCATTAACCAATGTAAAATTTCAACAACAAAAATCCCGTCTCATTTCACATTCCCTTCTTGACAGAACAGTGTGTCATATTGAATCATTTCTTATTCATGTTTAGTGTATGCTACTCGGAAAGCCTAAAAAAAATCAAGCAAATTATTTCTGGAGCAAACAGGGAGAATACCACTAAACTGACAATCCACCTTCTCTTCATTGAAGATGTGGCTACTAAGCAGCTGAAGTTGGTTCCCAGGATCAGATTGTCCTCAGAATATTTCCCCCAAATCCAGTATGACCACAGGAAAGAGAATTAAATCAGGGAGGACTTGAGCTCCTAAGACAGGGATCTTACAACTATATGGTACAATTTTAGGACAAATTCACCCGCCACCTATTTTTGTACAGTCTGTGAACAAAGAATACTTTTTTACATTTTTAATAATGAGAAAAAAATTAAAAGAATAAAATTTTGTAATTGCAAGAGATCAACCGAAGGACTTGTATGCATGCATATGAGCATAACCAATGGACATAAGACACTGGGAGGTAGGGGAGGCCAGGGGATTGTCAAGGGCGGGGGGAAAAATTGTAATGCATGAAAATTATAGAAAATTTAAATGTTAGTGGCCACAAAGAAAAATTAATTGGAACATAGCCATTTCCATTTATTTGCATTTTGTCTCTGACTGCTGTCATATCACAGCAGCAGAGTTGAGTAATCACGATAGAGGCTATATGGCCCAAAAAAGTGGAAAATATTTACTAACTGGCCTCTTCAGAAAGCATTTGTTGACTCCTGCCCTAATGTCAAAACTGGTTAAAGAGAGGTGAGGTGCTATGAAGTCATGGATAGAGCCTAGAGCCTGAGACATCAATGAATGGATTTCCAGGGAAAACATGAGAACCAATGCATTCAACCCCTCGCCTCTCAAAATTCATTGCTCTTTCCTCTTCATACATGTAATCCTTTCATCACCAGATGCTGGTTTCAAGAATCTTGAGGTCCCCTTACTGTGTGAAACTACATCAAACTAAAAAGCATCTGCACCACAAAGAAAACCATCAACAGAATGAAAAGGCAGCTAACTAAATGGGAGAAAATACTTGCAAATCATTTATCTGATAAGGGTCTAATATACAAAATGTATATAAAACTCAATAGCCAAAAAAAAATCTGATTTAAAAAATGGGCAGAAGATCTGAATAGACTTTTTTTCTGAAGAAGACATGCAGATGGCCAACAAGTACATGAAAAGATGCTGTACATCATTAATCATCTGGGAAATTAAATCAAAACCACTCAAACCTGTTAGAATGACTATTATTAAAAAGACTAGAGATAACAATTATTAGAAAGGATGTAGAGAAAGGGGAAAGCTTATGTATTGTCAGTGGAAATGTAAATAGGTGCAACCACTAAATAGAGAGGTTCCTCAAAAAAAAGAAAATAGAACTACAAGCATATTCATTTTATTGGACTTAGCTTTATTGCATTGTGTTTTTTCGTTTTTACAAATTAAAGATTTGTGGCAATCCTACATCCAGTAAGTCTATGGATGCCACTTTTCCAACAGATTAGCTTTTTTTAGGAAAAAGGTATGTTTTAATTTAATTTTTTATACATTATTGCATACTTAATAATTAAAGTATAGTGTCAACATCACTTTTATATGCACTGGGAAGCCAAAAAAACTTGTGTGACTTGCTTTATTGTAACATTTACTATATTGTGGTAGTCTGGAATCAAGCCTGCACTATCTCTAAGTTATGCCTGTACTACATGATCCAGTATTTTAACTTCTGGTTATTTATCTGAAGAAAACAGAAACACTAATTCAAAAAGGCAATGCCCCATGTTCATTGCAGCATTATTTAAAATATTTAAGACATGGAAACATTCTAAGTGTCCATTGATGGATGAATGGGTATAGAAATTGTGATATATATATATAAGAATATTACTCAGCCATGAAATAGAATGTAATCTTGCCATTTGCGACAGCATGGATGGACCTCAAGACATTTGCTAAGTAAAATAAGTCAGACAGAGAAAGACAAATACCATATGATCTAGCTTATATCTGGAATCTTTAAGTGCAAGTCATTTATATGCTCTGGATAAAGTTTTTGTTTATTTTTCTGAATTCCAGTTCTTTATTGATATAGGTATTTCAAAACAGAAAACATTTTTTTAATTTTATCTAATCCATTTTTAATTTTTTAAAAATTTTAAGTGACTTTTGTGTCCTGTTTAAGAAGTCTTTGTCCAATCCAATATCATAAAAGTTTTCTTTTAAGCTTTCTTCTAGATATTTAATAAATTCAGCATTTATATTTAATTTTATGACCCATTTTGGGTTAATTTTTTATATAAAGTAAGGTAAGGGTTCAACTTTCTTTATCCCCACATGTATTTATCTATTTGTTCCAGCTTTGTTTTGAAAGACTATCTTTTCCCATTGAATGACTCTGGAACTTTGAAAAATCCATTGAACATTTAAGTGCCTTTTCTGATGCATTTTTATGGCTCCAGCAAGAAAGTGCCACATTAGAACAGCAGGTCACCTATTAGAGCTTAGACCAGTGGTTCTCAACCTTCCTAATGCCACGACCCTTTGATACAGTTCCTCATGTTGTGATGACCCCCAACCATAAAATTATTTTCGTTGCTACTTGATAACTGTAATTTTGCTACTGTTATGAATAATAATGTAAATATCTGATATGCAGGATGTATTTTCATTGTTACAAATTGAACATAATTAACGCATACTGATTAATCACAAAAACAATATCCTATCTAATAAAAGACAAACATGGCAATTAATCATACCTCCGACACGCTTCCCATTGGCTAATCAGGGCGATATGCAAATTAACTGCCAACCAAGATGGAAGCCGGTAGCCAGGCAGCTGAAGCGAACAGGAGGCTTGCTTGCTCCAGTGATGGAGGAAGCCGAGGTTCCCCGCCTGCTGCTGCCGGCCTCTGAGCTGCACTCTAAGAAACAATGTTGCAATTATAGAAGCTAAACAAAC
>NW_005363836.1:7728147-7730660 GCF_000412655.1 Myotis brandtii | reverse complement strand
GCCACAAGCCAGGCTGATGGCTGCCAGTACAGCGGTGGTGGTGGGAGCCTCTCCTGCCTCCTCAGCAGCGCTAAGGATGTCCGACTACAGTTTAGGCCTGCTCCCCGCTGGAAAGTGGACATCCCCCGAGGGCTGCCAGAGGGATGTCTGATTGCCATCTTAGGCCCAATCCCCTGGGGAGTGGGCTTAAGACAGCAGGTGGTTATCCCCTGAGGGGTCCCAGAGGGCACAGGCCAGGCTGAGGAACCCCCCTGCCCCCCAGTGCACAAATTTTTGTGCACCGGGCCTCTAGTGTAATTATATATGTGTTTTCTGATGGTCTTAGGTGACCCCTGTGAAAGGGTAGTTCGACCCCCAAAGGGGTCACGACCCACAGGTTGAGAACTGCTGGCTTAGACGCAACCTCTCTTAATGACTCATTTTTAGGAAAGTCCCTCAGAGATGGAGGCAGTTTTTTCGGTGACTTGGCAAAGCTGAGAGTGTACCTGATTCTCCACCTGTTTGCATATCTAAGTACCTTTTGGTAGGCATCTGGGAAGAATAAAGTAAACAACATATTTTTAAATATATTTTTATTGATTTCAGAGAGGAAGGGAGAGGGAGAGAGAGAGAGATAGAAACATCAATGATGAGAGAGAATCATTGATTGGCTGCCTCCTGTACGTCCCACACTGGGGATCCAGCCCACAACCCAGGCATATGCCCTGACCTGGAATCCAACTGTGACCTCCTGGTTCATAGATCCATGCTCAATCACTGAGCTATACCTGCTGGGCACAACATATTTTTTAAAGATATTTTAAACTTAGTTTTACTGTGCATTTATGTCTTTCCTCATCTTTGATCTTGGTGAGGAGATTTGATTACCCAGATGTGTCATATAAATTCATAACTGATTATGTAAAAGAGTGTGTGGTTTACAGTTAGCCCTTGTGAGTCATTGTCTTATAATCCTGTATATTATTCTAAATTTCTGCAACATATTTATAATAACTGGAATTAAGGGAAAACAGCAATAATAGATGTTGTTCAGCATAATTAATGTATTGTGGTTTTATGACTTTATACTAGCTCTTAATGCAACCAATTCATTTTGTGACTAACAGCAGAAAAAGAGGAAACGTGAAATTAGCAGCTGAACGGAGCCACCTAGCCATCATTCTGATCAATGTTGAAGCTCACAGGCCTGTATGGAGATGACTCCCTCTCAGTGCAGTCGTGTTCCCTGCTCTCCAGTCCTTCCTGTGTCTTACCACCTGCTTGGTCTGTCATTCTCCTCCCCTGCCCAGGTCTCATTGCCGATTATGATCTTGTCTCTTCTTGGTCGCACAGACAACCTGGTTGAAGTAATGAAATATTCTCACTTCTCTGGACATACAATCTTGTCATTTGAGCCCACAAATGACAAACTGGAACCAATTACAGATATTTGGTACACCATTTGGTAATTTTAAATGATGTAGGAAAACAGAATTGGGTTGGATGTTATATCCCACTTTGATTCTACTCAACTGCAAATGGTGACAAAACTTGTTTTGAATAGAAAATGAGGGAAAGGTGAGGTAAAAGTCACAGAAAGACAGTTTGTAACTTACAGGTGCCAATGTCTTTATGTCAGTACTTTTCCCACCACTTGCTCATCAAAGATGTTTTTAAAATCAAATGATATCACTTATAACCTCATGTGTACATATCTTATGGAATTTTAACTTCCTGGCTTATATATGCAAATGTGTACATTGAGGTTTTTGTATGTATATCATCATAGAATTTTAGACCTGGGAAGGAGCTTGGAATTAATCTTGTGAACTTCAAGCTCCCAATTTTACTAACATAAATATTTAAATGTTACAAAAGTAAAGAAATTAACTTCAGATCACAAAGCTATTTAACAATCCTGCAAAATGCTGACTCTGTGCCTCCAGAGTCCCATTGTAATGCTATCCATTCAGTTCCTAGAATCGGGCACAATACCCTGAGCAGTGGGGATTCACATGGAGAATGATCATGAAGGATGAAAGGGGTCGAGTCTGTTGAATACAAGCAGAAGTCCATTCTTGCAACGTAAAATTCACATGGTGTTCAGGGTAGACATATTTTCCATGCACATTGAATGAATAGAAAATGTAGCCCGGATGAGCGCCAAATGTTTTAAAAACAAAATATGCCTGGGAAAGGAGCAAAATTAGAACAATAAAGGAGTGAATCTCAAAAACCTACCATCTGAGACTCTTGAAGAATATCCCAACTTTGTGGAGATCCTAGAGAGAATAGTTGCAAGTTTCTAGATACTGCAATCTGGGAATGACTGAGGCATGTATGTTGAAATGCCTGTCCTTGACATTGTTATGGTGTGGTTAGAATGTCTCACTTTAATCCAAGCTGGGCCCTCAATAACCCCAATCCACATCCCTGAAAGGAACTGCCTCACCATACAGCAATCACTAGGACCAAACTTTGTTCAAACTTGACCTTCCTAAGGCACTTGAACAGTTCCTGGCACATGAATGCTC
>NW_005363836.1:7688476-7720310 GCF_000412655.1 Myotis brandtii | reverse complement strand
GCAACCTCTCTTAATGACTCATTTTTAGGAAAGTCCCTCAGAGATGGAGGCAGTTTTTTCGGTGACTTGGCAAAGCTGAGAGTGTACCTGATTCTCCACCTGTTTGCATATCTAAGTACCTTTTGGTAGGCATCTGGGAAGAATAAAGTAAACAACATATTTTTAAATATATTTTTATTGATTTCAGAGAGGAAGGGAGAGGGAGAGAGAGAGAGATAGAAACATCAATGATGAGAGAGAATCATTGATTGGCTGCCTCCTGTACGTCCCACACTGGGGATCCAGCCCACAACCCAGGCATATGCCCTGACCTGGAATCCAACTGTGACCTCCTGGTTCATAGATCCATGCTCAATCACTGAGCTATACCTGCTGGGCACAACATATTTTTTAAAGATATTTTAAACTTAGTTTTACTGTGCATTTATGTCTTTCCTCATCTTTGATCTTGGTGAGGAGATTTGATTACCCAGATGTGTCATATAAATTCATAACTGATTATGTAAAAGAGTGTGTGGTTTACAGTTAGCCCTTGTGAGTCATTGTCTTATAATCCTGTATATTATTCTAAATTTCTGCAACATATTTATAATAACTGGAATTAAGGGAAAACAGCAATAATAGATGTTGTTCAGCATAATTAATGTATTGTGGTTTTATGACTTTATACTAGCTCTTAATGCAACCAATTCATTTTGTGACTAACAGCAGAAAAAGAGGAAACGTGAAATTAGCAGCTGAACGGAGCCACCTAGCCATCCTTCTGATCAATGTTGAAGCTCACAGGCCTGTATGGAGATGACTCCCTCTCAGTGCAGTCGTGTTCCCTGCTCTCCAGTCCTTCCTGTGTCTTACCACCTGCTTGGTCTGTCATTATGATCTTGTCTCTTCTTGGTCGCACAGACAACCTGGTTGAAGTAATGAAATATTCTCACTTCTCTGGACATACAATCTTGTCATTTGAGCCCACAAATGACAAACTGGAACCAATTACAGATATTTGGTACACCATTTGGTAATTTTAAATGATGTAGGAAAACAGAATTGGGTTGGATGTTATATCCCACTTTGATTCTACTCAACTGCAAATGGTGACAAAACTTGTTTTGAATAGAAAATGAGGGAAAGGTGAGGTAAAAGTCACAGAAAGACAGTTTGTAACTTACAGGTGCCAATGTCTTTATGTCAGTACTTTTCCCACCACTTGCTCATCAAAGATGTTTTTAAAATCAAATGATATCACTTATAACCTCATGTGTACATATCTTATGGAATTTTAACTTCCTGGCTTATATATGCAAATGTGTACATTGAGGTTTTTGTATGTATATCATCATAGAATTTTAGACCTGGGAAGGAGCTTGGAATTAATCTTGTGAACTTCAAGCTCCCAATTTTACTAACATAAATATTTAAATGTTACAGAAGTAAAGAAATTAACTTCAGATCACAAAGCTATTTAACAATCCTGCAAAATGCTGACTCTGTGCCTCCAGAGTCCCATTGTAATGCTATCCATTCAGTTCCTAGAATCGGGCACAATACCCTGAGCAGTGGGGATTCACATGGAGAATGATCATGAAGGATGAAAGGGGTCGAGTCTGTTGAATACAAGCAGAAGTCCATTCTTGCAACGTAAAATTCACATGGTGTTCAGGGTAGACATATTTTCCATGCACATTGAATGAATAGAAAATGTAGCCCGGATGAGCGCCAAATGTTTTAAAAACAAAATATGCCTGGGAAAGGAGCAAAATTAGAACAATAAAGGAGTGAATCTCAAAAACCTACCATCTGAGACTCTTGAAGAATATCCCAACTTTGTGGAGATCCTAGAGAGAATAGTTGCAAATTTCTAGATACTGCGATCTGGGAATGACTGAGGCATGTATGTTGAAATGCCTGTCCTTGACATTGTTATGGTGTGGTTAGAATGTTTCACTTTAATCCAAGCTGGGCCCTCAATAACCCCAATCCACATCCCTGAAAGGAACTGCCTCACCATACAGCAATCACTAGGACCAAACTTTGTTCAAACTTGACCTTCCTAAGGCACTTGAACAGTTCCTGGCACATGAATGCTCAATAAAGAATGTTGTTGAACAGGTGAGTTATCTTTTCCAAAGATACTGGCACTCATCTGGGCTACATTTTCTATGCACTCAATCTGCCATTTGATACATGGGGAAATACGTAGTCTGAAGCTATAGATACTGCAGATAATGACCAACACGACCATTTGTATTCATGAATCATCTTCCATACCAGCTGTAAAGGAAAAGCATACTAGTCATAACTTTCTCACCTTCTGTAGCCTTGTCTTGAAAAGGAGATGGAAACCTCTGAATTTGGAAGAAGAAAAGTATCGTTTAAAAAAAATTCAATGCACTTTATTTTTAAATTAAATTACACCCACGCCAGCAGTGGTGGGTTCTCCAAAAAGAGTAAAATCCTGACATCCATTTGCAGCTCCAAGCTGCCGGTGTCTCCTGGAGGAAGTTCTTTTCATACCATATCTCTGAGTTAATAGAAGTGCCCCCTGGTGTCCAGACAGAGAGAATGTATGTCTTCTTGGGCTCTGAGCTGTGAGTAGAGGCAGAACACCTCAGGTAACGCCCTATGGAAGCAATTCACAGTCCACACATTTTGGCACTAAAACAAGTGTTTAATCTTTGGGGATTTTTAGTCAAGCAACAGCTGAAAATGCTTTTATTATTAGGAAAGGACATATACATACATCATCACACTATAAAGCAAAAATAATATTTTATATGTCTCATATACTACTATGAGACATAAAATATTATAAAGTGTTGATGGAATTCTTCATTTACTGACAGTGTGAGGAAAGTTACATAATGGTGCAGTATTCAAATTGAGCTTTGAACAATTTATTGAATTCTAATAGGGAAAATCAACAACAACATATAGAGATCGTGTCCTGTGCTGCAGGAGTAGTAGAAGCATGAACATTTATCCTGTGTTTAGGAATGGAGAGAAGACCAGACATTGGAATACACATTTGGGGGCAGAAAAAGGGGTTATAGAACAATCAGCTGAACTTTTGCCTCCAGATCTGTTCTTCAGAGAGGCACCCAATTCCATTCCATATCACAGAGCAGCCCTATCCTACAGTGGTCGGCAAACTGCGGCTCGGCAAACCGCGGCTGGTGAGCTACATGTGGCTCTTTGGCTCCTTGAGTGTGGCTCTTCCACAAAATACTGACTTCTGCGCATGGGCCACGAAGTTTCAATCGCACTGTACGTGCGCACCCGCACGTGGTATTTTGTGGAAGAGCCACACTGAAGGGGCCAAAGAGCCGCATGTGGCTCGCGAGCCACGTCTGTAGACTGCTTTGCCCAGGCTCGCACCTCAGCTGCTTTAAGTTGTCCAGCAGGAGATGCCAGCCTGGGACTGCAGGGCAGGAGTGCGGAGATCCCGGGCACCAGCTCCTCTCTCACTCTTGAGCATGACCTCTAACAGCAACAGGTCTTCCTCGTGGCTCCCGCTTCCACGGACGGCCCCACCTGTGCAGTTTCACTTCTCACTGGGAAGCCCCCACTACGGTTAGAGTTTCATCCAAAGAGCTTTGGCTTCTTGGTACTGATAACACCATCTCTTCATGTTGTCTCTGTCCTACCAGTGGTAGTGGCTTCCCGTTTTAGTTGAAGGAAATCAGAATATGTCACCCACAATTCTGTATGCCTCTTTGACATAGACATTATTGTGAGCTAAAGGTAACAAAGAAGCAGGAAAAGCTTTCCCTACCCTCTCCTTTGCTGCCTAAAGGCAGGATATGAATGCTCCCTTTACCGGAGACAGATTCTTAGCCCAGAGACAGCACCAGAGCAATCCACAAACAAACCTACTCCATTAGTTCCCTTCCGCACATTTACTTTCCCACAGTTTGCCATCCTTGGAAGCCTAAAACTGTTCTCCTCTGTGCCAACATTTCTCTACAAATTCATTGCTCTTTGTTGAAGATGCTATATGAGCTGGAGTTCTAAGCCACAGCTTCCAGTTACTTTTTGCGGAGGCGTTGCCCCCACATGACCTGTGCTATACATTTAATAAACCATTTTCCTTTTGTTAATCTTTCTTTTTGTTAAAGAGCCACAGGTGAAAGTTTAGGATTGGCAGAGGTAAGGTTTTGCCTCCCCTCCATGGCTAACATTGGGCTTGCTTCTCTAGCCTTCATTTGACTTCTCAGTTTTCCCATAACTGTGTAGCCAAATTTCTACATTAAATTGCTTGTTTAAAAGACCTGGATTTGCTTCTGTTTTCTGCCTGTACTCTGATGGGTGCAGGTGGCCATTAAAATGAACTAATAAAAGGAGTAAGGCTCCTGCTTCACCTTTCTTTGCCTTTTCCTCCTCTATCCTCTTCATATAAAAATAGCTGGTTTTGTTGCTCTCAATTGGCTTTTAATGAATCAGGTTGACATCCTATCAGCCTTCATATGTTTTCTAATCACTTCATTTAATTTCCCAAAACATTATTGAATATCAGAAACTATACCAATTGAACTTCTGCTCACAAAAAGCAGTGT
The DNA here is from genome assembly GCF_000412655.1 of Myotis brandtii. NCBI lineage: Eukaryota > Metazoa > Chordata > Mammalia > Chiroptera > Vespertilionidae > Myotis > Myotis brandtii. The sequence continues at coordinate 7,715,760 of NW_005363836.1, read as the reverse complement.
GCCATACACACGGCCATAGCTAAATAATTGACATACAGTATGATAATGTTTGACAGGTATCTACAGGGAGGCAACAGAATGCAAACACCAGAGAAAGCAATTCTTGATTGGCAGGTAGTGAAGGGGTGTACAGGGAGGAATATTATAGAAGGAAGATCTGGGAAAGATGAATAATGATAATAGGCATTTATTTAGTGCTTACAGTGTTTCCCACACTTTTTAAAAAGTGCATTACATATACTCTTTCATTTAATCCTCAAAACAACTCTCTGAGGCAGGTACTATAATTATCCCCATTATCCAGATGAGAAAACGAGGTAAATAGAAAGTAAGTAACTGCCCCAAAGTATGAGAAAAAGTATGAAGACGGGAGGATGCATAAAATAGTCAGGAAGAGGAAGTCACACAGTGGAGTTCTTGTTTTATTGTTTGAGATCAACTATATTCCAGATTAGGAAAACCATCCTAAGAAATTTTGACTTAACTCTGTGTAGCTGAAAGGAATCCATTTTAAATCTCTGTGAAGGAAACACCGGGTCATGATTTTATATCAATTTACTACAGTAATTAATTTGCAAACCCTTGGCTCTTAAAGAATAATCCTAAATCAAATATACATGAAAATAGAACGATGACACTAGAAGCAAAATGTATCTCTTATTCCATAGGTTGTCATTTTGGTTGTACAAATTAATTTATGTATAAGTAGGTTCAAAATTTCATTATTCAGTAGTAATGTAATTGGGGATCACATTTATAAAAAGCAAAAGGCAAAAGTATTCATTTTATGTGTTCATTGATCACCATACACCTTGGTTATAATACAGTCAAATTCCTATTCTGCAAGTTGGCAAGCATGCTACAATGACATAAACACGTGTTATCTTGAAATATAATTCCAGAAATAAGATTTTAAAAATTTAACACAGAAAACAGCATTTCCAAATACTATCACATAATTAACACAAAGAGCAAATTACTTACCATTTAAATATGGCATACCTTTTACAAAATTATGCATTTTTAAAGTTTTTTGTTGTGATTACTCTTTTAAGAATTAGAAGCCTTAGCAGCTTTTACTCCAGCTTCCAAGTTTTAACCTTCAGCATTCTCTCCATATAGTAGAGCATTGGCCACTAGGGGGCAGACGTGACCACGCCATTTAATATGCCTCAATTTAAATTTTGAATTTGAGCTACAGTATGATCTTGAAGCCAAAGGAGTATTTTCTTTAAAAGTGATTATCACAACAAGCAAATTTAAACTTTGATACTTTAACTTTCAGCTTATTTCGTTTTCTTATGAGCTACCAAGTCCAAGCCTCATCTTTGTTTTCAACTACAATAAAATTAAATTCACAAAGATTTAGTAAGTTTTCAGTTTGCTGTTATATAGGATTAACAATGTTTATCAGAACCTGACTCTATGTATCTAAGTGTATACACTGATAATATAGTTATGTATACTATCTAATTTAATTCTTACAACATATCTATGAATTGAGAGCTATCATCCTCATCCATAAAACGAAGAAGTTAGAAATTTCAAAAGATCACAAATTATGAGACAGAGTAGAGATTCAGACCCATTTTTTATAGCTCCAAAGTTTTTTGTATGATATGACTCTCATTTTTTCTGTTTTAATTATGAACTATAAAACACACGCAGAGAAGTCCATAATATACAAATGTACAACTTAAATATAATTGTGTAGCAAATATCCACTTCACCACCACCCTGTTCAAAAAAGGGGACATTTTTAGCTCCTTCAGAAGCACCAGGTGAGCTGCTCACTCTTCACAATCCCTTCTCCTTGGAAAGTAATTACCATCTTCATTTGTATAGTCATCATTCCTTTCTTTTATTTAGAACTCCGTGAGATTCACATAAATCTATTCAAAGCATATGACTGTCTTCTTTTGTCATTATTATATTTATAATGTTTATCTATAATTTTTATACAGTTATAACTCTTAAATTTGTATTGCTACATGAAATGAAATACTCTATGTATTATACCACAATTTATTATCTATTATCTATTCTACTATTTATGGGCATAGATATGCCCATAGATATGGGCATTTCAATTTTGGATTATTATGAACAAGGCTACTACAAAAATTTTTATACATGTATTTTGATGTAGATATAAAAAGCATCCATGGGGTCTATCTGCACATCTTCAGCTTTTTTAAAAAAATAAATCTTTATTGGTGAAAGGATTACATATGTCCCTTTCCCCCCCCATTGACCTCTCCCTCCCACTCCCCCTCAAGCCTTCACCATCCACTATTTGTGTCCTTGGGTTATGCATATATGCATATGAGTTCATTGATTGATGTCTTCCTCCCCTCCATCCTCCCCTGCCTTCCCTCTGAGGTTTGATAGTCTGTTCGATATTTCTATGTCTCTGGATCTGAAAGATATACGCAAGTGGAAGAATATACCATGTTCATGGATTGGTAGAATCAACATCATTAAAATGTCCATACTACCCAAGGCAATCTACAGATTCAATGCAATCCCTATTAAAATACAAACAGCATATTTCACAGAGCTAGGACAAATTCTGTAAAAAATTGTATGGAATTAAAAGAGATCCCAAATAGCTGCAGCAATCTTGAGAAGGAAAAACAAAGTTGGAGGAATCACAATACCAGATTTCAAGTTATACTACAAAGCCACTGTTCTCAAAACAACCTGGTACTGGAACAAGAGCAGACATATAGACCAATGGAACAGAACAGAGAACCCAGAAATTGACCCAAGTCACTATACTCATTTAATATTTGACAAAGGAGGGAAGAGCATACAATGGAGTCAAAACAATCTCTTCAACAAATGGTGTTGGGAAAATTGGACAGATACATGCAAAAAAATGAAACTGGATCACCAACTTACACCATACACAAAAATAAACTCAAGAAGGATAAAATTAAATGATGTAAGTCATGAAACCATAAAAATCTTAGAAGAAAACATTGGTAGCAAAATCTCATACATCTCTCATAGCAATATGTTTATGGATACATCTCCTAGGACAATGGAAATTAAGGAGAAAATAAACAAATGGGACCACATCAAAATAAAAAGTTTCTGCACAGCAAAAGAAACCATCAATAAAATAACAAGAGTGCCCACTCCATGGGAGGACATATTTGCCAATGATACATCTGATAAGGGTTAACCTCCAAAATCTGCAGGGAACTCATACAACTTAACAAAAGGAAAATAAACAATCCAATTTAAAAATGGGCAAAGGGCCTCATTAGAACTTCTCCAAAATGGAAATACAGAAGGCCAAAGGCATATGAAAAAGTGCCCAAAGTCACTGACCATCTGAGAGATGCAAATCAAAACAACAATGAGGTACCACCTCACACCTGTCAGAATAGCTATCATCAACAAATCAACAAATGACAAGTGCTGGAGAGGATGTGGAGAAAAAGGAACCCTCATGCACTGCTGGTGGGAATGTAGACTGTGCAGTCACTGTGGAAAACAGTATGGAGTTTCCTCAAAAAATTAAAAATGGAGCTCCCATTTGACCCAATAATCCCACTTCTAGGAATATATCCCAAGAAACCAGAAACACCAATCAGAAAGGACATATGCACCCCTATGTTCATAGCAGCACAATTTACAATAGCTAAGATTTGGAAACAGCCTAAGTGCCCATCAGCAGATGAGTGGATTAAAAAACTGTGGTACATCTACACAATGGAATACTAGGCTGCTGTAAAAAAAAAAAAGAAAGAAAGAAAGAACTCCTACCATGTACAACAGCATGGATGGACATAGACAGCATTATGCTAAGCGAAATAAGCCAGTCAGAGAAAGATCCGTATCACGTGATCTCACTCATATGTGGAATCTAATGAGCAACATAAACTGACGAACAACAACAAAAAACATATTTAGCTTTATTGAAAACAATCCAAAAGTCTATTGACAGGTGATTGGGGAAAAACAGTGGTATATCCTCCACACAATGGAGTACTACTCAGCAATAAAAAGAAGGGACTATTCATATAGGCAACAACATGGATGACTGTTCAAATCTTTATGCTGAGGAAAAGAAAACCAATATAAAGAGAGTACATTCTCTATGATTCAATTTCTATAAATACTAAAAATGCAAACTAACTTAGAGTGACAGAATGCAGACCAATGGTCATCAGAGCAGGAGGCAAAATAATGATAATGGGTTACAGGGGCACTTTGAAACTTAAGGGAGTGATGAAAATGTTTGTCACCTTGACTGCCAAGATGGTTTTACAGATGTGTTCATATGTCAGAACTCATCCAATATTTCCAAAATAACGTATTCATCAGCATTACATGGCCTTGATTTTCCTACGTGAGCTGTAGCTCTTCCTTTGTAAATCTCTCAAAGCCTCTTTTGTTCCAGATCCCTCTCAAATTCAGATTTTTTATTTTTGGCCACTTGGTATATAAAGGTTAATAATATCTTGAGTGTAGCATATGTATCCACCAAAATCCAAATAGTCCTACAAGCCACTGAGCCTCTTTCAAATTAGTAAGGCCTGTCAAAAATACTGTATGTATGTGCAAATATATTACATATATTCTGTGCTATCTCCGTAAAGTGTCCTATAATCTCAGCCCAGGTTTTCCTCTCAAAATTGAACTAAATGAGTTATCACAGTTTTCATTTCTTTCTTGGCTTTACTTTTTATAGATAAGTTATCACAATAGCATCATTGTAATAAATCAACTTACTTTTGATAATGATCAAATAAAAATCTTGCCTTATAAAATTATGATAATGTACTAGGATATATAAGCACCTTTGAAGGAGAATGGAAAATATATACTGTTGTTGTTCCCATGTGAAAGTAAACTAAACCTGACTTTGTTTTGACATAGAATTGAAAACAAATCAGAAGGCAATTGTATAACTTGTTACCATATAGATAGATAGATAGATAGATAGATAGATAGATAGATAGATATAGATATAGATATAGATATAGATATAGATATAATAGATAGACATATACATACATTATTGGTCCCAATTCTTCATTCTTTTCTGCATTCACAAACTAGCCACAACCTCATTGTGGGTGGTGAAATTTTTTAACTCCTTGATTTTGGTTTGCCCCTATGACTTGCTTTGGCCAGTGGCAGGTGGGCAGAAGTGATGATATGTTAGTCAAAAGCTTAGGCTTAAAGGGACCTTGCATGGTTCCTCTTGTCTTCTTGCAGTTCTGCCACACAACAAGAAACCTTACCCCCATCTCACGCCCCGCACCAGGTGACTGTTCCTTCAATCTGGGCCTCAGAATGCACACCTGTAGAGTGGAACAGCCGCTACCAACTAATTCCAACAGCAGTGGCCTGAAGCAGAACCCCTTAGCTAAGCCCATCCTGGGATAACCAAGCTGCATCCAACCCTCAGACACAGATAATGATAAATAATTCTCGTTTAGGACATAATATTTTGGAGTAGTTGCGTAGGTAGCAAGAGTCAACAAAATATAAGGTCCCTTCTTTTTATTGCTGAAAGATCAAATTTCTTATATCTCTCCTTTAAAATATCTAATTGAGTAATTAATTTGAACTTGTGGATTTAAGTTAAAATCTTATTAAAATCATGTTATAGATTTTGAAATTTAGAATAACTTTAAGTTTATTGGGATTTTGAAGTAAAGATATTAAATCTGTAAAAGTCATTTAGTACTCAAGGTTTAGTAAAGCAATTGAACCACTAAAATATGAAATTAAATATGTTAATTTCTGGATATTTTTTAAAATTTGAAAAAGTCGATTTCCTTACATTTTAAATGGTACAAAATATGTTTCAAATGCCCTTTCAAAAATTCTTAATATATATTATTTATTTTTTTTTAATTAAATTTATTGGGGTCACATAACATATAGGTTTCAGTTGTGGGTTTCTATGTTACAAGATTTGTATATTGTACTGTGTGCCCTCCACACTCTCAATATATATTAAAGCTAAACATGTACATTCTATATTACACAACAATTTGGTCCTAGATATATACCCAACAGTTTCTACATGTCTTCCAAAGAAACGTGTATTGGAATGTTTATAGTAGCATTATTTGTAATAGCCCCAAGCTGAAACTATACAAATGCCCATCAATGCTAGTTTAGATGAGAATAAATGATCTTTATCTATGTGCAAAAATATGAATCAAGTAAATACACTATCACATGAAAATCAGACTCCCAAAGAATAAATAGTGAATAATTTGTATAAGAGATAAAAACAGTCAAGAGTAATCTATGCAATTAGAAGTCAGAATAGTGAATATCCTAGGCAATAACTAGACTATGGCATAAAAGGGACTTTCGGGAACTGACAATGTTCTGCTTCTTATTTGAGTTCTAGTTTTATTGATTTGGGAGAATGGGAGACCATGTTCACTCCAGATTTATCAGTCTAGCAAAACAACTTGTCTGTACCTCAGATGACTAAAAACAAACAAACAAAACACTAAGGTTTCTAATCTTCAGCTTTGGAGCCCCTACACAAAACCTACTTGCCTCTCTCATTACTATAAAAAAAACCAGTCCATTGGCAAATGGACTGTTATAAACTTCAGTGCTCCAGACATCTCTATTCCCCTAATCAATCTTCCCAATGCTACTAGTTGGCGAACCAACCACATCATCAAAACTCAATTGGCAAAATTTATGGAAACCCTCCAAATGCCTTGGCCATTGGCATTGCTGTTAGTCCTTCTAAAACGTAGATCCAACCCCTTTGGAGCTCTTAAATTCTCAAATTTTTAAATAACTATTGGGCTCCCCATGCATCTAATGACTGCCTCTTTTTTTAAAATATATTTTTATTGATTTCAAAGAGGAAGGGAGAAGGAGAGAGAGACAGAAACATCAATGATGAGAGAATCATTGATCGGCTGCCTCCTGCATGTCCCCCACTGGGGATAAAGCCCGCAACCTGGGCATATGCCCTGACCTGGAATCGAACCGGTGACCTCTTGGTTCCTAGGTCGACGCTCTACCACTGAGCTACACCCAGCTGAGCAATGACTGCCTCTTTTGATCCACAACTAATAAAAGCAAGCATCCACTGAAAAGAACCAGGCTTTAGTAGAGCAATCTTTTCATAGTGAAAACCTCAAACTACACACTTTACAGCCTGGAGATTTTGTTTATTGTAAAAGATACCTCCCAAAAGACTTCCTTCCATGTTCCAAGGAATCGATTTTTGGATTCATGTATCACCCAGGAAGGAAGTTCCAACACCTGAATAGACTTGCATACTGACCAATGATCTAAAACTAAAGTTTTCTAAACTTTAAGCAAACATCATCTGATACAGAGAGTTCTCCCAAGATCACTGGATGGAGCCTGCATATCTTTTTTTTCCCCTTTGCTTATCTCATTCCTAATGCTACTGCTAATTTCACCCAATTTTCCCTTGATTGTTACTTCAAAAGAAAGGCTCCTACACACACAGTCCCCCACACCCTGCTTTGATGAATCCATAGCAGTAGTCTTATGGGCACTACCTGGTTTGTCTGTGACAAATGACACTCTCAATGGGCCTATGAATGCCTAGCTAGCTGGCAGATCAGAGGCCAATGCTCACTGGGAACTTGATTATTGGTATTGTCATCCATAATAAATCTGAGGTCTCCCATTCATCCTCCCCTTGGTCCTCTGCACCAGACCTTCACAGCCACCTCAAGTGGAAACTTTCAAGAGGTATTCAGACTTGTCTCCACAGGGAGAGTACTCTTCCCTCTTGCTGGTGTACATGCCAGTGAATCTATGATCGTAAGTCTCTCTCTGAGACTGGGAAAACTTGTCAGTTCCACCACCAAGAAAATAGCTGCTGATTATTTAATCAAACTAGTTTTACACCATAAAATAGCTTTGATTATTTACTTAGGAGGTGTGTGTACAATAGCAAAAACTACCTGTTGCACTTGGATAAATTCCTCTGGGAAAGTAGAAACTTAACTACATAAAATTAGACAATAAGCCAATTGGTTGCAACAATCTTTACCTGATGACTCCTGGTCTTTCAATCTATTTAGCTGGTTACCTTTAGGTTTGGGCTTTTGATTTAGGGGTTTAGGACCATTTTACAAATGGGATTTATTATTCTGTTCCTCGTTCTTTGTGTGTATGTAATCATTATATACTATATATATACATATATATAATTGATTTCAGAAAGGGAGAGAGAGAGAAAGATAGAAACATCAATGATGAGAGAGAGTCATTGATCGGTTGCCTCCTGCACCCCCCACACCAGGGATCGAGTCCGAATGTGCCCCAACCGGGAATCAAACCATGACCTCCTGGTTCATAGGTCGATGATCAACCATTGAGCAATGCTGGTTGGGCTGTGTGTAATCATTTTTAAACTCTGTGCCTGTTTGCTAATCAAACCTCTGTAGAAGCAATACACTGAATAGGATGATGTTAGCCCAACACTTCAAGATGATCTCTGATACTTGCAAGATATAAACATTGAGTGGGAAATGCCTAAGAGTTCCCTTTTCTACCTTCCTTGTTATTCAAATGTAGCCTTAAATGGTTTCCAATCACTATGTACTTTTCTTCTGACACGGGCCATGACAACCAGGAAAGGTCCTTCCTAGCACCAATGAACAAAACCACTAAATACAGACAAACCTGACTCTTGATCCCAATGCTTTCTAAGAAAGATCTTGATCAGAAGGGAGGAAATGTGAAAATGGAACCCTCATGAAAAATGGATTCAGGAAGCCATGAAAGGAGAGCTCTCACGCACTCACCCCTCACCATTTATGTAACCAGCACCTGCAGCTTATACAAGCATGAGGAAGAAGGGAGATTCCCTCCCTGTTTGCCTCCTTAGTGACCAGCTGCCTAGCCTCCTTCCTGAGCAACAGCAGGCAGCTGACTACCAGCCAGCAATAAGACACCACCACAACCTCTCCCTAATTTTCTCCTTAAACTCAATAAAAGCTGACCTCTTTTTTGTCTCCTCAGACTTGCCTATGGTTTGCCACATGTATATCCTCTGATATCTTAAACTCAATTGCTGCTTGAATAATCTTTGCTGTTTAATCTTTTGCTGTTGAGAGAGAGAGAGAGAGAGAGAGAGAGAGAAAAGAGAGAGTAGCTTTTGAATCCCTAGATTCAACCATCTCTGAGGCACGTTCAGTTCAATCCCAGCCTTTTCTATGGTTTGGTTCCTTAATCCAATACTATACTCCTCTTTTTTAATTTTTTTATTCATGTAGTTCCGGTTGAGTTTTGTCACATAACTAAAATAGTTGTAATTTCAGAACAATCAAATAATAGTTTCTTTCAGCTGTGGTATTATGGAATTAATTGATATTAATAGCCACATCCTGCAAGAGAGGCTTGGATATTAAACAAAACATGGCTTTGGGTTAAAGAATAAAGCATTAATTGAGGACCCAATGAGATACTTTAGAAATAAAATAAGAAGGCAAAAAACAGGATGACATGGGTAAAGATCCAAAGATGCTGACAAGTCATCCTATCTAATAAAAGAAAAACATGCAAATTGACAAGCCAAGCCCACCAGCCATGCCCACCAGCCAATCAGGAGTGAGTATACAAATTAACCCAGCAAAGATATTGGGTTAATTTGCATATGCAGTTGCCCAGTGGCCTAGGTCCCGGGAACATCCTAGGGTCCCAGGCAGCTCAGAGCCTGCAGGCCCCAGCATAGGCCCTAAGCAGCCTTGGTCCCAGAACACCCCTGACCACTCCTGGCCTACGGGCCTTGGCGCCATGGTTGGTGGGGGGTTGGGGGGGGCAACAGAGGCTTGAGCAGGGCCAGAGAGGAGTGGCAACAGAGGCTTGAGCAGGACCAGAGAGGAGTGGCAGAGGCTTGATTGGAGCCGGGGGGCCCTGCCCAAGCCCCAGCAGAGGCTTGATCAGAGCCAGGGGGCCCTGCCCAAGCCCCAGCAGAGGCTTGATCGGAGCCAGGGAGTCCCTGCCCAAGGCACAGAGGAGGCTTGATCAAAGCAGGGGGGGCCCTTCCCAAGCCCCAGCAGAGGCTTGATCAGAGCCAGGGGGTCCCTGCCCAAGGCACAAAGGAGGCTTGATCAAAGCGGGGGGGAGGGAGGGTGGGCCTGCCCAAGCCGTGGCAGATGCTTCATCAGAGCCGGCAGGTCCTGCCCAAGCCTTGGCAGAGGCTTGAGCAGAACTGGGGGGCCCTGCCCAAGCCACACTGGAGGCTTGAGCAGGCCCAGAGACAGGGAGTGTGCCAGCCTAGGCTTGCCAGCAGTCCTGCCTCTGCAGGTGAGCTGCAAGAGAAACACCTTTTCTGACAGCTCATTGGCTAAGTCTCCTGTACGCCACTGGTAATGTTCTTGGTAACTTGGGTAAAAGGAATCCAAAAAGGTGATCTAGGGTTTTTCCACCTCACTCCTGGAGGAAAAAAGAAAGGTCCGCTGCTGGAGGGCTAAGAAATGTCATATCCTGCCCTAGCCGGTTTGGCTCAGTGGATGGAGGCTCGGCCTGCCCACCGCAGGGTCCGGGTTGATTCTGATCAAGGGTATGTACCTAGGTTGCAGGCTCCTCCCTGGCCTGGGCCCAGGTCAGGGCTCATGCAGGAGGCAACCAATCAAAGTGCCCCTCTCACATTGATGTTTCTCTCTGTCTTCTCCTCTCTCTTCCACATTCTCTAAAAATCAATAGAAACATATCCTCAGTTGAGGATAAAAATGAAGAAAGGAATGTCATATCCTATGAAAGAAACATCTTGAAAAATGCCTAAAGGAAGTTTCCATTTTTTCATGGTGAAGGGACTGGAGTCCGTGTTGATGAAAACACCTTGGCGGCTGTGGTGGTTGGCAGTGGCTGCAGCAGCAGAGTGATGGGCCTGGCGCCTTCCCCTGATCAGCCAGGTCACCTCCCACAGAGGGAGGCCAGACTGCAGCTTAGGCCTGCTTCCAGCGGGCCTAAGCCATCAGTAGGACATCCCCTAGTGCACTAATTTTGTGCACTGGACTCCTAGTTTATATATAAAAGGCTAATATGCTAAGTGGCCCTCCCTCCATCCAACTGATTACTATATGCTCACTGACCACAAGGGGGAAGACATTCAACGCGGGAGCTGCTATGCTGCATTGACTTGGCAGTGGTGGTTCTTGAATAATGCACCCCAAAACCAGAGAGGAGGGAGCCTGATTCCTCATAAGGCTGCACGATTCTGCCTTTGGCCATGGGTTATGTTGTTGCTGGGGCACTGTCAGCCCTGAACCTGATTCACTGCACACTTGTATTTGCGTTCCACACCCTGTATGACAGCAATTTTGCAGAGTGCCCTCTCGCACTCCAGGACCCCTCAGGGGATATTGGAGACTCAGTTTCAGCCCAATCCTCATAGGCCAGGCCGAGGGAACCCACCTGTTGGAGGGACCTCACTCAGTCCATCTCGCCCAGTCCCACCCCACTGGCCACCTTCTAATTAATTTCCTTTCAATGTGCACAAATCCATCCACCGGGTCACTAGTATCAAAATAAACTTTTTCCAAAATTACACACACACACACACACACACACACACACACACAGGTTTTATAAGAAACTTTAATTTTTCACAGGTATAGAGCATACACCCAAAAAGATTATGATTGTTTTTTACAACTTTAAATTCAGCTGTTCCAAGTTATTTATATGTATTATAAATTTTTTGTGTATCTTCATCCAAGCCATAAGTAAAATACACCCCTTCATCTTCATCTACTTGTCTTTTTCCTGGTTTCTCACTTCTCTATGTTTTCTCTTCTCTGATAAGTTTTAATATGTGAAGGGTTCACATATTTATTTTTTCTCTAGCACACTTAGTGCTTTCCTCTGATAGCTGAGAAAAGAGAGACAAAATATTCTTAATACATTATTTAGGAAATGCAACCAGAAGGAAGAGGAACATTGGCCTACTAGGGTCTAAGTTAATCCTGACTTTGGGAGTGCATGCACCATGAGGAGAGAAGAAATGGAGAAACCAAGATGGCACAGAGTCAGGACAGCGAAGTTAATAGTTTGAGTGTTTCCCAGTAGTGTGTGAATGAGAGAACTAGAAAGGATATGATATTCTAATTTGATTTCCCAGAACTAAAATAATATTTGAGAATAAACTGAAACTCTATCTCAACTTTGATTGGAACAGTACAGTGTGTATTGTGCACAGTTTGGTAACAGAGAATACACATAATGCTCAAATCTGAGGCATGCATATGAAAGGTACCTACCTCTACCTAGCACCAGCCACACTGCATTGAGAGGACTCAAAGGAGGGAGTTTTCAAAAGTCAAGTCAAAGAGACAGAAGCATAAGGTCTCAAGGAAAAGCCAAATAAGCAAAGATCACATCAGATGAGGAACAATGCTGATCCAATCCAAATCTAGGTCCCAAGCAAAGAAGTACGTTTTGATAGATGAGGGCAAGGATACAGCTTGGGATGTTCAGACAGTGGGCATGATAGAGCTGCATCATTTCAAAAATTTCATTTTAAAACAAGACCAGGGGAGGAAAAGTAGTCAAATCCTCTAGGTTGTACCCTGAGTGGGGGTGGAAGGATCAAGAAATATGAGGGGAAAAAACATATCCCACCAATGGGTTAAAGGGCAGGATTACTCACAGGGCAGCAACTCACAGAGACACAGAATTGTCAGGTACCCAATAGATCCAAGCAGGAAGTAGCCACAATACGGACATCTTCAAGTTTCTCTACCATCAAATGCATTTACCTGTTTCCTCAAGAGGCAGATCCTCTAAGAAGTCATCTGCTGCCCACAGCATCTGTCTCAGTGCAGAGAGGTTCAGGACGTCCTTTATAGGGTCCAGATTCCACTCTGAGGTATAATTACTGACCACCAAGATGTCAGAAAGAGCAAATCCAAGTTTTTTGTGGACTTCCTCTTGCTGAAATACAGAAATTAAAACCCAGAAATCTCAAAACAGTGAAAAACACCACTTAATGTCAATATAAATTATGAAAGCAATAACAAAGGTAGGCACTTGACAATATTTTTCCTACTGTGAGAAACGGAGATAGAGATCTGGCCCATAAAATACTTTTTCTAAAGAACTTCACAAGTCAAGTTCTAACATCACTGCTAATTTTCACTTAGAATACATAGAACATAGAACAGATTCAATATGAATTAAAATCTAAAGATAACATGGTTCTATATAAACTACTTTGAAATTGAAGCATTTTTAATATACTTACATTAAAGTCCATAATTTCCCTCTTTTCTTTTAAAAGTTATTCTTAGGATAAGGTGATTTTATTTGTTTAATGCTGATATTAAATTTATTTTTTTACATTTCATTTTTCAATTACAACTGACATTTGATAATTTTATATTAGTTTCAAGTGTACAGTACTGATGTTTAATTAGACTAGTTTATCTGTGCAACCAGATTTCCTGGGATAAATACAGGGCTCTGTCACCTCTTAGCACTGTCAATAAGCATTGGCAAATGCTTTTCTCTGTGCACTTGTGTTTTCTCATCTACCAAATATGGTAATGACAATGCCCACCTCATCAGCTTGTTTTAAGTACTGAATAAGAAAACCGATCACTTAATCAGTGCTTAACAAATATTAGCTATCATTATATTCTCCCAACTGGTGTTCCCACCTTGATGCTCCTTTTGACTCTAATCTATTCTTCACATAGGTGTCAGATTAAATTTTGTGAAGCTGACTTTGTTCACATCACTACTCTTTTAAAAAGTTGCTGTGCTTCCCCATAATGCACCTAATTAAGTAAAATCACCTCATGCAAATGTTTCTTTCTCACTTTATCTTTCCCTACAGTGATCCAGCCCTCCACTAAACTGAACACTCTATGCCTCCTGAAATGCTACTTTTTCCTGAAATGCTACTTATGCTGTCCCCATGGCCTGAGTTTTCCCCCCTAAAATACTCCTCCACCTTAAAAGCCATATCCTAGTGCCACCCCAGTAACAAAATCCCGCCCCCCCCCGACCTTTAGCTCAATATTTTCCTCATCTAAACTTTCACCGCATTTTATTTTTCATAATTCCACGATATTTATTATACTCGATCATATCATGTCATATTCTTTTGTCAACTTTTTCTCCTCTAATTCCCCTATCCCCTCACCTCCACCTATAAAGCTGCAAGCTTTTAGCACAGGGGAATTATTTCAATTATCTGTGTATCTGATTAGAGACTATCACACTGGCTCAATCATTGCAGGTAATCAACAAACATTTGTTGAATTGAACCTAATTGAATTAAATTGTAATAAATATAAGTTATCTGTCAGCAGAAAGATAAATACTTAATATTTAAAACTTAGAAAATAAGTCTGAATTATCCAAGCAATTGTTTCAAATATTCTTAAACTTCACAAGTATCTATTTTTATACAAAGTAATATCATGTGATTATAGGGACATACCAGAAAATGTGTTTACAAATGACAGCGTTCATTACCTTGAGCTTCACAGGCATACATTTGTATATGTCTATAAGGTCTCCTTTCATAATCAGATCCATGCTATCCACACAAGTGAGTAAAACCACATGTACCACGCCTATGCCAGATAGATAGATATTGTTTTTATTATTATAGGCAGCATCAGTATTATTTTCAGTTAATCAGCTATCAATTATGCAATAAACTAACTATGGAACAAATTCAGAAATTTGGGGAGGTTCCCTACCCCTCGACACACAAAAAAATCCCTCTGAACTACTTACTGGTACCTGGAATTTTCCTGACATAGGAAGTCCCTTCATTGCCTCCCATGGTAAGAAGTCAGGCTTCAAAGGAAACCACCTCTTCGAAGAGGTAACTAAAATGTATGCTACAGTATTGATGATTGATTTTATATCTTACCCAACAGTTGTGTTTTTATGAAAACTATAGAAAGGCCAAAGGGCTCTAATAAACAAGATGGAGAAGAGGCCTCAAGGAAACAGAATATGTTGAAATATTGCAAATAAACTTCTCCTATATCACAATGGTAGCAGGCACATCTCTGCACACCACCCTTTCAAGGTTTTAAATTTCAGTGAGCAAATAAGTCAATCACTCCCTGCTTCTAACTTCATCAAATCTGTGATAAACTGACTCTTTCCCAAACAAAATGAATAATAAGGACAAGAAAAACCACTGTGGCCCAGCCGGCGTGGCTCAGTGGTTGAGCGTCCATCTATGAACCAGAAGATCATAGTTTGATTCCCAGTCAAGGCACATGCCCAGGTTGCAGGCTCCATCCCCAGTAGGGTGCATGCAGGAGGAACCAATCAATGATTCTCTCTCATTATTGATGTTTCTGTCTCTTGCTCTCTCTCTCTCCCTTCCTCTCTGAAATCAATAAAAATATATGAAAAGAGAAGAAGAGAAAAGAAAGAAAAGAAGAAAAGAACAGAAAAGAAAAGAAAAAAGAAAAGAAGAAAAGAAAAGAAAAGAAAAGGAAAGGGAAAGGGAAAGGGAAAGGGAAAGGGAAAGAAAAGAAAAGAAAAGAAAAGAAAAGAAAAGAAAAGAAAAGAGAAAAGAAAAGAAAAAGCAGTGTGGGGCACTTTAATTCCCTAATCCTGCTTACCTTCTCCAAAGCCTTTATGCTACCTCTTTTTATCAAGCATCTTATTTTCCTCTCTTTTTCTTACTAAAATGTGTTTTCCTCTTTCTAATCCTTTAAGGCCCAAAGGGAAGTCTAGGACTGTTGGTAAATAAATGCATGCTAAGATGCAGTGAGGACTGTACTAAACTCTACATATAAATTAATTTGTTTAATCCTTACATTAAAACCTCCATTGTTATACTAATTTTATAGATTAAGACACTGTGGCATAGAAAGTTTAAATCACTTGCACAAAGACATACAGCTAGTGGGTACTTGATTTGAATGAACCACACTGATGGGCCAGGGAATATTTAAATATGCATTTTCATAAGTTCTTCATCCTGTTCAAATCCATTCTACAATATAGTCTAATCAGTTAGCCTTAGAAGTACAGTGGAATAAGACTCACCACACTTTATCACCTCCCTTCGAGCTTTCTTGATCTTTGCTACCATCTCATCAGAGAGTTGCTCAATAGAGTTGGCATCAAACACAAATGCCACACAATGGATTCTGTCCTCCAGCAATGGGAAGTCAATATAGTTACTATGACCTGGTGTGATTGGTTTCATGAAATTAAACTGTATGGTAAACATAAAGGGACATATTAATTCAAGAAATATTTATAAGCACATACTATGTATCAGGCACTGTGCAAGTGAATAAAACAGTGAACATAACAAACAAGTCTTTAATAGTATGAAGATAACAGTCTGGTAGAGAAGACAGTCATTATGCAAGTACTTTCATAGAAAAAGCTTCTGAGAAGAAGGGACATGTCATAGGAAGGTCAAAAACAAAAGCAAACATAAAAATAACACAGGTGAGTTCATCTGGATAAGAGAATAAGAATATGACAGAAAGTATCCTAGATAGAAGAAGCAATGTGGGCAAAGGTGGAATTGGTATCATCAGGCAGAATACAAGGGGGGAAGTGGTACAAAATGAGATGCATTTACTCTGAAACTAGAAATCCTCTTCTGGTGATCTGTCCCACAAATGTATGTTTAAGTCTATTAACTTCAGGACTATTTGTAGCAGCAAAATTATGTTACATCAATGACATATAGTGTTCTATT
Organism: Myotis brandtii; assembly: GCF_000412655.1. Taxonomy (NCBI): domain Eukaryota; kingdom Metazoa; phylum Chordata; class Mammalia; order Chiroptera; family Vespertilionidae; genus Myotis; species Myotis brandtii. The sequence continues at coordinate 7,699,073 of NW_005363836.1, read as the reverse complement.
ACTTCTCTGAAAAAGAGGAAACCACAAATCTTTATTTTATAATATATTAAAAAATGGAAGTAAATCATAACTTCTTATATGGATACTTATAGGAAGCAGGGAGAAATGCATTTGAAGTAACAGAGAAGGAAGATGGATTATTTGAATATACCTTATTTTGTAGATTTGACTTTAGAACCATATAAATTATAAACATATATATAAATATAAAAAAATTAAATTTAAAAAGCAATCTCTAAATTGAATTAAATGACTTAACTTTTGCATCCAACTGGGGTCATATCTACACAGAAAGAAGCTATGTCTGATTGACTTTAAAACACAGTAATTTGTGTACTCCTACTACATGTTATGTGCTAAACACAATATAAAAAATCTGCTAAGAATTTAAAAGTTTCCAATATTTATTGGTTATTTTTATTCTTTTGATATTAAATATAATTATGATTAGATCATTCATGGTAGTGTTAGATAATTATTTCTGAGATTACAGTGAATATTATGTGATATAAAGCAAATGAGTTGTGACATATTTTGTCATCTCTAGTATCCTTCAGACTAGAGATTTTCTGTTCAGATAAAGCAGATACTGATGCAAGATAAAAGAGATTAAGTAAAAACTATATAGTCCTGTATCTATATTTAGATTTGTCCACTAAAAAAAGCAAGAACCAACAATCCACTAAATAGCAATGAACAGTTCTAATGACCCAAACTAAACCAAACCAATATGTCTTAGAGAAGTAACTGACTCAAAATCTGGACTGTAAATATACAAAATATGGTTTATATTTATAGTCATACAAGAATTCAAGGAATATAGCAGATTTTTATGTCAACAGAACTCAGAATCTAAATTGTAGCAGCTCCTAGTGGTCAAAGATGTTACATTTGACATCTTTATGTAGATAAACTACAGTGCATTGAAACACATCAAATATGTTCAATTCATGAGTTCATAATGATAATAAAATAATCACTGGTCAGTGTTGGCAGATGTAAAGAAACCAACTTATTATTTCAAAAGCTTATAAAAAAATCAAGCAGATATTCTGACCATCCTATATTAATGGTATTAACTGTACCACTAAGTAATCAAATAGTGGGTGAGGGGAAGTTGTCTTTCACACATGTGAAATGAAGAAGCAATGATAGAGATAGAACATCACTATTTTCATACCCTAATAAATAAAGGTATCTAGGTGTTGAATGTTCATGAAACCTATATTACAAAAGTGAGAAGGTTCAAAATTGGGTGGCTTTCATGGAAGAGCACAACACCATCTTATGAAGCCGACCTGAATCTGAATGTGTGTCTATATTCATCTAGCAATTTTCAGGATACATAAAAAATAAAACTACATCAAGTGATGAAAACAGCAAATTTCATACTATGGGAAAGTATATGTCTATAGAATAACCAAACAGATTTCTTAAAAATCATATTGCAAGTAAAAATGCCAAAAGAGATAGAGGCAAAATTTGCAATTAAAAGAGGCTGAATAAGTCTTTTGAATCATTATTTAAAAACTGTTTTAAAAGATGCATAATATGGTGCTTATAAGACAATTAGAAATTTGTCCAGTTTGGGTGATATTTGATAATTATTTAAGTAAAAATTAAGGAATAATCCAGATGTGATAAAGATATTACAGTTATGTTTAATAATGTGTGTGGACTTTAGTAATAAAAATCTGTGATTTGTATGTTGTGAAAAAAAGATATACATATCACATATATATTTGTGTGTGTGTATATATATATATTCATTTAGCTCTATGTTAAAGAATAAAAGAATATAAAATAAAATGAATATAATATAAATTAATATAAAACATACTGTGTTTCTGGATAGGAACACTGGATATGTGAAGATGTGAAACAACTTTGAGTATGAAATTTTAATGCAATTTTACTCAAAGCACTAACAAATAAAACACAAACAATCAAATAAAATACAAACAAGCTCACTTGGAAAAGTATATATGTGAAAATGGTCAAGGAAAACAAATGTGAGAAATAAATATTGAGTACTGCTTGTCCAGTGAGTTATTAAGATATACTGGGTTGCTACAGTAACTAAAACAATTAAACAACATGGTAATGAACATAATAAAGAAATGTATAAATACATCAATAGAACAAACTACAGGATACAAAAACCAATCCCTATTTTTGTTAGGAAAAAGAGGCAAAAGTGTTCAATGAAAGATATTGCCACAATTGACTATTCATTTGGAATAAGGTAAATTAATTAATAACTCAAGATCTAAATATTTACAAAAAGAATTGGAAAGTTTTTTAAAAAGACAGACTACCTCTTTTCTTTAATCTCCCCTTTCCTCTTGCCTGGAACACTAACAGTGCTCAGCGTAAACATCTTGAGAGCAGGAGGATAAAAGTCACATATCAGTGCCCAGCTGGTGTGGTTCAGTGATTGAGCATCCACCTATGAACCAAGAGGTTACCAATTCCCTGGTTGTGGGCTCAGTCCCCAGTAGGGGGCGTGCAGGAGGCAGCTAATTGATGTTTCTATTTCACTATCTCTCTCTCTAAAATCAATAAAAACCTATTTTTAAAGAAAAAAGTCACATGTTTTAGCCATCTTGGGCTGCTATAAGAAATTATGATATTGTGTGGCTTAAACAACAAATACTCATTTTTCATAGTTCTGGAGATCAAGGTTTTGCTGACAGATTTGTCTAATGAGAGCTCCCTTCCTAGTTGGTAGAAAGCCACCTTCTTGCTGTGTCCTCATGTGGCTGAGAGAGAGAGACCATCTCTCTTTTGTGTCTTCCTATATAAGGACACTAATTCCATTCCTGAGGGCTTTACTCCATGATTTTATCATCTTCCAAAGGCCCACCTCCAAATATCATCACATTGTGGAAGAGGGCTTTAACATATGAATTTTGAAGGAACACATTCAATCCATAGCACTCTATGCTGAGGATCTCAGAACAGAAAGACAAAAGGATCTTGAAAATTATAACCTCGAAGAGCTGACACACTGGCCCAAAGCTACCTACCTTCAGACTTCCTGCTACATAACAAAGATTACCTATGTGAGTAAGTTGAATAGCCAAAAACAATTGAGTGTGTAACAGCATTCAGAATTGTTATGACAGCTATGATAGAAGAGACTTTTGGATGTTTTAATTCCTTGTAAAATAAAATATCAAAAGAAACAAAGGATCTTGAACCACTATAGTTTAAGAAAATAAATGCTGATGCACTAACTAGACTAGAGTCTTATGTCCTAATAGTGGACAAAAAGAAACATTTTAAATATCAATTATAACTCTTCAATAATTGTCAAATTATACCTGGTATCTGTCAGGAACGTGGCCTTTTAAGATGTAGGGTATGTCATCCATGCACAGCCCATTTTCCTCACTCAGCCCCATTGAGTCACACAGAATAAATGGCAAGGACTTGCCATCCTTCCCATCCTTAATGGAATATGTCCTGTACTGCAAAGAAGGAAGAAAGGAACTTTAGGAGTTCATTTTATTTATATATAGTTGAAGTGTATGTACATGTAATGAAGTTGATCAGGAAAAAAAAAACTTTTCAAATCTAACTTGAACAAAATAGCAAAAGCTGAGTGACCTAGAATGGACTCACCTGCTCAGATATCCCAGTTCTGTCAGAGCCGACCAAAGCCTGGTGGGTTACATGGCCTCGTAAAACAGACTTTACTGAGTTGAAAAAGCTAGACTTCCCTGCTCCAATCGGGCCCAGGAGCAGAATTCGAATTTGGTGAACCAGGTCCCTAGATGGTTTGTAAGTTCTTATGGCAGACAGTAAGCTCCCCCGGAGTCTGTTTAGACAAGACCATTTTAACAGTTGACTGAGGTTAGATCACAAGACCTTAGCATAAATTTTCCTTGAATTTCTTTTCTTTCCTTACACATTATTATTTATTTTTGATGATCAATTTGCTTTCTTATATAAGAAGACATAAAATTATCCTACCTTAAATCCTATTGTAAAAGAAGAAAAAGCAAAAATTACACTTTTAACTAAGGCCATTCAGACATAAAATCTTTCAGATTTAAGCAAGCAGACCATGTAAACTTAGAATTCAATATCAACTACGTTAAACATGAAAATAAATTATCTCTCTATATAAAAACATAATATGCAAATCAACTGGACAGCAGAACAACCAGTCGGCTATGACGCACACTGACCACCAGGGGGCAGACGCTCACTGTCCCCTACAGTGAGCACAAGGGGACAATGAGGCCCAGAGAGAGAAAAGGACCCCTGGGGATGCACCTGCTAGGCCTGACCCACCCCCACCTACCTTGGTTCATTTTGTTTCCAAGAAAACCCTGCCCATCCCCCACTCGGGCCAGCCTTAGCGGGAGGTGGGACTCTGCCAGCTGTGGCTTTCAAGTCCTCGACCCCCTGCTCTGTATCCCACCGTGCAATGCTGGAACTACCCCCAGCCCACAGGCCCTGATTGCCTGATAGGGGCCTGCCTGCCAACCTCTCTGTCTCTCCCCCCCCCCCCCCAATTGCCCTATGGGAAACCGAAACCGGAGTGGGTGGCAGCAGACATGGGAAGCCTTGGGGCCCCGATCACCCCACCAGTTGCCCCACACACAGAGGGTGACTGGTGGCAGCAGGAGGTGGGGCCAGCAAGCAGGCGGGAACGGCCAACCTCTCAGGCCCTTTCCCCGGCCACCAGGTTCTTATCGCCCGATGGGGAACCAGGAACTGGGCATGGTGGCAGCAGACATGGGAGACGCCTGGGCCCCAATCACCCCACTGGTCACCCCACACACAAAGGGCAACCAGCAGCGGTGCCAAGGGGTGGGGCCAGCTGCTGGCTGCCGGCAGCCAGGAAAGATTGGCCCTGATCTCAGGCCAGGCCTAGGGACCCTACCCATGCATGAAGTTCATGTGCTGGGCCTCCAGTGTGTGTGTGTGTGTGTGTGTGTGTGTGTGTGTGTGTGTGTGTGTGTGTCTGTGTGTATGAAGGCTAATATGCAAGTGTCCCCTAGGGAGTTCGACAGGAGACCAGGAGTTTGATCACTCGCTATGATGTACACTGACCACCAGGGGGCAGCGTGAAATGAACGGAGGCCCCGGTAGGCAGCCAGCAGCTGGGGAAGGGAGGCCCCGACCAGCAGCTGGAAGGCCCCAATTGGCCCTGATCACCAGCCAGGCCTAGGGACCTTACCAGTGCATGAATTTCATGCACTGGGCCTCTAGTGAATAATAAAACTCAAAACCACAACATAATTTGTGACTTTTGAAGTTTATGGAAGGAAACCATTCCTACCATGTTCTTGAAATTCATAATAGGTTATTTCCCCATCTACCAACCACCCCTTCCATAGCAAGTACCTAAAAGAGTTGAAAATGCAACTGCAAGAATTCTTAGCAAAAAAATGTATACATACAGCCAAATAATTATTTTCCTTCAAGTATATCAAAAATTAGAAATGTCTTCCCTCTGGTGGTGTTCTTTTGGTTTTAACATTAGTATTATCAAATAGCTTTATAATTATATAGTTTATTCTTGTGGATAGTGATCCACAAGTTATCTGTCATAATTTGTGCTACCAATTTTATTAACAGAATCTATAATATAAGTTTAAGATAATAAACAGAATAATAGAACTTTAAAAACACTGACTTACTCAGCAACCCCGTCCATCTTCCTTGTGTCCAATAAATCTGAGGAAATAATTAAAGAATAATGAAGGTTACAAGTTGTTGAATGGTTGGCTGACTGAATGAATGTCAATGAAAAAATACCAAAATAGCCTTTTTGTGAGAACAGTGCACTATAGTAAAAAGCACTTGAAGAAAATTATGGCAAATATCCTGAACATCACCTCATTTGAAGAGGCGAAAGGCAAGGTGAGCACTGGAAGACTATGATGTCTGCAGATGGTTTCTTACCCAATTACTCAGCAATAGTGTGTGGCCCACTCCCACATGGGAGGTGAGGGCGGGGATTCTTTCCGAATCAGAAAAGCAAGGCCTAGAAGCATGCACAGGCAAGGAGAGACTGGGAATGCTCTAATTTCTCCTCCATAGCCCTATGTCTGAAAGGGATAATTTACAGACACGCACACGGAAAAAAAAAAAAAAAAAAAAAAAAAAAAAAAAAAAACAACAGCAAACAAACAAAAACACAAAAAACACAGGCACAAGATTTTTTTCCAAAAGTTACTGTCAATAACGAAGCTTCTGGAATTTATAATTTTATTCATGACTTCAGAAGAGCATGTGGGACTCATTCCTATTCAAGCAGAGCACAGTGAGAGGTTCAGGGGTGGCCTGGGGACTTCATTTGTACCAATGAGGCTCAGGCCAAGAATTCTTTTGATGCTTAAAAGGGAGACTCTTTTATGGTGGATTTAAAACTGAAATAATTAGGTGTAGTGATGCAACCCTCTACAAAATAAGCATACTGTATGGGACATTTATAATATAGCTATATGTATGGTTACAAAGAAAACCTCTTTAAAACAAGAAGTGGAAATAGTAAAGACTTCACTCAATGACTATAATATAGTAAAACTAGAAAAGAACGGGTTAAACAAACAAAAAAGCAAACTCTTGGGAATTTAAAAAGCATTCTCTCAAATAATTTTAACATCCAAAAGGAAACAATACACATTAACTTGTTAGTGATGAATGTTAAGGGGAGAGAGAGAGAAATACCATCTTTTGACCATCAAATGGGCAAATTTCCTGAAGTTTGGCAAAGGATGCAGGAAAATAGGCATTTCGTAACACTCTTGGGGGTAGTATAGACAACTGAAGTTTTTGAAAAGTCTATCAAAATGTAAATGTAAATAACTCTTAAACAACAATTCCAGTTCCAGAAAGTTACCCTAAAGCAGCGGTTCTCAACCTGTGGGTCACGACCCCTTTGGGGGTCAAAGGACCCTTACACAGGGGTCGCCTAAGACCATCAGAAAACACAAATATAATTACATATTGTTTTGTTATTAATCACTATGCTTTAATTATGTTCAATTTGTAACAATGAAATTGGGGGTCACCACCACATGAGGAACTGTATTAAAGGGTCGCGGCATTAGGAGGGTTGAGAACCACTGCCCTAAAGTATTTTTTGTCCACAGCTTTATGCATAAAGATATCACAGGAGCATTGTTTACAGCAGCAAATGTTGGAAACAATTTAAATGTTCTTAAGTAGAAAAAAGGCAAATGAATTTTGGTCTTTGGATATAATGGAAACCTGCATCAGAAAGGACCGAGTACCAATCAACAGAAGCTCAGGCTCTGGCTTTTGTTTTTTTTTCCAAGAGAATCTCACAATCTTTATATTTGCTTCTCTCTCTCTCTCTCCTTCTTTCACATTTCCTCCTCCTCCCCACAAACACATTTCAAAAAACTCTGCATATGCTACTTTGGACTATGGTTGTGTCTTAGCCATCAATTTGTGACCAGGTTTCAGTCTGAGTCGCCTAGAAATAAGGACAAGTAAAAGGTCATTTTTCCTTAAAGAAATAGGTCAGCATGCAGAAGATAATTCTAAGATTATGTAGTCAAACTTACCTTCACATCGAAAAACTTCACATTCTTCAAAAGATATTGTCTGATGTTGAGATAGTTTTAATTTTTTAATTGTATCTAAGCTCATAGTCACTTTTTTTCCTGATAGATCCATCAGGAATTCCCCTTTATTACCATAGTGATAAACATAATCACTCAAATCATGTGGTCCAATTTCACATCTTAAAATTTTAGTCTCTTCAAAGGCAAAAAGGAGGCAGGAAACTCTGGTATTATTTTTGTCATTCTGGGGTATATATGACCCAAAAACATGATCAGAACTGTAAATCACTAGTAGAGTGGGTCCTTCATTATAGCATCTCCTCATCAAATTGGTATCAGCAAATCCATGGACACTAGCCCTATAAAGAAGGCTAAACTTCCCTTTCACAAGGTTTTGCAGTTTCTTTTCTTGTATCCACGTCAAACGAGTTGCCATATTTCCCAACCTAGTGGAAAATCAAACATATTTTCCATAAGTATTGAAAAACAGATAATATGTACTGTCACAAACCTTGCATTTATGCCTCTTATTTACTCTACATTTCACATGGAATGTGTAAACGAGGGTGGACAGCAAGAAAAAAAAACATTCTAAATTATTATTTTTAGAAAGATTTTTTAAAGGCTATTGTTTACAAGTGGCTAGGAAAAGTGGAAAACAGCAGGTCTTTTACCTGTTTGTAGAATCCATACAGGGGCTGAGGCTGAGAGTAGTTGCTCTGTCTGGACAGCGAGGCAGGCATAAAACAATAGCAGAGGCGTCAGAGATTCAGAGAAAAGGAAACTGAAAGTCAATGGGGCCCAGCCCAGTTGGCAGTGTGCCAACTTCCCTCTGGGAGGTAGCATAAACTAATCCAGCTCATTTTGGATAAGACTTTCATATAAAAACATAACTGGTGTTACAGAGCGAGTCCCCCAGAGACAGACCACCGACTCATAGATGGTTTGAGCAAGCAAGCGTTTATTAATTACAGATCCGGATCTGGGCCCCTGCCGTAGCTGACACAGCAGCAGGCAATCGCCGGGCGAAGGGCGAAGGGCGGAGGGGCAGTCCCTCCTTTTATCACCCCTCCCAACCTTGGCTGATCTATCCTATTCCTATTGTTTGGCTACTACACTAACAGCCCGCCCCCTGGGCGAGGGCCAGGCGGAATTCCTGCCGTTTTGCTAAAGCTATTCTTCTCCCTGACAGGCTTTGCTCAGCTTCCTTCTTTCCCCAGATGCCACTCTGGCGGAATTCCTGCCGTTTTGCTAAAGCTATTCTTCTCCCTGACAGGCTTTGCTCAACTTCCTTCTTTCCCCAGATGTCACTCTTATCTGGACTTGTTTTTCAAGTCTGGTCTTCCCCTATGTCTGATTCACGTTACAAGCTATGTTCAGTACTTTTCCACCCTGGTTGAGCCCCCCACCCTATCTCAACTGGGAGAATCAAAGAATCAATGTCAAATTAAAAAAATTACTTCCGCTGTAACCGGTTTGACTCAGTGGATAGAGCGTTGGCCTGTGGACTGAAAGGTCCCAGGTTCGATTCTGGTCAAGGGCATGTACCTTGGTTGTGGGCAGATCCCCAGTGGGGGGTGTGCAGGAGTCAGCTGATCGATGTTTCTAACTCTCTATCCCTCTCCCTTCCTCTCTGTAAAAAATCAATAAAATATATTTTTTAAAAATATTTTTTTAAATCACTACCTTTTTAAGTGACTTTATAAAAACTTTTAAGAAAATTCAATTTTTAATGTGGACATACAAAGAAATGTCTATTCTAACTTCAGAACACATCTCAAATTAATCCACATCTCTCAATCTATGCTATTCATTTATTCTAAACCAACCTATCTCCTTATGTAAATTGTTGTTGTTATAATAGCTTCCTAATTGGTTCCATTGCTTTTCTGCTTGCCCCCTTCCCATCTATTCTTCTTAAAACAGCCAGAATCAACTGTGTCTGTAAAACATAAGCTAAATCATGTCAATCTCTAACTGAAGCTCCTTCCCTAACTTCACAATGTTGGGGTAAAAAACTTATGTTCTGTGGCTAAATACATCCTGTGGATTTGTTTTGCAGGGCCATTATAATTCCTTTTCTTCTTTTCTAAAATTTTAAATTTGAAAGCTTTTACATCATTGAGCATCTACTCTCTAGTTGCCCATTGTCTTCACAAATCCCCTATTCCTGCTTCTGACAAATTTAAATTCCCCACCTAGCCCAGAAAAATATATAAGTTTTGAGTTTATTAAAAAGCAACATCAATTTAAAATATTTTAAGCAGCTTTTGGGTATTATTTACTTAGGTAAAAATAAAAGCACTAGAAGTTATAATATGCTTATTATTTGCCAAACACTTTAAATGTATCTTAATATTAATATTATCACCAGTTTTCAGATAAACAAACAGAATTTTGGAGTTAAATTATTTTCCAAAGATCATCTGCTATTGAACTGCAGAGCCAAGACTGAACTATAATCTAAGTGAAAACAGAGGAGTGATGGATTTTTATTTATGTACACTTGTTAAAAGTGATAAAATTACACACTTTCAACATGTGCAATTCAATATTTCAATGATCTCAATTATACCTTACTATAGTTGTTTTTTAAAATATTCCAAACTTTCCAAATGATATGTTTTTTTCTGTATTGTAAGGAAGTTTATAATAACACTAGTAGCCCGGTGCACTGGGGTAGGGGGGGAAAGGGGCCCCTCAGTCTGGCCTTCACGCTCTCCAATCTGAGACCCCTCAGGGAATGTCCAACTGCCTGTTTGTGCCCACACATTTAACAGATAACAGCTCCATTGTTGTTTCTTTCTTATGCTTAAAACCATTGGAATTAGTAGGTATTCAAAGTGTGTATACATTTTGGGGGGACACCCTGTATATCTCTAGTCAGAGGTGAAAGAAACCAACAGCAGATTTGGAACCCCCAGACAGGGAACCTTGCTCATTCCCCACATGTCTCCCCACTTCACTTTCCACCTTCGTGGGCAGCAGGAGAATCAATGTTTTCTCTCATTAATTCGGAAAAGCACGTCCTGTCACCCGTTGCC
>NW_005363836.1:7682599-7688231 GCF_000412655.1 Myotis brandtii | reverse complement strand
AGCACCCAGAACACCCAGACACTCTCCAAAGGACGTGAGCACATCAGAGGGGATGTGTGCACATCCTGTGGGGGTGTTAGGCATGCTGGGTTGATGGAAGTGCGGTGGAGAGGTGGGGGGAACTTGTGCATGCCTTGGTTTGCAACTGTAGCAGGCGTGGGAGGGTGACAATGTGCTGGGGGATGTTCGCACGCCAGGGGGCGATGTGCACACCAGAGGCCTCTGGCTTTGCAGATCCGCAAACTCCCATGGTGCGGCCAGGAGGATGTCAGTCTGGCTCGCCATGGTGGCTGTCCCTGTGATCATGCACTTTCTGGGCCAGGAGGCGGATCTTGCGCAGCCACTCCTGGGCGCTGATGGCCTGCAGGCACTACTTCAGCTCAGCCTGCAGATTCCGCTTGGAGCACTCACAGCTGTCACCACCGCCATGTGGGGAGTACAGGCCGCCCTCCGCCGGCCTGCCTCCCCTGTCCAGAGGCTCTCTGCGCTACTCACCTGCCCAGAGTGACTGGGGCTGGGCAGAAGCCAGGCCTCCTGCCCTGCCCAACCCCGGCCGATCCGCCCCTGTGCAAGCTGCCGCCTACCGGGAAGGGTCACGGATCCGGGTCCTAGGACCGAGGACAGCCTCAAGCACTGCCCCCCGCCCAGCAGAGTCACAGATCCACGTCTTGGTCCCGCGGACAGCCTCAAGCACTGCCCCCCACCCAGCAGGTCATGGATACGGGTCCCAGACTGCGGACAGCCTCAAGCGCTGCCGCCTGCCCGGCAGGGTCACAGATCTGGGTCCCAGACACGGATCCAGGTCCGGACCACGGACAGCCTCAAGCACTGCCCCCTGCCCGCCAGTCACGGATCTGGGTCCCAGACCGTGGACAGCCTCAAGCACTGCCCCCCGCCCAGCAGGGTCACAGATCCGGGTCCGAGACCGCGGACAGCCTTGCCTGCTGCCGCCCCCGCCCCCGCCAGGTCATGGATCTGGGTCCCAGACCGCGGATAGCCTCAGGCACTGTCCCCGCCCGCCAGGTCACGGATCCGGGTCCGGGACAGCAGACAGCCTCCTGCGCTGCTCCCCGCCCTGCAGGGTCACAGATCCAGGTCCCGGACCGCGGACAGCCTCAAGCACTGTCCCCGCCCGGCAGGGTCACAGATCTGGGTCCCGAACCGCAGACAGCCTTGCCCACTGCCGCCCGCCTTCAGTATGCAAATTAGCTGCCATCTTGTTGCTTCAGGGTGGGGGTCCCCACTGGGGTGCCTGGCCAGTTTGGATGAGGGGATGATGGCTGTTTGCAGCTGGTCACACCTCCTTAAGGAAGGGGGTCCCCACTGGGGTGCCTGGCCAGTCTGGGTGAGGGGCTGAGGGCCGTTTTCAGGCTGGCAGGTGACTGAAGCTTCCAACCTCTCCTTTTTTTCTTTTTTTTTTTTATTCTGGGATTTACTTACCTTCTGTGGCTGTCACTGGAGCTGAGAGCCGGTTTTAGCTCTGAGGCCCTGCTGCAGCTCTGAGACCTCGGCTGCTGAAAGCAGGGATCTGCGTTTGTTCTATAATTGAAACAATGTTGCGGTCCTGCTGGCTGAAGCCCGGCTGGCTGAAAGCAGGTTTCTGGGTTTTGTTTAGCTTCTATATTTGTAACAATGTTTCTTAGAGTGCAAGCTCAGAGCCCAGCAGCGGCAGGCGGGGAACCTTGGCTTCCTCCCTCACTGGAGCAAGCAAGCCTCCTGTTCGCTTCAGTGCCTGGCTGCCGGCTGTCATCTTGGGTGGCAGTTAATTTGCATATCACCCTGATTAGCCAATGGGAAGCATGTTGGAGGTACGGTTAATTACCATGTTTGTCTATTATTAGATAGGATTAAACTGTCTGACCACAGTTTTAGGGAAATGGCATTCATAAATATGTTTAAGTAGTGTATTCCATTAATATGAAAATAATAGCTAAGATCACTGAACTTCCACTTGAATATGAGCTCCTTCCCAAAAGTCATTAATTATCTGTTAACTCCAATGTCTCCGTTTGGTGTTGTGAACTATGGTTCTTTTTTTTTTATTATTAAATCTTTATTGTTCAGATTACATTTGTTCCTCTTTTTTTTTTCCCCCCATAACTCCCCTCCTCCCAGTTCCCGCCCCATCCTCCGCCCTCACTCCCCACCCACTGTCCTCATCCATAGGTGCACGATTTTTGTCCAGTCTCTTCCCGAATCTCCCATTTCCCTTTCCCCCCCAAGAATAGTCAGTCCATTCCCTTTCTATGTCCCTGATTCATTATAATCACCAATTCATTCTGTACATCAGATTATTTATTCACTTGATTCTTAGATTCACTTGTTGATAGATGCATGTTTGTTAGTCACAATTTGTATCTTTACCTTTTTCTTCTTCCTCTTCTAACAGGAATGGGGTGGTATCTCATCATGGTTTTGATTTGCATTTTCCTTATGATTAATGATGTAAAGCACATTTTCATATATTTGTTGTTCATTTGTATGCCTTTCTTAGAGAAATATCTGTTCAGATCTCCTGATCATTTTTAACATATATTTTTATTGAATTTATTGGTGTGACATTGGTTAATAAAATTATGTAAGTTTCAGGTATACAGTTCTATAATGCATCATCTGTATATTGTATTGTGTGTTCATCACCAAAAGTCAAGTCTCCTTCCATCCCCATTTATCCCTCCTTTACCCTCTTCTACCTGCCCCTACCCCTTTTCCCTCTGATAATCACCATACTGATACCTAGAAATTTTTTTCTTAATCCTTTCACTTACTTTACCCAACCCCCAACCACATCCCCCACAGCTGTCAATCTGTTCCCTGTTTCTATTAGTCTGTTTCTATTCTATTTTGTTCATTAGATTCCACATATTAGTGAAATCATGTGACATAGTGTTTCTCTTAAGATCAGGAACAATGCAGGAAGTCTGCTCTCACTACTCTTATTCAACATAGTATTAAAAATTCTAGCCATAGCAATCAGGCAAGAAGAAATAAAAGACATCCAAATTGGGAAGGAAGAAGTATAACTGTCATTATTTGCTACCATGTATAGAAAACCCTAAAGAACCCACCCAAAAACTACTGGAACTAATAAATGAATTCAGTGAAGTAGCAGGATACAAAATTAATATTCATAAATCGGTGACATTTTTATACATCAATAATGAGCTGTCCCGCTCATTTTTAAATCAGATTGTTTGTTTTTCTGCTATTGAGATGCACGAGTTCTTTATATATTTTGTGTATTAGTCTCTTATCAGATACTAGAGGCCCAGTGCACGAAATTCGTGCAAGGGGGCGGGGGAAGTTCCTCAGCTCGGCTGCGCCCTCTCCAATCCAGGACCCCTCAGGGGATGTCCGACTGCTGGTTTAGGGCCCATCCCGGAGATCGGGCCTAAACTGGCAGTTGGACATCCCTCACGCAATCCAGGACCACTGGCTCCTAACCACTCACCTGCCTGCCTGCCTAATGCCCCTAACAGCTCCCCTGCCTGCCTGATCACCCTTAACCTCCTCTGCCTACCTGCTGGGTTGCCCCTAATGGCCCTCACCTGCCAGCCTGGTCACCCCCAATGTGCATATGGCTGGGGTCCCTCAGTCTGGCTTGTGCCCTCTTGCAGTCTGGGAGCCCTCAGGGGATGTCCTAGGGGGAGTGAGCCTAAACCAGCAGTCAGACATCCTTAGCTCTGCTACGGATGCAGGAGAGGCACCTGCCACCACTGCTGCACTTGCCAGCAGTGAGCCCAGCTCAGGGCTTCTGGCTCAGCGGCACCCCCCCTGTGGGAGCACACGGACCACCAGGGGGGCAGCTCCTGCATTGAGTGTCTGCCCCCTAGTTATCAGTGTGCATCATAGCAACTGGTTGTTCCACCTTTTGGTCGATTTGTATATTAGCCTTTTATTATATAGGTCAGAGGGCAGGGGGATGGACATAGACAAAAGTGTGGTGATGGCCAGAGGTGGGGGGGCTGGGTGGAGGAGGGTAAAGGGGGGGAAATGGGAGACATCTATAATAGTGTCAACAGTAGAATCAAAACAACAATTATATACCACATGTATATCTTATACCAATGATATACACACCTATTAGGAAAAAAAGGATACATTATGAACTATGTATTTACTACTTGGATAAAATTTAAAAAGAAGAATTTTGTCCAGAAAGGAGTGTTGTTGAAATGTTATTTTATTTTTTTTACTTTTATGGTAAAGCTAAGAAAGCTTCAGAGCCCCTGTGAGGGCTGGATTATTTTTAACGATGTTTAAACGTTTCGTACTATGAGGTGCAAAATATTTTGCTTATTTCAAGAATCTTTGTGCATTCTTTCTGTAGTAAAGTGAACTTATCAATGTGGTAAGTCTATTTGGGGGGTCTGCTTAAAATGGGGCACACCAGTACTAAATTTGGTTCTAACAATGACTAATTCGCACATCAAGTGTGGAGTTAGATGGCTATTGGACTTAACCATTTTCTTTTGGTCCCTTTGCTCCCACAGCACCTGCTTCAACCAGAGGCGGTGTCTTGACCCTCCATGACCTCTTTGTCATGGCGACCGCGGGGCATCTACTGCTTGAGGCCATGGCAGTCAGCTGGGCGTTGACCTTCCCAAGTTGGTGGCAACCCAGACAAACGCGCATCAGGGGCCGGTCCCGTTGGCAGAGGCAGGGCAGAGAGGCACACGGGGAGAGCTTTCAGGCAGACCGGTTGAACCCAACAGAGTCTCACCTGCAGCTTCCCTCCTTCTCTCCTCTCCTCCCAAGCCGGCGAGCTGATGTCTGAGGGGAGTGCCAGCCACTGACAAGGCCAGGTGCGGGCTCATGAGGGTGGGGAGCCTGAGCCACCGGGCCGGGCTGGGCAGGCGGGCACTTCTTCGCAGGGTTTTGAAGGGTGTGGAGGGCGGGCGGAGACGTGCCCCAGCCTCTGGGCTGGGATGGAGCTGGAAAGGAGGGAGGCAGCCCCCTCCCCCACTGCTGGGTGGGACATTGCGGAGGAGGAGCTGTGGATCCCTAGCCCAGACTCACCCTCCCAGGGGCAGGTCTCAGCCTCAGGTGGGCTCAGGCGCTGCTGAGGCCGTCGGACCCTTGAGGGTGGGAAGGATCATCTGGGCCCGCCAGCTGTGAGTCGCTGGGTCAGGTGTCTGAGCGTGGGTGGGCAGCAGGTTGCAAGAGTAAACGGAGAAACTGGCCTGGGCCAGATAGGTGAGGCACACAAAACTTCTGCCTGGGCAGTGCCAGGGCTGCAGAGTTGTGGCAGATAACAAAGCGCTGGCATCCGAGGCCTCAATGCTGGCATGGGGATCTGAGAACCTGGCAGGCTGCGGGACACATCGCTCCTGCCTTTGCCTGGCACAGCCTCAGCTGCGCCACCGGCAGGGGGAGGGTAAGGGCTGGCCCAGCGTGAGCCACTCGCTGCCGCCCGCCGCAGCTCACCAGTCCCCTATAGGCTGTGGGGGAGGCAACCGGTCGGTCCTTTGGTCGTCCTGGTCATGGCGGACACTCCCTTTTTATATATATAGATACTAGGGGCCCGGTGCACGAAATTCGTGCACTGGGTGGGTGGGGGGGAGTGTCCCTCAGCCCAGCCTGCCCCCTCTCACATACTGGGAGCCCTCAGGCGTTGACCCCCATCACCCTC
>NW_005363836.1:7659930-7681687 GCF_000412655.1 Myotis brandtii | reverse complement strand
GCATTGTGCCTACATATGCAAATTAACCGCCATCTTCGTTGGCAGTTAATTTGCATATCGCCCTGATTAGCCAATGAAAAGGGTAGCGGTCGTACGCTAATTACCATGTTTCTCTTTTATTAGTGTAGATGATTTGCAAGTATTTTCTTCCATTCAGTAGGTTTCCCTTTCATTTTGTTGATGGTTTCCTTTGCTGTGCAGAAGCTTTTTAATATGATATAGTCCCACTTATTTATTTTCTCCCTTTTTGAGACCACCTTCCATCCTTCTTTTCCAACCAAAATCCCAAATACACATTTAATTCCACTGGATTTTTAAATGTTCCCAAAGTAGTACACAGCCATAGGATTAGAAATTGTGATATCATTTGTCTAACACTGTACATTTTAGTATAAAAAAGGAAACTTTTGGTAGCCTCAATGTTGGTTCACCTGGACAGTCTCTTATTCTTTATCTCTTGATCTTTCAATTACTCCTCTTCCTTTCAGCATCTTTATCCCCTTTATAATGTTACTGTATGTTACCCCTTCAAAGAAGAAATTGCACCTTGAATCAAATTTTGCAACTAGCAAAATCTTCCTCTGCCAGGATTTTTGCTGAATCTACTCTTGAAATGGATTAGTTATGACCCCATAATTGGTGAGCAGAATGGTGGCTCTTCAATCTTTCCCAAAGAACAATGGTTATGGCTATTTCCCCCTGAATTATATGGAAACAAACATACCTTTTTTATTGGATCTGTTGCTTCCTAGATCCATGTTATAACCATCCTAACTGTCACTTTACTTTGGTTCCCAATATCTGCTTCTGGCTCTACTCCTCAATATCTATGATGACTCTATTCCTATATCTGAAGACCCCATTTTACCTTTTCCATTGAATCATGGCTCCTGGACATTCATTTGAGCACAGCTTCACCTGAAGTTTTGTTTTAGGAAAAAATATTTTTCCATAACTATCTCTAAGGAATTCTTGCCTTTGTAATACCCAGGACTTCTCAAAGAAGAAAATAATTCTGAAAATAATTCACACATAAATTTGACTACTTTAATATAAATAACTACTGAAGCAAAGCATATTCATTTGAAAAGTCTAAGAAATTTGGAGAAAATAGTGAAGAAGGCTTTAGGGGTAAATAATTTAAACATATATTTTTAAATTATTTCATTTACTTATTTATAGCCCTAACTTCTACAGCTGCCTGAAGGATGTCAGAATCATTTGGGAGCACTTGTATAAGATAAACCCCTTATTGACTTGCACTAGTAATCTTATTTTAATTCTCTGCTTTGGAGACATGGTTAGAGTGGTTTGCAATTCAATTAATGAAAATCAGGCATGGGTCCTTTAGAAGAATAAATTTTATTTTTTTCACAGAAAGAAAAATCTAACTCCTTAAAAAATATTTGCTCTTTTCAATTAATTTAAATTCATATTGTCATTCAGAGGTAAGTGAAATATTCTCCCTCCTTTATTTCCATTTCTTCTCTCAGGGGTTTCATTCTTTTATAGTCTTCCCTTTTATAATGAGAAAAATTTAAGCATATGCTATCACTCTGGGGGGGTTGAAAGAGATGCATAATGATGGGTATGCTTGCTTCCTGCCAGACACTGTGTTAAGCTCTGTGAATACAAGATAAGTAAAATCCAAACCTGGCTTTTTAAAGAATTCACTGTTTATTTAAGGAAGCAGATATCTATGTAACCATTGTATAATTATTATTCAATATGATTACCATGCACATGAAGTTTTAAATGAAGTGTTATAGATGAAGAGGTAGGGGAATAGTTAATTTTGCTGGGGAGGTTTAGGAACATGTCACAAAAAGTAAATTGTAAGTGGTGCAGAAATATGAAGGGTGGTTTGCAGTAGGGATATCGTGATCCACCACTGCTCAGAGTTGGCCTTAGAGCTTGAGGTCTGACTGATCCTAGAATGAACCATCAGTTAGATGCTGTCAGGGACAGAAGGCAAAGTATGATGGAGGCAAAGTCCCAAGGAGGCTGTCCGCAGAGATTGACTCTAAGTGAGGCAGGCCAATCCAGGTCTGGGCCAAGTGTCAGAAACAAGGCAACTAATCGCACATGTTGAGCTGGGACATTCCTGCGACTTCAACTGAAAACAAAACAAAAAAGAGTCCAAACAAAGCATACATGTTAGTACTAGGGCAAGCAGAAGGACACCAGACATCTAACTGAGGTATAGCTTAGGGTTTTTCCAAAAAGAACCAGGGTTTGATGAGAGGAGCATGAAGGGGCCAGATTACCTGTGATTCCAGGAGGCAAATCGTCTAAGTAGTCATCTGCAGCTCGTAACATCTGCCTCAGCGCAGAGAGGATCAGAACATCCTTTAAAGGGTCCTGCTCCCACTCTGGAGCATAATTTTCAACCATCAGAATATTAGAAATAGGAATTTTTAGCATGGCTTGGATTTTCATTATCTGTGGAAAAAATATTTAATAAGGACCAGTCTTACATCTAAAATTTGACTGAATTTAAATATAATTCAAAAAATAAACAAAAACAATGACTTAACAAATTATCTTCAGAATCTAATTATAATTCAGATAATTACAGTTTTAAAATGAAATTTAACCAGGCAATTGATCATTTCTTTATTTACCTATGAATATGTAGTGTGAGCACACTCAAACACACATACACACACAGAGTATAATATTATTATGACAATAGCTGGTTACAAACAGTGTTCTTTACCTGGCTTTGAGAAGTCATAGTATTATTCATGTTTAAAAAGTCTTCTTGAAGAACACCATGGTAATTTTTCACTTTAGTCAGCAAAGCTACCTGTGGTACACCTAGATCAAGTAGATAAATCAGTTATTTTATATCATAATCAGCAATGTGTCAACAAGGTAATTAAATATGTATAAAATCAGTTCTCTGTAGGATGGTTTTAAGATTTGGAGAACTAAACGACTAGTTCTGGCAAGGAGGTGGAGAAAAAAGAACCCTCGTGCACTGCTGGTGGGAATGCAGACTGGTGCAGCCACTATGGAAGACAGTATGGAGTTTCCTCAAAAAGTTAAAAATGGAACTCCCATTTGACCCAGTGATCCCACTTCTAGGACTATATCCCAAGAAACCAGAAATACCAACCAGAAAGGATATATGCACCCCTATGTTCATAGAAGCACAATTTACAACAGCTAAGATTTGCAAACAGCCTAAGTGCCCATCAGCAGATGAGTAGATTAAAAAACTATGGTACATCTACACTATGGAATACTATGCTGCTATAAAAAGAAGGAACTTTTACCATTTGAAACAGCATGGATGGAACTGGAGAGCATTATGCTAAGCAAAATAAGCCAGTCGGAGAAAGGTAAATATCACATGATCTCACTCATATATGGGAAATAATGATCAACATAATTTGATGAACAAAAATAGATCCAGAGACAAATGACAGGGGAGGGGGGTGGTTAGAGAGCAACCAAAGGACTTGTATGCATGCATATTAGCATAACAAATGGACACAGACACTGGGGCCGTGGGGCTTGCCCAGGGTGGGAATGGCTGGTGGAGGGGGGTCATTTGGGGGAAAAGGAGACATATGTAAAACTTAAGACAATAAAAAAAAAGATTTGGAGAATGAATTATCCCCTATACATCTCAATATGGGACCTGAATTACTTCTATTAGGAAAAATAATAGTTTTCTTCCAACATGAGAAATCATTTTTAAATGCAACTAAATTCACACTATGTTGTAATCATCTACTATTCCATTCAAATAGTGTATTTTAAAGTGTTTTTTGGGAGTGGCTGATAGACCTTGACAACTAAAAGGAACCCAAGAAAGAGATAAAGTGAGGAGGGTTGTGTGTCTACATTTATAAAAGCAAAATACACTGTTTTCATATTTCTAAGGGCCTCTTGCCCTCTCCCTCACACCACAGAGATGAATAAATCTCATTTGACTTCTAACCTAATCAAAGCTCTCCTTTAGTAACAATTGCTTTCCCAGAAAAAAAAATATAAAATTGAGATTTCCAGGCTGCTTCTGAGACTTCTTTTGTAGAGCTTTTTAGAATTTCCTCCTTACAGAAACCTTGAGTTTATAATCTCTTATTACAAAATGAAGGTCTTTACTATCTTCTCCTCATTCATGTCCCTGATGAATAACTAGTAAAGTTGGCTAATTGAAACCTGGCCTTTGATAGAGGGCAGGACTCAATTGACAGGCATAAATTTTTTCCAACTTCTGTTACAATGCAATTCTTCTCTTTCCAAATCAATGCAGTATCTTCTTAGAGACTGTAAGTCAGCACAGTTACATGCATTCAGCATTGCCACCCAACATGGTATGCAGCCATAGGCCCTTAAAAAACTAATTTTAAATCTGAACACTTCTGTAACTCAGTCTTATCCCAAATCCACTATGTTTTTAGATCTGTTAAATGCGTATATATTTACATTGAGTATATTTAATGTTTACTACAATCTTTAGATGCAGAACTTACCATTCCCATTTTATAGAAGAGGAGATTATAAATTCAGTGCACTTGAGTTAACTTTCCAAAGATCAAAAATTCTGACTGTTTAAAAAAAATCTTAATTATCCACTAAGACCATGGTCTGTACATTAAACTGCACAGATTTATTTTTCAGAACCTAAATACAAGTGGACTTTTTATTAATATACTAAACAGTGAGGCTCTGGAGTATAAGTGCTCAAACAAAAGTCTTTACACTAAAATTTGTGGAAGTTCAATGAGAAGACTTCCATCCAGTTCTGGACCAAATAGAAAAGACAAACAATTCTTTCCACTAAGTACAGCTAAAAGCGCTGGATTATATATAAGTTGAATGCAAAGATGGAAAGGTGGAGAGAAGAAGACAGACTGTCTAGGGACCTTGGGATCCAAGGAACAATGTGGTGGTGAGCTCTCCAGGTTTTCTTTCTACTTCATATATCCCCTATTAACTGCTGGAGAAGCTTGCAACTAGAAAATGCCGATTGGAGCTGGCAAAAGAAAAGAAAAAAAACTGGAGGAAAAAGGAGGAGAGGGGAGGGGAGGGGAGGGAAGTCTGTTCTTTCTAGCCAAAGCATGAGAAAAGACACAACCTAGCAAGACAGAAAACTTTCAGACAACAGCTACACTATCCAAGCCAAACACCACAGAAAATAACCTCAGTTTCATCCATGGAAGCATCTCTTCCCTTGTAAACCCTCCACCCTCTGCTTGGGTAGTATCATAGAAGGAGACCAAGTACTAGGTTCCCCTTAATGGTTTCAATGGAGGCTACTTGGGAATCCAGGACTTCCACCTAAACCACAGTACCAGTGTCAGAGGGAGCCAAGTGAGAATATGATGAACAACATAAACTGATGAACAAAAGCAGATCCAGAGACAGAGAAGCATCGATCAGACTGTCAAACCTCAGAGGGAAGGTAGGGGAGGGTGGGAATAAGGGGGAGAGATCAACCAAAGGACTTGTATGCATGCATATAAGCCTAACCAATGGACACAGACACCAGGAGGATGAGGGCATGAAAGGGGGGTCGGAGAGGTAATGTGGGGATAAGGACACATATGTAATACCGTAATCAATAAAGAAATTTAAAAAAAAGGTAACAGGCAGGTTTGATCCCATCTCCCTCTCAGGCAATTTTTGTGTTCTGAAAAATAAAAATTGAGCTGAGAAGACTGAAAAAAATAAATAAGTAAATAAAATAAATAAAAGAATCTGAAACTTTAACCACCATTCATTTATCCAGCCTTAATGAGACTCCTATCCCCCTGTGGTATAAATGTAAGCCATATGGGATCAATATAAAAATGCTCTTCCTCCTTAAAGGTGTCAAACAAAGCTTAGTAGGAAGCCTATACTTTCACTCCTATAAGCACAAGGTCAGGAGAGGTGTGCTAAAACATAAGATTTAAACAAGATCCAGAGTCTCATAGTGCAGTACCCAAAACATCCATGATGTAATCAAGAATTACTTATAATGAAAAGAAGAAAATCTAATCTAATTGACATTTGTAGGACATGCCAAAAATCAGCAGCATACACATTATGTTTAAGCACCTATGGAATATTTATCAAGATATACTATAAACTGAGACATAAATCAAACTTCAAAAAATTTTAAACAATTTTAATCAGAGTATGTCCTTTAACCAAAATGGAATCAATCTCAAAGTCAGTAACAGAATGGTAGCAGGAAAAACTCCAAGCACTTAAAAGCTAAGCAATATACTCTAAATAATTCAAGAGTCAAGAGGATGTCCCAAGGAAAATTTAAAAATGTATCAAATCAGATGATAATGAAAATATAACACCAAAATTTGTGTGACATTACTAAAGCAGTGCTCAATGCTTGGAGTTGAAAACAGGAAAAGTCCATAATCAGTCATCTAAGCTCCCAACAACTACCACAACTTGCCTAATATAAAGTAGGTCATTTTAGCAGCTCTATAACTATTTTTAAATTGAATTTTTAATTTTAAAACTCCTGAAAAAGAAATCTCCAGGCCCAGATAGTTTCATTAGAGAATTCTCCTAAATATTTAAAGAGAAATTAACACCAATTCTACACAATCTCTTTCAGAAATACCGTAGAAGAGGAAGGAACACTTTCCAACTCATTCTAAAAGGCCAGTATTACCCTGATACCAAAACCTGACAAAGACCAAAAAAAGAAACTACAGACCAATATCCCTTATGAATATAAATGTAAAAATCTTTAATAAAATATTATCAAATAGGATTCATCAATATATAAAAAGAACTATATGCCATGAATACATGGGTTTTATTCTAAGGAAACCAGGCTGACTCAAGGTTCAAAATCAATCAATATAATCCAACATATTAACAGGCTAAAGAAGAAAAAAAATCCCATGATTATGTCAATCTATGGAGAAAAACTATTTCTACACCCATTCATGATAAAAAATCAAAATGCAGAGAATTAGAAGTAAAGAACTTCCTCATCTTGATAAAGAACAACTATAAAAAAAACCTCATATACTAATGTCCGTAGAAGCTTTATTTACAATAGCCAAACATTAGAAGTAATCAAAATATCCTTTGATAGAGAATGTTTAAACTGTGGTATATCTATACCATGGAATGCTACTAAACAATAAAAAGGAATGAACGATACAACAATTTCTATGGACCTCAAAGAATATGAGATTGAGTGAAAAAATTGTCAAAAAATGACATACTGTATAATTCCATCTCTATATATAAAAGCCCAGCGACTGTTAAGGTGGGACGACCAGAATTGGAACTACTGGTGGCTATGACGCACATTGCAGCAGCCAACCAGTCTGATCCAGCCCGGATTGGCACCCCCCACCCCAACCTTCCGAGGCCCCCCTAACCTCCTGTGGCCCCTCCCGCCCACTGGCCTCACCCCCCATCAGGCCTCCCCCCACCTGCTGGTAGCAGGCACAGGGAGCACCGACTGAACTATTGGCACCCCTTCTGAGGGGAGACGCCTGCCAGGTATACAAAAAGTATATGGAAGGCGCTCAGTGAGGAGTCCGCCTGGGTTGTGTTCACACCTTCATACTGCCTCCCCCCAACCACCACTACCACAATGCTGAGGTAGCCTGATTCAGTACCCGTGCTGACCACCCACATGGAGAAACAGCGTGTGATAAACATCATGTCCCGTCGATGCCTGAATCTGCCTCAAGAATAAGACACTATAGACCCAGAGCGGGCAGATCAGAACTAAGACAGAAGATCTGGGAAAAGCAGGGCTGCGGATGGCCGTGTTCTGCGTTTGCTGCCCAACTCTGCTCGCCGGCCCCCTCTGTGTGCAAAGCGCCTGCATCCTATGGAGGCCTGTGAGTGAGTGAAGAACTGTGGCTGTGCCTGTGGCTGCGCTCGGCCTCTAGGCCTCATGGATAAGCAGGAAACATATTTACGTGCCAGAATCTAAACACCTCTTTATTGGTAATAGTGCAATTAATGCAAGACCCACACTTGTTTCTAAACAGGACTCTGTTCGGCTGGGTGTGAACCCAGATCGAAGGTGTGCTCTCCGCCGAGGAGGCTGCAAAGGCTGCTCCTCTCTTGAACGCACACAGCCTGGAGAGGTTTAAAGGGAAAAGGAGATAAAGAATAAAACAAAATAGCAACAAGCTCTGAAGCCGCTGCCGATGCTGTCAAATCCTCTTCGTGGTGGTGATGTCAGAGCCCGTCTCCCTGCGCCCTGGGCTCAGATGGGCAAGCCACTGACACCTGCTAGGTCGCCTGGCACCACGCGGCCACTTTCAACCTCTGGCCAGCTCCTGGAGGTGGGTGGGCTTGCAGATGGAGGCTTCAGTGTTAAAGTAACCCTGTTAGTGTAGCACAGATATGCGTAGGCTTTTTGATGAGAGAGAACCCATAACATCCCTTCACAAATGTGTTTTGAACTGTTCTGAGATCACGCTCTCAGCCTTGGCGATTCTAAAATAGGCCTCAGCGATTCCACTCGCCCAATACAAAGACTGACCCAGGTTTCATGGAGACCGAACCCTCGCTCCTGGAGAAGCCGCATCCTTTCAAAAGGAAGGTCACCCTGGTTGCGGGTCCTTGCTCTTGGGCACTTCAAATATTTCTTGCCACGCCCTTCTCTACCCAGCAAAGCTCATTTAGAATTGAAGGCCACATAAAAAGCTTCACAAACAAGAAAAAGCTAAAGGAGTTCATCACCCCCATTGGGGGCGGGCCGCTGGCCAACCTCCTGTGTCCCCTCCCCCTGGCCCACCCTGCCTGATTGCCTGATCGGGGCCACCCGGACTCCACCCATGCACAAATTCGTGCACTGGGCCTCTAATTTATATAATATTCTTAAATAACAAAATTATGGAATGAGAGAAGAGATTGGTGATTGTCAAGAATTAGGAATAGTGGGGGATTAGGAGGTATCTTAAGAGGGATTTTGTGGTGATTGAATGCTTCTGTATCTTGATTATAGTACTAAGTCACATGAATCTACTAGAACACGTGATAAAACAGCATAGAGCTATACACACAAATTAAAACAATGTCAATTTCCTGGTTTTGATCATCCTGGTCTAGTCACATAATGTGGGGAGATGATTCCCTTATCAAGTCACATGAAAACCACAGAAGACAAAAAGCTATGGCCATTTTAGTCTTTCAGGATTGAAGAGTAGGACTTAGGGTGTGCACCAATCAACCCAGGGCTTAGGAAATGGATAAAGCGTACATGGCACCTCTCTGTATTACCTTTGCAACTGCCTATGAATCTATAATTATTTCAAAATAAAAAATCTTAATTAGTGAAATGAGACTCACCACAGTTTAACACTATTTTTTGAACTTGTTTGAACTTTGCCACCATTTCAGAAGAGAGACTGTCGATACAGTTGATATCTAAAACATAAGCCACACAGTGAATCCTGTCCTTCAGTGATGGAGAGGTGATGAAGGTAGGATGTCTGGATGTAATTGGTTGCTTGGGTCTAAACTGTTAGAGGAACATAAGGTAACATTTAGAGAGTCTCTGCTGAATTCTTTAAGACAAAATTCATTTTTCAAATGTGACCACCATTAACCTCCAACCCATAATTTTCCCTCCCTACAGCTCCTCTTCCCCCAGATTTATTAATATTGTCCCTTCCATATTTTCTTTCCACTGAGAGCATAATGCATTATATCTTTGTTATAAAAAAACACTTTGTTATTTTGGTGAATAATTATCCATAATTCACATTATCCAGAAAAACTACCATTATCAATGTTACACACCATTTAAGACTCCTCTCTAAGCATTTTACATACTTACTAATGAATAGAGAGAAAAGGAGAAAATACACTGAAAATCCCATTAAAAGTAAAATACTATAATTTCTTTTTATTTTCCAGAAGAAAAAAAAAAACTATAGTAAAACAGAAGAAATACTAAATTTCAAATTCATGTTAATATTGCCTTACCACAAGACAATAATCTTTCTAGGATTAGGAAAATAGATGACAAAACATAGTAAAAGATTGATTCATTATGTTTTAAATTGATCTTTATTGCTGGAAGTATTACAGATGTCTCCCTTTTTCCCTCCATTGGCCCCTTCTACCCCTCTACACATAGTTTTAACTATATGTTTCATTGTTGGACTGAATTGGTTCATATTTTTCCCCTGTAAAAAATGAAGGTATTAGTATGCTCATGATTTTTCTTTCTGCTCTGTTCTTCCTCCCGGTGTCTTTATGTCTTCTTAAATTGTGAGCTCCATGAAGATAAGAATTATGTTCTTATTTAAGTGTATGTTTCTAGTAACTAGCATAGTGTCTGACACAACTTAGATTTAAAATAAATAGTTTTTAAAATAGTGTGTCCCAAATATATACATACATTAACAGGTGATACCTCAATTTGGAAAATGAAATGTATTTTAATAAACACTGCCTTTATAATTATTCAAAGTGTTTGCATAGATTTTTTGGGATACCCTGTATGAGTACTTGGCTACAGTTTTCAATCAAAAACAACTGAGAGGCAAAAGAAATCACTGTTTAGAAATTGAGGCTAACTGTATTACACCCAGTACCTAAAAGAAAGATGATAATGATGGTTAACTTTTTGAGAATTTAGAGTACATCATCTCATTTATCTTTTCAGCCACCCTATGAGATGGGAATTACTATTACCTATAATACATTTCACACCTAGGTATTTAAGTAGTATTTAAGTAATGAATACTAAGTATTTACAGTATAACTTCATGCCTCAACAACAACAAAAATGTTAGTTGTTCCAATGTTTTATCTAAGTGATCAAAAAAAATGTGAGATTAAACTACTGCTTTACTATAACTATACATTATAATAAAGAGTGATATACTAGTAAACATAATCTCCTCCTGACCTTTTACTGGAAGTAGAACCTTGCCTTTTGGATATATTTCTGAATACTATAGAAAAGAAGAGCAGTAACTCTACTTATGTGAATACTTACTCATATAAAGTACAGTAGTGTTGTTTAATGTTGAAATCACCTTATGATAGTTAAAAATTTCTTACGGAGTAAAAATTCAACAAAAAGCATAATAAAATTATTTTGAAATGTTTTAGAGGACTAAAAAGTTCTTACGTGATATCTGTCCGGCACGCAGCCTTCTAAGATGTGGGGTATGTCATCCATACACAGTCCTACTCCCTCTTTCTCATCCAGCCCCATGGTGTCACACAACATAAATGGCAGAGACTTTCCATCTTTTCCATCTTGAATAGAATACATCCTATACTGCACAAAAAGGGGAGGTGTAAAATTGCATTCTTCAACCAGCATTCATGACAGTAGAAAGACCAGAGACTGGTTAATATTTGAACACTGCTATCCTCAAACATTTTGGTCTCAGAATCACCTTAGACTCTTAAAAATTATTGAGAATTCCACAGATATTTTATACAAATTA
This sequence comes from Myotis brandtii, assembly GCF_000412655.1. Taxonomy (NCBI): domain Eukaryota; kingdom Metazoa; phylum Chordata; class Mammalia; order Chiroptera; family Vespertilionidae; genus Myotis; species Myotis brandtii. The sequence continues at coordinate 7,670,273 of NW_005363836.1, read as the reverse complement.
CATTTATTAATACTTGACATAAATTAAAACTGAAAGAATTTTAAATATTTCTTAAATCATTTAAAAATGTAATTATGAACCTATTACATGTTAACCTAACCAAGATTTCTATGAAAAAATAAAATTACTTTCCAAAAATATTATTAAAAAGAGTGGGATTGATTTACTTTTTTGCAAATCTTTTTAGTGTTTGTATTAATAAAAGATAGTTGGATTCTCATATCTATCTCTGCATTCAATCTGTTGTAATATATTGTTTTGGTTGAAGTATATAAAGAAAATCAGGCATCATACACATGTAGTTGGAAAGGGAGGAAGTATTTAATTTAACATCTTTCAGAGAATTTTGTATATTCCTCATTAATATACATGAAAATTCAACAAGTGGTAAGTTCTCAAAAATTAGCTGCAATATGGAATTTGTGACATTTTCATACTCTGTTACATTAAATTCACTGATCTATCTTACACTTTGAAATAGATTTTATCCACAAATAATTTTGTAACCTTATACACTGGTCATTTAAAATATCAGTTCACTGGCTGGTTTACCTATATTTTCCAAATATTAAACACATTTATCCTATATAATAAAGAGGTAATATAATAAAGAGTAATATGCAAATTGACCATCCCTCCAACACACAAGATTGCTGCCCCTATGTGGACACAAGATGGCCAGCAGGGGAGGGCAGTTGTGGGTGACCAGGCCTGACAGGGAGGGCAGTTGGGGGCAATCAGGCCAGCAGGGGAGCAGTTAGACGTTAATCAGGCTGGCAGGGGAGTGGTTAGGGGGTGATCAGGCTGGCAGGCAGACGCATTTAGGGGTGATCAGGCTGGCAGGCAGGCAAGTGGTTGGGAGCCAGCAGTCCTGGATTGTGAAAGGGATGTTCGACCACCCATTTAGGCGAGTTTGAAGAGCATGTGATGCTACAGTTAAAGTTCTAAATACTTCATCACAAGGGAAATTAGTCAAGCTCTCTGAAAGTGTTTTCACTCTTAATGTGGTGTACAGGGAGATATTAGAATAAGTTTAATCACTTTATCAGTCATTATTTGCATCACTGTTGTTTTTAGATCATGTTTTTGTTGTTTTCATATCATGCCTCTGTTGTTATATCCTTTTGTTACTGTTTATTTATTAATAAATTTATATTATTTTCATATACATTTTACTTAATTTCCTTTCATCTCTCACACTTCTATTATAGAGAAAGGGAAATAGCAATATTAAAATATCTCTGCTAATTAATTCCCTTTTAATGTGCACTAATTTTGTGCACTGGGCTACTAGTCTATAATAATAAAAGTGTAATATACAAATCTATCAAAGGGTTGAACAGCGAAATGACCATATCAATGACCATGCTATGACACCCACTGGCACCATGCCAGCAAAGGCAGGTGCGATGTGATTGGTCGGGGGCCCAGCCATTGCCCCAGGATATGATCGCCCCAAAGAGGGAGGCCCAGGCCAGAGACCCGCGGGCTGCAGTGGGTGAGCAGGGCCTGCCTCTCAGGGTGTGATCAAGATCATAAGGCTCACAGACTATGAGAAAGCGCAGGCCGGGCTGAGGGACCCATGCTCCCAAGTGCACAAATTTTATCCACCAGGCCTCTAGTATAAAATAAAGCCACTCACATGGATAGAATTTAGACAACTTCAACAAACAAAATGTGATTCTTGAAAATCCTAGAAAATGCTTTCAGTTATTGAATATGGCACTAAAATGCTCCATTATATTTTTATGATAAATTTTGCACTGGCAGTGCACAGCTTATAACCTATAACCTATCAGAAGATAACAATATTAGGTTGTAGTGATTATATATAAACACAGCTTGGTTATGAAATTTCTTATTTATTCTTTTTTATTATTCTTTGATTGTATGATAACATTTTGACAAACATAAAATGGGTGTTTCTAGGTAAATATTGCATCATAATTTGCAGATCTTTAGAGTAACAGTTTTTAAACAGTATTAGTTTTTATTTCCTTAAACATATTTGTTTATAAATAAGATGGTGTGTGTAGGAAAATTATAGATTTACTCTTTGAAGGTTGACCCACCAAAGGAAATTGCTATTTTGTTGCTCATTATTATTTCTTATAAAATGATCCTATGTGATGGGAACTTCTGTATTACATAATTCTCATTTCTTTTTTTTTATAAAAAGAGAAAATCATTTCAATCCAGATAAAGCCATGTGGGACATGAGCAAAAATATACATTAAATATAATGATTGAAGATTTACACAAAGTTTTTACATTTTTGTTGCTGTTTTGTACAAGTCCCAAAATCATTCTTCATATAACTACTTCTTGCATCCATAAAAATGGAAAACCTTGCTGTATAATATAACTTCATGGAGGTAGTTCTCATTCAACTTTTACTCATGTTTTACAGTTGATTTAGCATTTAATTGTTTGTAGATTAAAAGGAGGTTATTGGTCTGAGAGAAAATGGCAAAAAAATCAACAAACCTAATAATTGTAATTTATAAAAATCCTCAGGAAATTCATAGATAACTTACCAGTTCAGTAATGCTAGTGACATCAGACCCCACTGCAGCTTGGCGAGTCACATGACCTCGGAAAACAGACTTCACTGAATTGAAAAAACTGGACTTTCCAGACCCAACTGGACCCAGCAAGAGAATATTAATTTTTGAAACCAAATCTGCACAGGGTGCGTAGGCTCTGAGCTCTGATAGGAGCTTATTTCTGTACCTGTTAAAATATGGTAGTTAAATACAACAGCAAAACTTCCATAAAGAACAGCACAATTCTTCCAGAGTTTCTTGACTCCAAAATTTAAAAATGTCTTAATTACTTAGTTATTATCTTTATGTTAACATCTTCTATCATATGATTTGAATGGTCTAGGTCAGTGATGGCAAACCTTTTGAACTCGGCGTGTCAGCATTTTGAAAAACCCTAACTTAACTCTGGTGCTGTGTCACATGTAGAAATTTTTTGATATTTGCAACCATAGTAAAACAAAGATTTATATTTTGATATTTATTTTATATATTTAAATGCCATTTAACAAAGAAAACTCAACCAAAAAATGAGTTCGCATGTCACCTCTGACACGCGTGTCATAGGTTCGCCATCACTGGGCTAAGTTATGTACTTTGTGCTTAAAGAAAATGCATTTGTCTATATCTGACTAAAGTTAAACATTGACCAGCAACCAAATAATTGTCAAACTATTAGCTTTAGATCACATATATTTATAAGAAATATCAACAAGTGAAAATGCATTATTATTTTCAGTAATAATATTATATTAAAAAGAAATAAAAATAAAATATATGCAATGCAGAGAAATTTACCTATAATTGGGGAAAGATGGCTTGGTTTTGAAAATTTGCTGACATTCTCCAAAAACTTTATTCATATAGAAAAACTTCAGAGACATTGTCTAAAATAGTCATCTAGACTTTGTCTAGAAAACTTTGAATATTACAAGTCGAAAGTAAAACCTGAAGTTAAATTGTCATCAAGTGGATTTTTAAAGTGGCCTACAATTGGTCATGTTTTATTTTTGTTGTTATTGTTCTGAACTGCTTTGAACATATGTCAATAACATCATAATTCATTTTTATCACTCCAAGTGATTTTTATTTTGATATTTCTTTAATAATGCCATATGTACAATTATTCTAAACTAGAGGCCCGGTGCATGAAAATTCATGCACTGGAGGGGGGTGTCCCTCAGCCTGGCATGTCCCCTCTCACAGTCCAGGAGCCTTCAGGGGCAGAAGGCAACATGGCGATCAGCAGAAGGCAACACCCCATCACACCTCTGCTGCTGCCACTGCCGGCAGCGCAAGCTTCAGATGGCCCTGGTTACCTGAGCCTCGGGCTGGCCCTGGGTGGCTGGGCAGCCACCATCCGAGGCTTGCCTGCACCTTGGACTGGCCCTGGGCAACTGGGCAGCCACCATCCGAGGCTTTCCTGCGCCTTGGGCCAGCCCTGGGCAGCTGGGGGGCTGAGGGGACTGGGGGACTCTGGAGGCAGGGGCAGCAATGCTGGGCCCGTGGGCCTTGCCACATGCCTGCTGCCCCAATGGGGCTGAGGGGACTGGGCGCTGCCATCTTGTGGCTGTGGGCGCCGCCACCTTTGAGGGCGTGGTAGTCACTTAGCATATTCCCTCCTTATTGGCTGTGGGTGCCGCTATCCTTGAGGGTGGGGCAGTAATTAGCATATTCCCTCCTTATTGGCTGTAGGCACTGCCATCTTTGCAATGGCATGAGGGTCAATTAGTATATTTCCTCTTTATTAGATAGGATGAAATGAGTAATTAGTCCAACTTACTGTGCAACTCCTGTTATCCTCCTTATGTAGCTTTTATCATCCTTAATTCCTATAGGAAATAAAACAGCATCATAATTTTTTAAACTTCTTCAGTTCTCTTTTTAAAGTCTTATTAAATGTAGTCTACCTACTAAATAAGGCATTACGTGTGCTTGCATAACCCAGGGTTGAGCTGTTCAATGAGGAATTAGTGTTGGCAACATAATAAGAAGAGGAAAGAGTACCTTCTCAATGTGGCAGGATAGTAAGAAGCTGGAAAAATTCCTAGGCAAGTGGAATGGGGAAACTTAGACAAGATAATTAAACAGGGCCAAACAATTTGAACAACTTACAGCCAGTTAGTGAGTCACAAGATTTTATCTTCCCTAACCAAGGACACTTGAGAGCAAATGGTTTATAACTCTTCTCCCTAACCAGAGGATACATAGCTTAAATCACCCTGGTCAGGGAAAAAGAGAACAGAGACCAAGTTAATGCTATTTGTGCCAGCTAAACCCAAGGACAGATGAAGTCAGGGGAACGAATAGCAAAAACCCGATTAAAGCCACATATACCCAAGATAAAATTAAAACAGTAAAGCAGGCCAAAGAAAAATCTCAAATACCCCTGTATGCTCATTTTGATCTAGCATATTTAAAACATACCTGGAAAGCTAAGGAATATTCTGCTGAAACCCTCCCCTAAGATTCTCACCCACAGAAGAGAGAGAAATCCCTCAAGACAAAGACCTGGTGTGGGGCATGGACTTTTTACTTCCTCCTAAACTCCAAGGGTTCCTATGAGGTTTAAAACCAGGGAAGCATCAGGTAGTGATAGCTCTTCCAAGATTTACTCCTGACCCCCTACCCCCATCCTGTCTCCAAGGCCCTCTTTTTCTCTGACTTTCCAGTGAACTGAAAGCATCTCTACCTTGGCTCACTTCTATCACTGTGGCCTTCACTTTCCAGTGAGCTAGCAGCAGTCCCACCTTGGCTCACTTCTTCCCTATAACCTTTCTAGAGAACCAAAGCAGAGCACCACCTAAGCTCTCCCTGTTGCTTCTTCCACCCTAAGTCCTTCTTTTCATTGTCCCCCAGCTTTAATAAAAACACACTCTCAAAATAACCTGGACTCATGCTGTGAAATCTTTCCTACACAAAGTCAAGAACCCACACACTACAGGCCAGCCAGGGTCAGACCCACTCCATGCCAGTCCCATCTGGTAAAATCAACATATTAACTCACTCTGGAAACATACACATAAAAATGCCTAGAAATTTTCAGACTAACCAAAAATCCAAATAGACCTGCTATGATAGTGAGGTCTCTTTCTCTTTCTCTTTCTCCCTCTCTCTCTTTCTCTCACCCCCGACCCCGATCTCCATTTCTGTCTCTTCACTTACATTTACCAACTTAGTTTGCTCAAAACTGCCTATACTTTCCAGTCTCCTAGGTTTCATTTGGAGTTTATGAAAGAGAAAGTTGGTGGCATGAAATCTGTTTGTTCCTCTCACATTTCCTTTTGCTTATAGATCAACTAGAGGCCTGGTGCATGAAGTTCTTGCACAGGTAGGGTCCCTAGGCCTGGCCAGCGATCAGGGCTGATTGGCTACTGGCCAGGGCCTTCCTTCATTCTGCACCACACCTGGTGGTCAATGCACATCATTGCAAGCCATCATTCAAACTCCTGTGGGGACAATTTGCATATTAGGCTTTTATATAGAGAGACTATAACCTACTAAACACAAAGATTGGAGTGAAAATGTAGGAATATCTAACATACCTTCAACTCGAAAAACTTCACATTCTAAATAACTCGTGGAATAGAGCAATCTTATTCCTAATGGAGTCAATAACGATGGATGAATAAAAACTTTGGACTCGTGTGGAATTAAGGAGAAAATGATATCATTAGAGGAATAAAATCCCAGTTTTTGAGAACTCATTTGTAGTTTTACATTTAAAAATTCAGTTGTTTTAGTTTTATTAGTTTTAAGTGAAAAATAGAAAGAATTTTGATTTCTACAACTTTCACCCCATTGAGGATAATCCCCAAGTAAAAATGCCCCAACAATACAGTTGGGAAAGTAAATCACTGTTATAGTGGATCCTTGATTATTGAACTTATTAAGCATCCGTTCAGTGGAACAATCATGGACACTAGACTTATAAAGAAGACTCAAGGAAACATTTCCAAGCAGCTTTTGCAGAATCTTTTCCTCATTCCATGTCAATCTGGTTGTCACAGCCATTGTTCTGTATCTAATGGAAAAAAACAATAATAGGTTAAGAGGAAAGTATAGCATAGTGGTTCAAAGTAGAGATTTCTGCTTCTAGTTCCAGTAGTTCTTTTTTCTCTGACCTAATCAAAACATGTTATTTGAAATATAAGGCAATAGAAATGGAACAATAGGTAGATATTAAAAATAGGTAATTTGGATATAAAAATATAAAGTTTTTTAAACCAGTAGGCAAAATAAAATACATAGTAAGTAAAGAATTTAAAAATTAGAAATAAAAAAAAACTTTTCTTAATGATAATTAGTAAATATTTTGGGCTTTGTGGCCATATGGTCTCTGCCAGTTACACAGCTTTGTCAATGCAAAAGCAGCCAGAGACAATATGTAAACAAATAAGCATGACTGTATTCCAATAAAACTTTCTTTACAAAAACAAGTGGCTGACACACAGGCCACAGTTTCCTAGCCCATGAATTAGAAGATAGAAATGAGGAATTCATACAGAAAAGACCTCACAAAGAAAGAAATTAAAATATGAAAAGTGTTAACAGTAATGGAGTACCTAGAGTGGCAAAATGTAACAATAGCCATTGTGCCAATTCTTGCAATGAGAAAAATTAGAAATGCAAGATAAACTGTAAAATACATAGATCTGAAAGCATTGGAGAGCTAACAAAGCAGTGAAGACTTTTCCTTTTCCAAAGATTGCGAAAAGAAGTGAATATAGAGAACTAAGCTTGGCATGTGGGAGCACATTTCCCGGAGGTGCATTTATCGACCATAGAAGAGGTACCTAAGTTGCTGAGAAATTAGCCAAAGTGTTCACTAGACTCATAAAGCTAAGGAAATATGGCACAGCAAGGAAATGCTTGGCAACTCTCCCTCCAGGCTATGGATTAGGATTCTGAAGAACAGGGAATAAGTGAGGGTGGGTGGACTGGAAGTAGACAGATTTAATCCCATCTGCTAGTAATCTCAACCTGTGACAGGGTTAAGATAAAGGAGAGTGCTAGTCCCTCTAGATAGATGCATGATGCATACAAAATAAATCTGTCTAAATAAAGAGAACATTGTTTTAGCTTCAAATTATCTCTGCAACCTTTTTTTTTATACCAAATGCTGCATACTGATCATAAACACAAGGACAAAACAAAACAACATGCTAGAAAGCCAAGAAAAAACAAAAACAAGAAAAAGAAAACAAACCCAAACTGATATTGGAGTTACCCACATAGATTTTTAAATAAATGTGCTTGGCTTATTCAAATAATTAAAACATAAGATTTAATGCTTGACAGCACAATGGAAAAAAATTAAGACGAAAAAAAGAAATTCTGGATTTAAAAATCTGAAATTACAAACTTGAAGAATACATTTAACATCAAGTTATACAGATTATAAGGAAGAATTAGTCCGAAGAAAATACCTCAAATGGAAGCAATGAGACAAAATACAAATCTGATACAACTATATGGACATTATACTAAAGTTAATTTTCTCTCTACAGTACCCAGTGCATAAAATTTTCATTAAAAAGCAAAACATATGAACAACAAAAGTATGATCATTAACTCCAATTTCATTCAGAAACTCTTTATCTAAGAAAGAAAAACAGGCCATTTTCTTCCCACAAGGAGAAAGCATTGGATGGCAGGAAGTCACTGACCTGTTTTTAGAAGCTGGATCAGGCCTCAATGGAGTATGAGCTGCTCCGTCTGGCTTGTGCAGCAGCCACACCCTGGAGACAGAAAGTTCTGCTGAGATCCTTGACTTCCTGGTCTGAAAGAGAGGAAACTGAAACTCAAAGCGTCATTCAGCTGGCAGCATGCCAGGTGCCATTAAGTTTCTTTTTCCCAACCAGAAAAAGACAGAAAAAAAACAAAACAGAAAAGAATAAGAGTCCCACTGAGCACATGAAAATGATCTTTGATTCCCTATGTCCCCACATATAGGCTTTCATGAAATGGCAAATATTAATTTTAAAAATTCCAATAAAGCTAATAACTAACAATAGATTACATGAAGCAAAGGACTAAATCTGCTATTTGGAAGATATGGTAGTAGAAACATAAAGAGAAAAAAAATCAATAAAAATGAGGATAATTTAAAGGGCCTCTGGGATAACAAGTGTAGCAACATTTGTATCATAAGTTACCAGAAGCAGAAGACAGAGCAAAGAATTAAAGTCCTATTTAAAGAAATAATGACAAAAAAAACTTCCTTAATCTGGTGAAGGAATTAGACATATAAGCACAGGAAGTACAGCATCTCCAACAAGATGAACTCAATGATGCCTATATCAAGATACATCATAATTAAAAGGTCAAAGTTTATAAAAGGAGAATCTTAAAAACAGCAAGAAAAAAAGCAGTTAGTTACCTACTCAGGAGCTCCCATAAGACTGTCAGCTGATTTCTCAAAGGAAACTTCGCAGGCTAGAAGGAACTGGCACAAAATATTCAAAGTGATGAAAAGTAAAGGCCTACTAACAAGGTTACTCAGCAAAGCTATCATTTAGAATTAAAGGACCGATAAAGAGCTTCACAGAGTAGAAACAGATAAAGGTGTTTTACAAACCAGTATTACAAGAAATGGTAAAGGGTCTTTTTTAAGAAGAGAAAAAAAGATAACAAATAGGAATAATAAAATGGCAATAAATACATAGTTATTAACAATAACTTTAAATGCAAATGGATTAAACGCTCCAAAAGACATAAGATGGCTGAATGCATAACAAAATAAGACCCATACATATGCTGCCTAGAAAAGAATTGGAATGCAAACTGGTAAAGCCTTTTTGAAGGGGAATTGAACAATATGTAAGAAAAATATGCATGCCCTTCTCTTTTGGCCAATAATCCCACTTCTAAGAATCTATCTTGGAAATACAATGCAAAAAATACATATACACAAGGTTATTCATTGGATCATTGTTTATCATTGAAACATATTGGAAGCAGCCTAAATGCCCACACATAAGAGATCAGTTGAAGAAATGATGGTACATTACACAGTGGAGAACTATGCAGAATATACTGGTAAGTGAAAAAAGTAAGTGCAAAAACAAGAATATTTATAGTAATCCAATTTCCATGTAAGGAAAAAGAAAATATACAAGTGTGAACTCATTTGTGCAAAAAAATACAGGAATAATAAACCAGAAACTAAAGAGATTGGTTAGTTACTAGCAAGTGGGAAAGGGATAAAATAAAAGGGGGAGTAAGAAAGAGGTGGTAGGTATAAGGAAAGAGCGTCACTTCTCAAAGTATACCCTTTTGTATGGCTGTTACTCTTAGAACTATACTAATGCTTCACACACTAAAATAAACAAACAAACAAATAAATAAGTAAACAAATCATTAAAATCAATGAAGATGTAGGGGGAAATCAAAATACAATAGAGTAGTTCCTCTCTTTATCTGCAGTTTTTCTTTCCACTGCTTCAGTTACCTGGAATCAACCATAGTCTAAAAATATTAAATAGAAGATTCTAGAAAGGAAAAATTTCCAATTTTAATTGCATGCCTTTTTGAGTACCTCACCTCATCTCATTATGTAGCCATTGTATCATCTCACATCATAACAAGAAGGGTGAGTATTTTATGATAAGGTATTTTGAAGGAGATAGAGGAGGGGAGGAGAAAGAAAGACCACATTCATAAAACTTTTATTCTAGTATAGTGTTATGATGATTCTATTTTATTATTAGTTATTGTTGTTAGTCTCTTATTGTGCCTAATTAATAAATTAAACTTTGTTATACATATGAATATATGCATAGGAAAAATATATGATAT
>NW_005363836.1:7658916-7659900 GCF_000412655.1 Myotis brandtii | reverse complement strand
ATATGGTTTTGTATTATCCTCAGTTTCAAGCATACATTGGGAGTCTTGGAATGGATCCCCTGTGTGGGCAACTACTCTATAGACAATAATGAATCAACCTAATTGTGTGCCTATAATTACTATAACACTGAAGGAGAGGAATGGGGAGGAAAAGAATTAATCTAAATAACTTCAGAAAACAGTATTTTGACTATATACTCTAAAGCTAAAGATATAAAGAACTGTAAAACACCATACTCTGGTTAATAAATGTGTTCACCATAAGAATTCAGGTTAGGAACTTTGAAACAAATTGTTCATACTAAAATTGAACAAAAATCATAATAAATACATTGTAAATAATAAGCTCTAGGCTTCTCTTTGTCAAAAACGTTACAAATAAGAAAAAGAAGGCTAGTAGGAATCCTGTGATGATGTATTGGAATTGCAGGAATTGGTATAAGCACACATACAAAGAGATAAATAAAGAAACAAATATAGATGTTTGTTTGTGTGTGGATTAGGATAGAAACATATATTTCTAGGTCTGTCCACTGAGAAAGCAATGGCACTGTAGAAGTGAGCATGTTTAGTCTAAGATTTCGGTTTCCAAATACAGTCATGCATGCCAGGGTTCTTGTTCCAGCATCTAGAAGGGTTCAGCAATCTGAGAAGGGGCTATGTGTAATTTAAGAGTCCAGAGATGAAGCATAATTTTGAAAGTCATTTGGGGGTCAGAGGAGCTTAGCTAAAAGGAACTAAGATCTCCTCGTCTCAGGACCGCATGCTTTTTATTAACATAAACTAGAGGCCCGGTGCACAAAAATTTGTGCACTCGGGGGGGTGGGGGGAGGGGGGTCCCCCAGCCCGGCCTGTGCCCTCTCGCAGTCTGGGACCCCTCGGGAGATAACAACCTGCTGGCTTAGGCCTGCTCCCGGGTGGCAGAGGGCAGGCCCAATCCCTAAGTGCAGCCCCTGGTCAGGCTCAGAGCAGGGCCGATTGGGG
>NW_005363836.1:7653472-7658576 GCF_000412655.1 Myotis brandtii | reverse complement strand
CAGGGCAGTTAGGAGATTGGGGAGCTCCCCCCTATCAGGCACAGAGGAGGGCTGATCAGGGGGTTGGGGTGCCTTCCCCTGTCACGAACAGAGTAGGGCGGATAGGGAGGTTGTGGCCCCGCCCCCTGTCACACACAGAGCCGCAGGGCAATCAGGGGGTTGGGGAGCTCCCCTCTGTCAAACACAGAGCCGCAGGGTAATCAGGAGGTTGGGGAGCTCCTCCGTATCAGGCACAGAGCAGGGCTGATCAGGGGGTTGGGGCGCCTTCCCCTGTCACTCACAGAGCCACAGGGCGATCAGGGGGTTTGGGCGCTGCCCCCTGTCATGCTGATCCCGGTGCCGGGAGCCTCGCTGCTCCGCTGATCCCGGTGCTGGGAGGCCTATTACCCTTTTACTATATAGGATAGAGGCCTGGTGCACGGGTGGGGGCTGGCTGGTTTGCCCTGAAGGGTGTCCTGGATCAGGGTGGGGGTCCCCACTGGGGTGCCTGGCCAGTCTGGGTGAGGGGCTGAGGGCTGTTTTCCGGCTGGCGAGTGACTAAAGCTTCCAACCGCTCCTTGTTTTCTTCTCTTTTTTTTTTTTTTTTTTTGGGCCAGCTTTAGCTCTGGGGCCTTGCTGCTGAAAACATAGATACAATGTTGAGGTCTGAGCCCGGCTGAATGGAAGCCCTTTTCTGGGGTTTTGTTTAGCTTCTTATTTGCAACATAGTATATAGTTGCTTAGAGTTGCAACTGAGAGGCTGGCAAGTGAGGCGGGGAACGTTGGAATCTGCAGCAAGCAAGCCTCCCTGCTCGCTTCAGTGCCTGGCTGCCGGCCGCCATCTTGGCTGACAGTTAATTTGCATATACTCACTGATTAGCCAATGAAAAGGGTAGCGGTCGTACGCCAATTACCATGTTTCTCTTTTATTAGTGTAGATTGTCCTAAAGCGAGGTATATACACACTTCAAAGGGTCAGGGTTTCTTACAGAGTCCATTGTCAGAATGGGGGAATTTGCCTACAGCTGTTCAGGTGTTTGGCCAGTAGGAGGCAATAACATGTAGATTAAGATGCCCTGAGCTGTCTGGCAGCAAGCAATGATTTTAATGCATCCTTTTCAGGTTTGGGGAAATGCCCTTCAGCCACTCCATGCTGACATGCTGGAATTGGCTTCCGGCAGTGCACTGCTTATCAATAGAGATACATTTTAATAAATGGTGCGAATATCATAGAGTGTACTTCCAAAACCCAGATGGAATAGCCTACTGCACACCTAGGCCACATTGTAGAGCCTATTGCTGCTAGGCTACACACTTGTATAGCATGTTACTATACTCAGTACTGTAGGCAACTGTAACGTAATGGTAAACTCTTGTGTATCTAAACATATCTAAACATAGGAAGGTGCAGTAAAAATATGTATAAAAGATAAAAAATGGCACACCTGTGTTGGGCACTTACCATGAGTGGAGCTTGTAGGACTGGAAGTTGCTCTGGGTGTCAGTGAGTGAGTGGTGAGTGAATGTAAAGACCTCGGACATCACTGGGCACTGCTGTGGGCTTTATAAGCACTGTGCACTTAGATTACACTGAATTTATAAAACAATATGAAATTAAATCAGGTTCAAGAGGAAATGATGCAATCAAGAGTCACAGTAAACACAAGATATATGAAGATGCTGCCAGTGTAACACAATATATTGATTTACAGCAAACTTCTTTTTTATGAGTAGAAAGATACACTCTAAAATAATAATAAAATAGTAAATACATAACTCAGTTACAGTTGTTGGTTATCATTATCAATTATCATATACTGCACATAATTGCATGTGCTGCACTTTTATACCACCTGCAGCACTGTAGGTGAGAAAGGCACACCACTTCTGTCTTACCAAAAATGCAACACCTTTATCCTATCATGATAAGACATTAGAAAAACTCAGATTGAAAGATATTTTACAAAGTAACTGACCTGAATTCTTCAAAAATGTCAAAGTCATGAAAGATAAGGAAAGAATAAGGAAGTGTCACAGACTGAAGGAGACCAGAAAGACAACTAAATGCAACCTACGGTCTTCAATGGATTTTGGGAAAAAGAAATTAGTAAGAAAATTGATGATATGTGATGATATATAATATAACACCAATGTTAATATCTAGCTTTGATAATTTTGAAAACTCTCTGTAGTATGTTTGTAACTTTTCTGTAAGTCTAAAATTATTGCAAAATAAAAATTTGAAGGAAAACTTTTAACAAAAAAAATCCCAAATACGGTGGCTTTGCTAATGAATTCTTTTTAAATATTAGACAAATAAGTAATAACAACTTTATGTTCACTCTTTATGAACACTTTGGAGCTCTTGAGATCACGTTAGCCTAAATACAAAACTTGACAAGGACATTATAAGATAAGAAAGAAAAAGAATAAACCAATATCAATATATACAAAAATCTTAAACACAGTACTAGCAAATTGAATTTACCAATAAATAAAAAGGATAGTAAATAACAATAACAGGTTTATCACAGTAATGCAGAATATTTTCACATTAGAAAGACAATACACTTTGACATATTAATAAATAAAAAGGCTGAAAAATAATGTGATGATATAAATACAAGAAGAAAATATTAATAAAATTTGCCACCTGCTCATGATTTAAAAAATAAATAAAACCCTTAATAAACTAGGAATAGAAGGAACTTCCTTCATCTAATAAAAAGTATCTGGTAACTAATAAGTTAGTAAATGTTACAGTAATAAGTTTAGTGAGTATAAGATAGTATAATCAAATTTCATTTCTTTATTAGAGTGAATTTTAAACTTTACTTAGAAGTGAAATTTAACTTGTGTGTGTGTGTGTGAGACCCTGATAAGTAACTTGTAACGCCCTGCAAGCTAACTCCTGATAAATAACTTGTAACTCCTGACCAACAACTCCCAGCATGTTAACTCCTGATAAGTAACTTGCAACCCCCTGCGTGTGCATCCTGATAAGCCCAGAAGGCCACCGGAGCACACTGACATGAGACACTGAAGAAGCCTGTTATAGTAATAAGTTTAGTTAGCATAAAGTAGACTCCATTTTGTATTAGCATAAGTTAGCATAAGTAGACCCCATTTTATTCTTAGACCAAAACTTGTAAACAACTCCAAAAATAAGATGTATGTATGATTGATAAGCTTTGAACATGGTCACAACTTTCCTGCCTGAGTGTATACCTAGATAACAGGGCGGCACCCGTGTATGGCACCCGATAGGAGACACTGAAGACGCCCAGCTTCAAGGATTTAAGGAGAGCAAATCTGCTGCGGTTCAGACGTTTGTCTGCCCTCCACAGACAACCGTTCTCCTCCCCCCTGGAAACTGCCAAACTGCGAAACTGCCATTCTTGCTCTGCCTGAGCCCAAACTGCTAGAGGCCTCTCTTGGAGTCAAGAGACCGACCGAGCTCCTTGCCACGGCGTATTTGATGACCTCCGTGTGTCTCCTCTGTCAGCGAGTGTCTCCGGGTGGCCTGCCAAGGACTGAAACCCATCAGCTCCTGGTAAATAAACCTGTGTGATTTCTTGCATTGTTTATCTCCTGTCTCTCTCTCTCCTTAGTTTTTGGTTAAGCTCGGCCATATTAATTAATAGTAAGTACCCTTTGACGTTTGTATTGGTATATCCAAATGAAACGAACTGGGTCACCTGTGCATACGTTCCTATAGATAATTGGAACAGTAAGTAAACAAATAAATGCCTAAAGCATGAACTGTACTTAATGATGTAATATTGAAAAATTTTCCCAAGAATAAGAGCTATTACCAGCTCTATTCAATATTGTACTGAAGTTCTTCAATCTAGACATGCAATGAGCCAAAATATAGATATAAAAGGCATAAGAATTAGAAAGTAAAAAATAAACAGATATTTGCATAAGAAAATATAGAATAGACAGGCATACTGCTAGCATTAATATGCAAGTTTAACGCATTCAGAGGATAAAAGGTAAATTGCAGCTCTACCTGGTTTAGCTCAGTGAATAGAGTGTCAGCCTGTGGACAAATGGCCCGGGGTTCAATTTTGATCAAGGGCACATACCTCAGTTGCAGGCTCATCCCCAGCCCAGGCCCTGTTCGGGGAGCATGCAAGAGGCAACCAATCAATGTATCTCTCTCACATCGATGTTTCTCTCTCTCTCTGTCTCTCCCCTTCCCACTCTCTCTAAAAATCAATGGAAAAATACCCTCGGGTGAGGATTCAAAAAAAAAACCCAAAATGGTAAATTGCAAAAATCAATTAGATTCCTATAGAAGAACAGCATCAAAATTAATAATAAAATAGTTAAAATGCCATTTACAATAACATCAATACACATGAGAAACTTAGGAATAAATCTATCATATGATGTACAAGAATAGAACTAACTAAATGGCAAAAACATACCATGTTCAGAAATGGGAGGACTTTATCATAAAGATATTATATCTGCCTGGATACAATCAGGAGAAAGAAACCACGTGGTAACCTGGTCTGGGAAAGTTTAATATAAAGAACTATTTGCAGCAGCAGAGTATTGTAACAATGAGGAATTATCTAAAAGTAAAAACTAAGAACTACAGTAGTTAGCAGATTAAGGAAGAGTTTTACCCTTAGGGTGAATGGGACACTTAGGAAGAGGTCCCAGCAAAGATAAGATCCAGACCTTGGTTATGGCCATGGCTCACTAAATAGCGAAGAAGGGTCTGTGCTGCTGCACTGGTGGAAATTGCTAGAAATGTACCCTCCAGAGCAGTGATGGCGAACCTATGACACGCGTGTCAGAGGTGACGCGCAAACTCATTTTTTTTGGTTGATTTTTCTTTGTTAAATGGCATTTAAATATATAAAATAAATATCAAAAATATAAATCTTTGTTTTACTATGGTTGCAAATATCAAAAAATTTCTATATGTGACACGGCACCAGAGTTAAGTTAGGGTTTTTCAAAATGCTGACATGCCGAGCTCAAAAGGTTCGCCATCACTGCTCTAGAGTGCTGGGAAAACTGAGCAGAGAGGTGTCCCACTGGAGTCACGCTGCTATAAAACCACCCATTGGGGAAGCAGGGGTGCGGGGAGGGGGTGGGGGGTGGG
>NW_005363836.1:7649090-7653337 GCF_000412655.1 Myotis brandtii | reverse complement strand
GGGGGTGGGGGGTGGGGAAACTAGGCAAAGTTGCAGGCTGCTGAATGCTAGCCACCATGCCATGCAGACCCTGGAGAAGCCACACAGGCTTCAGTACTTGCAGAACCAGGAAGTAAACCCTTCTCTTGCAGTGTCTCTCCAGTGCCCTCTACAGACAAAACTTACTTCATGCCATCTGGCAAAAAATAAATAAAAAATTAAAGGAAGCATTTTCATTTACAAAGACTAGACAACAAAGGGTAAATTTGGAGGTAAGAGGCAATAAGTTGGTAACTGGAACAGAAGAACACCAAAACTGACGGACTCGCTAGTATAAAACTATTATAAAGCCATCATAAATATGACAATGTGTTACTGATGAAAGAAAGACAAACTGACCTATTGAACAGAAGTATAAACATAGGCAGCAAAATCTCAGACATCTCTCGTACCAATTTGTTTGCCAATTCCCATACATCTACGGCAAGGGAAACGAAGGAGAAAACAATCAAATTGGACTGCATCAAAATAAAAAGCCTTTGTGCAGCAAAAGAAACTAACAAAATGAAAAGGGAGCCCAGCATATGGGAGAACTTATTTGCCAATGATACATCTGATAAGGGACTAATATCTAAAACATATGAGGAACTCATACAACTTAACAAAAGGAAAACAAACAATTCAATTTTTTAAATGGGCAAAGGACCTAAATAGACACTTCTCCAAAGTGAACATACATATGACCAAGAGATATATGAAAAAAAGCTCAAAGTCACTAATCATCAGAGAGATGCAAATTAAAATGACAATGATGTATCACCTCACACTGGTCAGAATGGCTATCATCAACAAAACAAAACGGGGAGGATGTGGAGAAAAGGGAACCCTGGTACACTGCTGGTGGGAATGCAGACTGGTGCAGCCACTATGGAAAACAGTATGGAGTTTCCTCAAAAAATTAAATATGGAACTGACATTTGACCCAGTGATCCCACTTATAGGAATATATCCCAAGAAACCTGAAACACCAATCAGAAAGAATGTATGCACCCCTACATTCATAGCAGCACAATTTATAATAGCTAAGATCTGGAAACAGCCCAAATGTCCATGAGTAGATGAGTGGATAAAAAAGCTGTAGTACATTTATACCATGGAATACTATGCTGTTGTAAAAAAGAAGGATCTCTTACCCTATAAGACAGCATGGAGGGACCTGGAGGGTATTGTTGGGGTCCAGCCCCAGCGGGTCCAGGGGTCCCCAAAGGTTGGACGGAGTCGGCGAAGAAGGAATGACACGGAGGCAGCGTTCAGTTGATCAGCAGCCTAGCCAGGATCTCTAGCCAGGATCTCCAGCCATGTTCTCTCTAGGATCTCCAGCTCGCCAGGTTCTTTAGCCAGGTTCTCCAGCCAGGTTCTATCCAGGTTCTTTTGCCATGTTCTGTCTAGGTTCTCCAGCCAAGTTCTGTAGCCAGGTTCTGTCCAGGATCTTTTGCCATGTTCTCTCGCTAGGTTCTGTCTCTAGGTTCTGTGTTTAGGTTCTGTCTTCTGTTGTCTTGTTACATCTGTATTTATACCAGTTGATTTTAATCCTGTCAATTTCTATTCCAAAGGTTAGGGAGTTTCTTATCTCCATTCCAGGGAGTAAGGATTATGTAGCTTAAGCATGATTGTTCATAGTTAAAGTGATAAACTACCCACCTGGCACTTAGTTAAGGGATTTTAGTCCCTCCCTAACTTCAGGGAAAAATCCCTACCTGGGGAAACAACCTTTCTCGGAGAGGTGACCTTGGTTAAAACACATAGTGCTAAGGGGAGCAAACATATATGTCAGGTCCCTTGAAACATATGCTGTGCAGATGTTTCTTTCCTGCAGCGACTGTGTCAAGCAGCAAGGATGGACCGGCTTCCGGCAGAGTATTATGCTAAGGGAACTAAACCAGTCAGATAAAGACAAGTATCACTTCTTCACTCATATGTGGAATCTAAAGAACAAAATAAACTGATGAACAAAATAGATTCAGAGACACAGAAACATGGAACAGACAGATGAATCTCAGAGGGAAGGTGGAGGTAGGTGGGTGGGAAGAGAATAACCAAATAACATAGGCATACTAGAGGCCCGATACACGAAATTTGTGCAAGAGTAGGCCTTCCTTTCCCTGGCTGCCAGCACCAGTTTCCATCTGGCACCTGGGACCCGGGCTTCCCTCCTGCCACCAGCAGGGACCCAGGACCCAGGCTTCCCGTGCAGCCCCGGCTTCTTCCGGAAGGTCATCCAGAAGGATGATCCTGTCTAATTAGCATATTATTATTTTATTATTATAGATATACATAACCCTTGGACACAGACAATAGTGTGGGGAAGGCCTGGGGCTGAAGGAGGGGTTGGGCTAGAATAGGTCAATGGGGGAAAAGGGTACATCTGCATTAATTTCAACAATAAAGATAAATTTTAAAAAATGTTTTTAAATGAAAAAGAGCAACCAAGTGTTGGCTAGAGCGTGGCACACGGCAATTCTGGTTGTGGAAATATAAATTACTATAACTACTCTGAAAACTACTAGGCAATTTCAAAGAAAGCTGAGCATATGTGTACCTCATGACACAGAAATTCCACTACCTGTGTATTTTCATATTCATATTTATTATAGGTCAGGCACAAGAATGTTCATAGCAGTACTGTTTGTAATAGTCCTAGACTGAAAACTACTCAAATGTTCATTCACAATAGAACACATAAATATTCACCAATAGAATGCTGTACAGCAGTAAGAACAAAAGAACTGTATGTACAACACAATATATATAGATGAATCACGTGAAGTAAAAGAAACCAGATGCAAAAAGAATATCTGCTTTATGTATACTGAATGATTTACCAAAGTTCAAGCATAGTCAAAACCTACGTATAGTATTAAAAATCAGGGTAGCGGTTGCCCTTGCACGGGTAGTGACTAGAAGTGGGGACAAGGGAAAAGCTCTGGGGACAAGTAATATTCTTATTTCTTGTCTGGGTGCTGGTTACATAGATTGTTCATAGATATGTGGCAATTCGTTGAGCTATATATTTCAATAAATTGTTTTTTAAAAAGAAAAGCAAACAAAAACACAAATGTGATAGCATCAAATCAGTGACTATGGTCTAATTAACTTATAATTCACATGTACTGGTTCTATGATAAGAAGAATCTAACTAGTTCTAGTTACAGTCCTCCTTTGGAATAAAAGTTCTCCTGCCACAAGGTGGTTCTCTTGCTACACGCCTTCATTTGCAGCACTGCATAGATCCTCTTGGTGTTCTGATCCATTTCACCTATTTATTTCTCGGGCTCAACAAGGCAGAATATAATATAAAGCATGAAGTCTCTCCATAATTACTCTGAAAATGCTCATCCAAAAAAGTACTGGAACATGCTCTCCAAAAATGGTGCTAGAAAGTACATCCTAATTTAATGTTTACATTTACCACTGGTCATTACTATACTTTATTCTTGTTCTGCCTCTGGGGACCAAATTTCTCTGTTTTTGAACAGAGTATAAACTTCTATTAAGGAACTGAAGTATTTTTTTTATCAACTACATCTTATCTCTAACTGTTCCTAAACTGACAGTTGTAGAACACCCACAGATGGTTTTATTCTGGGTGTTGTCACATTTAAACCATGTTGCAAGACTCCATTAATCCTTATGTTAATTCTTATTAACTTTCCGTTAAATTTACACACTCAGTCCCTGACCAAGTTTCTTAGTTGGTTAGAGTGCAGTCCTGATACACCAAGGTTGTGGGTTCAATCTCTGGTCAGAACACATACAAGAAGCAACCAATAAATGCATAAATAAGTGGAACAATAGATGGATGTTTCTCTCTCTCTCTCTCTCTTCTTCTCCCTCTCTCTCTCCCCCTTCCTTTCTCTCTCTAAAATTATTAAATAAAATAAATTTTTAAAAAAATTTAGAGAATCATTTCAATTACTATATTTTTAACATAATTCTCTTATCAAACAAGATTCTACAAGTCTTGTATTATCATAATTGTACTGAATACCTCATACCTCATAACATAACTAGTATATTGTAATAAATCAATAATATTCATTTAATTTATTTGGTGAAATTCATTTAATTTATTTTATATATTATTTATTTCTTGAAATAATATATTCAAGAACAGAGCAATTGACTCCAAATAATTGTAGAGTTAATTTAAATTTCTCTATGTTGTATTATAGAATACTAGAGGCCCGGTGGACAAAAAATTGTTCACT
>NW_005363836.1:7642371-7648476 GCF_000412655.1 Myotis brandtii | reverse complement strand
GCTGATCCCGGTACCGGGAGGCCTCGCGGCTCCGCTGATCCTGCCCGGCAGGGTCACAGATCCGGGTCCCAGACCGCAGACAGCCTTGCCTGCTGCCGCCTGCCTTCAGTATGCAAATTAGCCGCTATCTTGTTGCTTCAGGGTGGGGGTCCCCACTGGGGTGCCTGGCCAGTCTGGGTGAGGGGCTGAGGGCCGTTTTCAGGCTGGCGGGCGACTGAAGCTCCAAACCTCTCCTTTTTTTCTTTTTTTTTTTATTCTGGCATTTATTTACCTTCTATGCCTGTCACTGGAGCTGAGAGCTGGCTTTCTCTCTGAGGCTCGGCTGCTGAAAGCAGGTTTCTGGCCTTTGTTTTCTGTATTTGAAACAATGTTGCGACTCCAGCTCTGAGATCCCGGCTGACTGACAGGAGGTTTCTGGGGTTTTGTTTATCTTCTATAAATGTTACAATGTTTCCAACTGAAGCTCAGAGGCCGGCAAGGCAGGCGGGGAACGTTGGAGTCCTCTGTCACTGAAGGAAGCAAGCCTCCCTGTTCGCATCAGCTGCCTGGCTGCCGGCCGCCATCTTGGCTGACAGTTAATTTGCATATCTCCCTGATTAGCCAATGGGAAGGGTAGCGGTCGTACGCTAATTACCATGTTTCTCTTTTATTAGTGTAGATTCTTATAATATTTTTATTTTCCTTTTTCTTCTTTTTTCCACCTGAAATCCATATATCCTATGACTACAGAATTAACTGAGTCTTTATGACTAGTAAACCTACTTCACAAAAAGAATTAGATTAATCTGGAAGGACCTAATTTTGACTGATTTATTATGGTACCTAATGACCATTACCTTGCTTTATAAGTTTGTTCACTCATTTAATCACTGATTCATTCACCAAACATTTATGGAGTGCCTGCAAGGCACTAGCCACTTTCTAGAATCTGGGGATGGGGACCTTAAATGTGAAAAAGTTCCTGCTTTCAAGGAACTTTGCTTTCAGTGGAAGAAAATGGAAAATAAGTAAATAAATAAGTTAGCAAGCTAATGTCACATAGCAGTAAGTCCTGATAAGCTAATAAAAGCAAGCAGTAGAGAGTTACTGGGAGAAAAGATACATTAGATAGGGTGGTCAGGGATGAACTCTTTGAGGAAGGATTGTAAAAGTTGAGATCTTCATTATGAGGAATTAGCCATGAAAATGAACAAAAGAAGAATTTTAAGAACAAACAAATAGAAACCAAAAAAGGATCTAGTGCAACATGATGAGGAAAAGGAGGAAGGTCAAAGTAATGTAAAGAAAGTAAGAGCAGAAGTGTAAGATGAAGTGGGTAAATTGCCAAAGACCAGAGCAGATGTGGACTTATCAGCCATGTCCTGGACTCTGTGTTTACTTCCAAGTGTCATAGGGAGCCAATTAAAGTTTTCAATGGATGATTTAATTGATAAAGTAAAATCATCACTGTGCATGCTAGGAAAAAGATGGACTGATTTCTAGGTAAGGTGGCAAAAATGGGTGATTATCCAAGTGATTTTTTATAGACTATAGGCCTGGTGCACGAAATTTGTGCATGGGGGGGGGGTGTCCCTCAGCCTTGCCTGCACACTCTCCAATCTGGGACCCCTCGGGGGATGTCCGACTGCTGGTTTAGGCCCAATCCCTGATGGCCTGGTCACCCCAATGGCCCTCCCTTGCCAGCCTGGTTGCCCCAAACTGCCCTCCCCTGCTGGCCTGATCTTACCCCCAACTGCCCTGCCCTGATGGCCTGGTCATGCCCAACTGCCCTCCCCTGCCAGTCTGATTGCCCCTAACCCCCTGCCAGCCTGATCTCGCCCCTAACTGCCTCTGCCTCAGCCCCCGCCACCATGGCTTTTTCGGGAAGGAAGTCAGACATCCTGAAGATGGCCGGTCGACCGGTCTAATTAGCATATTACCCTTTTATTAGTATAGATTGATCTAGGATGGTGGTGGTCAGGATAAAAATAAAGAGATAAGAAAAATATTTTGGAGGTAAAGCCAGGAGAACCTGCTAATGGGTTGTGTATGGGACTGGCAAGAAGAGAGAAACAAAGAGCAATTCCTGACGTTTTTCTTTTCTTTTTTTTTTTAAATATATTTTATTGATTCTTTACAGAGAGGAAGGGAGAGGGATAGAGAGTTAGAAACATTGATAAGAGAGAAACATCGATCAGCTGCCTCCTGCACGCCTCCTACTGGGGATGTGCCCGCAACCAAGGTACATGCCCTTGACGGGAATCGAGCCTGGGGCCCTTCAGTCCGCAGGCCAACGCTCTATCCACTGAGCCAAACTGGTTAGGGACCTGACATTTTTCTTACGCGATTGACTATATGGAAGCGTCATTTTCTGTACCAAAGGGAAACTGAGGAAAGATCAGATTTGGCACAAAAATCCAAAAGTCCCTTTTCAGATGTACAAAATTAGATGTTAAACAACCATGTGGCATTTTTTCAGTTGGCTGCTAGACATAGGAGAGTGGTAGAGCTCCTCAAGGCACCTATCACTTCATGATTTGTTCATCCCTTCTTCCCCTTCCCTCTATCTGCAAGCTGATTTTTGGAAACTCCAGCAGAAGGCATATCCCAGGTTGTTTTTAGATGATGCTCTGTAATTCATTCCTCTACCCTCACCACCTAACATGCCCCCAGACAGCCATTACTTAAAATGAAGAACGCAAAACTTCTGCCTTATGTGTTGTATATGCATTTATCTCATTCCCTCTCCTAAAGAGTAGAAAAATTTTGGGAATCAAGAACTGTTTCTTGTATATTTTATATTACCTGAACTAATGCTAATATTTATGTGAAACAGATTACTTAAATGGAGATTATATAAACAAAATGTTATAATTAAAAAAACATCAATTAAGCCAGCTCAAACACCAAATCTTTGGGAATTTTTTGATGAGGCAGATACTCATTGTTTGCCTCACTTAAATTATTTTCTCTACTAACCTGAAAAATTAAGCAATCCTAGCAACCAAACCAGTTTTGCAAAATAGATATTCACCTAAACTGAAATTTGACACCACTTAACTATCAATCTCACCAGATGACTTTGTTTTCTGATTTAAAGAAAACTACTTCTAAAATTCCATCTCTTAATTTCAGTTAGAATGTAAAATAATGAGAATTTTAGGAGAAAGAAGGACAGAGAGAGAGGGAGAGAGTCAGGGAGAGAGAGAAAAAAAGACAGTTTACAAAGAAATACAATGGTTTGTTTACAAACATATAGAGCTGCTGCGAATTAAAGTTTTTATATCTTAGAGCAGCTGTAAATAAAAGTTATTTTGCTTTTACAGTTTAAAATATAAAAATAGTACTTAGTCAATAATAAAAGTATATTTTAATAATGACAGTACCACAGGCAAAAAATATTTTTTCTTAGCAGAGAAGTCATCTACAAAATAAAAGTTTAAAGAACTATAAGTAAAATTCTCATTTTTTTCTATTTATGGTTATGAACTCATTTAGTGTTTGAAATTAAACAGAAACATTTCAGGTTCCACTGGATCAGCAAAACCTTGTTCCCTACAAGTTTTTTAAAATGGAGATAAAATATATGTATATGGTCTCTCTTATTATTATAATCTGATTTTCAATTCAGTGATAGGTAGTATGTTGTAGAAAACAACCTAGTGTATTGAAAATAATTCCTTGCAGCTAGTGGGACTTGCATTGGAATCTTTAGTTTCACTTAGTTCTGTTTAGTTTAATCAAATATTAATCCTATCTCATGCAGCAAATAATCAAAGTTCTAGTTTATTAAATCTCCTGAAAAAGTTCCAAGAAACTTGAATAAAATATTCAGAGAATTGTATTGATCAAGCTTTACCTTTTACTGTTCAAGGAAGCCAAATTTTAAAATACTTCATTTGTATTATTTATATGGTCCCTATTATCTTGCATTAGATTCCAGTAAACCTAAATTATACCATTAAGGGTCAAGAAATAGAGAATTAACAGCTGATACAGAAAAGCAGGGTTGAATAATTGGGCAGAGAAACTTTAAAGCTATTTCCCATTATTATTAATTAACCACGTCTTTATTGACCATCTCTTACGTGCCTTGTTACTGAACTAAGCACTGGGAAGAGAGTGGTGTACAGAATAGATGAGGGCCTGGTCCTCACAGAGCTTTCCACCTAGTGCAGGACTCAGATCTTGAAAATACATTTACACAAATGTATATATATGTTATAGATGAGAATGATAACTATTTAAGTCTCTAATTTTTTCTCATCACCTGACAGAACTATTTATTAATGTTTGCATCAAGATAGTCCCAAAAGTATAAGGTTGAATCCAGTTGGATGGAAAATTTGCAAGTTTGAATACAATGGGATCAGATCACACACAACAATGAATAGAGAGAGAGGAGGAGCGATGTTGTCATAATCATTGAATTGTAGTGACTTCAGGCCACATACTAGCCAGTGGCTTTGAGGCATAAATAAAAAATCTGTTTTCTGATATTCTCTTAGATCTTGGCACTTTAAAGATATGTGCAGCGAGAATACTGCATCTGAGTATCTTTTGCTTTCAATCTCTTAAATTTCTCAAATCCTGGTCACTAAGACTTTTTCTGACTCAGCATGCAATTATATGTATATATTCTGACAGAGCTTATTCAGAAAAAATTTAATTTTTTGAATAGTCCATATACACAAATTCAATACTGTGTAAGCATTACATTTATTCTTTTTTCAATACAATAGGTAATTTATAGATGCATAAAATCCTTTATAATTCCATTTCATAGGCATGTATACTCTCTAGCTTCTTAATATCTTTGCTAATATAATATAAAATGTGTTTGATTATATTGGACACAACTTCATTTAAAATTGTAAAGTATCTAGAAGTTAACTTTTGTATACTCTATAGTTATTACTACTATTTTATGAAATATTAACTTTGTCTTTTTCCCCTTCTATATAAAGTAATTAACCGTGTTGAGAGTCATTCACCAACTTTTATAATGGATTTTATTACTTTTCTTAAATTTGGAGACATTGCTTTCATGACTTTATAAATGTTTTATTTAGATTTGTTGGCTATTTCTCTAAAATTACTGGTTAGAATCTAGGAAGAATATTCAGTTAAATTTGTGAATAAATTGTGTGTGTGTGTGTGTGTGGTGTGTGTGTGTGTGGTTAGGCTCTTTTTGCAAAATACAGAATCATACTCAAGTTCCTTTAATTAATGAGGGTTTACAGGTAGGATGCACAGGGAAATGAGGAAAGTAGGAATCCTAGGCACATGTTAGTTGTCAATGGAATTCAAGAAAAACTAAGCACTCAGACCCTACAGGAAGAAGAGATATTACAGTACTGTTGGCCCTTTTGGCATCAGAAAGTCTCTCTAAAAATCTGGTCAATGGTCCACCCCTTTTAGAGTGGGAGTCCCTGCATCCCACTGTAGTCTTCTGCGTCCAACATGGCTCAGTTACCATGTCCATTTTACCTCTTGCTACCAATTAATTAATTTTCTCCATGTTTTTCTAATCAAATTTCTGAAAACAAGTGAATCTAGATATATCTGCTAATTACCATCAAACCATCAACCCCTTTCAGGCCATCCTAAAGATGTTCATCCCAATGGATTCACACATGGCTGGCAATGCTACATGGCACAAACCATGGGCACTCTGTCCTTGGCCAAGCCTGGGTAAGAGAAGTTTTTCTTAGAAAACAGGTAAACAGCCAGTAGCAGGGCAACCAGTTGCACTCATTAAGTAAAACCAAGAAGAAAAGACACATTCTAATAATGGCAAAGCAAAAGGCCAGAATCTTAATAGTACTAAAGCGGAGCTGCTGTGACAACGTAGAATGCCTTCCTCTCACTTTCTCATTACCTTTAAATCCCTGTTAATTGGCTTTTCTTTATGAGGCAGAATATAAGTCCTGATGCTGCTGGAATGAAACATTCTCCTAAAGCAATAGGTCCAACATTTCATCTGGCACCTAATATCAGTGTACTATCTCTGACAAATTATGCTCCTCCATTATTTCATTTAGATCAACCAAAGGACTTGTGTGCATGCATATAAGCCCAACCAATGGACACAGACAACAGGGGGGTGAGAGCATGAGTCGGGGG
>NW_005363836.1:7637681-7642355 GCF_000412655.1 Myotis brandtii | reverse complement strand
GAGGACACATATGTAATACCTTAATCAATAAAGAAATTTGATAAATAAATAAATAAATAATAAAAATTTAAAAAGGCATTTAAAATGAATCACTTTGGTTTTTATCTCTCACCTGTTAGTAACAATGTCCCCCAGAACACATCCCTTGACCATTCACTTTAAGAAATATCATTCATTCCCATGGTTTCAATTAGACATATATATTGGAGGCTGCTTTATTATACTAGTATAAACCTCCCAACTAAATTCCAGACTTGCATTAGCTGACAACTGGAAAATTGAACTTCATCTATGATGATATAAAGGATTTAAATTCATTATTTCCTTCCTAAATTTGTTCCTCCTCTGTTCTGTAATTTGGAGAATAACATAGGCTTCCACCTAGTTTATCTATATCAGTGTCATTGGTATCCAACTTCATTCCTCCTTCTTCCTTACCTTCTAAATACCATTGTTACCAAGTCCTGGTAATATGCCTCCTGAATATGCTCTGTCATTCACTATCTTCATTGCCACTGTCCCTTTTGGAATCATCAATGGGCTTGTCAAGGGCTTAGTCAAGGGTACATCACTGCCCACAACTAAACAAGAGTTACAGTTCCTCCAATACATTTTGCTTACTGCTGTGAGAGGGAGCTTTCTACAAATGCAAATCTAATGTTATTTTTCCTTGTAAAATAGTTTGGTGGCTCTTTGTGGCTTTCAGGCTTCATTAAAGGCCCAGGCTCTACCAGACCCTCCAGTCTCACGCTAAGCTCCAGTGAGATAGTATTCCTAGCACACTATGCTTTTACAGATCTGTGTATCTTTGAGTGTACTCTTCCCTGTCCCTGGACTAAGCTCTCCCTATTGTTCATTCTCATCTTCTCTCAGACTAACTGGAAAGTAACTGCAAAAATCTGTTTAGATGTCACAAAAGGAAATGGAAATATTAATGTTAACATATCATTATTATTTATTAAAATACTAGAGGCCTGATGCACGAAATTCTGCCATGGTGCGGCGGCCGGGGGGCCTCTGCCTGGGCCCCTATCGCTGCGGCTTCGTCCAGAAGGACATCTGGTCTAATTAGCATATTACGCTTTCATTATTATAGATTAAGCAGTTTCAGTTGATAAGTAAGGTTATTCTCACTTTAGTTGTAAAGGAAAAATGTTCCAAAGAGTTAAATGATGTGTCCAAGCCTGGGTAAATTAAAAAAAGAAGAAAAAAAGATTTATTCATCTTTTGTTAATCAATGAGCTTCAGGTTTTCTAAGAAACCAAGGACAAATTCATTTACACTTAAAACTGTCAAGTATTACTAAATTAATAATACCCAATTTAGGGTTTAAATGACCAGTGTGGTTTTTTTTAATCATATGCAAGTAACATTGACCACTCAGTTGCCATGAGCTTAATGATTAATATGTAGTTTTAATATATGCCTTTTAAAATTAGGACATATTGAAAGGAGTTTAACAAATATTTGTTCAAAGGGAAGGAAGGATCAGTATTTCTCATGAAGACGATATTATGTTACAATTTACACAGTTATTAGCACAGGAAAATTAAGCACCTGTTTTGAAGAACACAGAGTGCAGAGATCAGGATCCAACAGATGTTGTTTCTATTAATGTACAAAGAGACTGCTCATTTCCCAATGCTCTGTTCCACTGCCCTGCCTTTATTCCTGATGACTGCATTGGAAATACGAAGAAGTAACAATTGACTTTTCATTATTTATGGCCTTAAGAAAGCTGAGATCAAATGAAGCATGGGCTTCTATGTGAAGTCCTTTATTTTAACCCAGGTATCCAGCTAAGACCACGGGGAAATAATGCCTTTTGAGGGAGCTGTAAGACCAAACAAATTCATGCTGATGCTTTGGTACCTTACCAGAATAAGAGTATATTTTGGTGTTTACAATGAGATTCCAATTTACCTTCACCTTAGGAACTAGTAAACTAGTTCCAGCAACCTTAACAGAACTTTGTAAATATTGGAGGGTTTATATGTTTAACAGTCTATGGGGAAAAAAAAGATTAAAGACAGATGATAGGCAGATACATTATTAGATAGGTAGAAAGATAGAGATATGGTATGTAATATTATTATTAGAGAAAAGTATTAGAGATCAAACAACTAAATGACAGATCAAGCAATGTTTTGACAAAAGTAAAACAGTATACATTCTAGATGCTGAAGTCTAATTCAGCTTGTGCCGTTATAAAATACTAGTTAATCACTGTTTATTTTTTTAGCTTTATTGAAATACTAGAGGCCCAGTGCACAAAATTTGTGCACTGGAGGGGGCTCCCTCAGCCTGGCCTGCACCCTCTCACAATCTGGGACCACTGGCTCCTAACCACTCACCTGCCTGCCTGATCGCCCCTAACCACCTCTGCCTGCCTGCCTGATCACCCCTAACCGCCTCTGCCTGCCTGCATGATTGCTTCTAACCGCCCCTGCCTGCCTGATGCCCATAACTGCTTCCTTGCTAGCCTGATTGCCCCTAACCACTCTCCCCTGCCAAGCTGATCGCCCCAAACCTCTCTTCCCTGCCAGTCTGAGCAACCCTAACTGCTCTCCCCTGCCAGCCTGATCACCCCTAACTGCTTTCCCCTGCCAGGCTGATTGCCCCTAACCACTCTCCCCTGCCAGCCTGATTGCCCCTAGCCGCTTCTTCCTCAGCCCCACCACTGTGGCTTTGTCCAGAAGGATGTCCGGAAGACGTCCAGTCTATCTGGTCTAATTAGCATATTACCCTTTTATTAGTATAGATAATTTAACACAAAATATTGCACATATTTAATATATGCAAACTCTTGATGAGTTTGACCATATGCAAAGTTTCTGTTATACAAGATGAGTAAGTTCTAGGCATGTACTACACATAGCTAAGCCATAGTTAACAATATGGTATTGAGTCCTGTAAAATACTGTGCACCTTTTTTACAATTTATGTTGAGATAAGAGAAACTGAGATGGATAGAATTAGTCTGATTTACCCAGTTTTTAAAAAACTTGTTGGCATGGAATTGTTTGTAGTGTTTTCTTAATTTTAAAAAATAATTTAGAGGTGTTACTATATCCAATTTCTCATTATCAATTTTATTAGTTTCTGCTTTTTATCTCAATTATGTTTGCTAGACTTTTCAGGAACATTGGATGGTTTAATCTCCCTCAGACAAGTAACCAGTTTTGAGATTTATTAATTGTATTGCTTTATCTATTTTCTGAGTTATCCATTTCTAATTTGCTCTATACTCTTAAGTACATTATTTCTGGTATTGTGCTCCTCTGAACTTCTGAAGTGAGACTACCTTTACCTTTCCTGAAGAATTTTTTCTTTCCCCCAGAGTGCTTTCAGTAATGTTCTTTGTTGTTCATTTTCAAATTTCATTGATTAAATGTGTAATTCAATTATTTTTAAATGTCATCTGTTTGAACAATTAAATATTTAAGGTTTTCAATTTGCTCTTGACTAGCTCTTGGAATGCACTTCATGTTTTGATATGAAATAGTTTCACTTTTATTTTCTCTAATTAATGTGAAGTTGCATTTGGATTTTATTTTATGTCCAACAGTAATTTAGGTGATTATATTAAATAATTTATTTTTTAGATCTATACAAACTTTTTTTTTTAATATATTTTTATTGATTTTTTTACAGAGAGGAAGAGAGAGGGATAGAGAGTTAGAAACATCGATGGGAGAGAAACATCGATCAGCTGCCTCCTGCACACCTCCCACTGGGGATGTGCCCGCAACCAAGGTACATGCCCTTGACCAGAATCGAACCTGGGACCTTTCAGTCCGCAGGCTGACGCTCTATCCACTGAGCCAAACCGGTTAGGGCAGATCTATACAAACTTTTAAATGGTTGACTTTGTTATTACTGAACTATATGGCCTTTGGTGTAATTTGTTTCATTAGTTAAGTTTTTTTATATTTCACAATTATTGCTTCCATCAAGTTATCTGTATATTTTAACACCTTTTCCTATGAAATAGTCAAGCTTATATATTCTGCTAGAATGACTCATGACTGTTATTGTCATTGTGAACCATACTTATTGATATGAAATTATTCTGTTTAATGATGCTTTGGTACCTTACCCTTGGATTACCCTTTCTTTGCAACTTAATATTGCTTCCTTTATACTTTTCATTTATAATTGACCTATAATTTTTTATCATCCCTTCATTTTTAATGCCTATGTTACTACATTAGATATACCTTTTATAAACAACATATTCTTGAAATATGTTTTTTAAATCAATATGAGAATGCTGCTGTGTAATGGGGGAGATTAACTTATTTGTGTTCATTTTCATGATTAATATAACTGTTCTCTAAATTCATACTTTCTCTTTTTAAAACAAGAGCCCTGGTCAGGTGGCTCAGTAGGTTGGAGCATCATCCCATACACCAAAAGTTGAGGTTTTAATTCCCTGTCAGGGCACATACCTAGGTTGAGAGTCCGATTCCCAGTCAGGATCTGGACTCTGTGTTTCTATTCATGCAAGACGTTCCCACCTGGCTCCCCAATGCCTTCAAAATTCATATTTCTTGTATAGTGTACTCATTGTGTCGTTGGCCCTCCTTCAAGTAATCCTGAACCCTCTGCGCAGGTTGTGGCAACTCTCCCTTTCTCTCTGTTTAAATTCAATAAACATATCCTCCAGTGAGG
>NW_005363836.1:7616104-7637592 GCF_000412655.1 Myotis brandtii | reverse complement strand
ATTCTTAATATTTTGCATTTTATTATCTAACCTAAATTTTAGTTTTTACCTACTCCAGTCATTTGACAGCTATATATCCTGCTTTAAAATATGCTGCTAATCACATTAATATTAAGAAATAAAAACACTATAATTTTCTGATTATCAAAATTAATAATGAATTTGCCTTATCCCATTCCATGTAAAATGGGAATTTACTTAGTTTTTCTTCTCCCTATACTACATTTGTAAATGTAATGTCAGGAGTTCACTATATATTAGTCACATAAATTTATTATTTTCAATATTACATGTGCTTTTATTATAAATTACTTTTGATTTTTACAATGTTTTAAAGCAATATTTTAAATAATTACCTATAATTTATTTTGTATTGAAATGTTTTCTATGCTCATCCCATTCTTTCAATACCACATTCTTGGATTATAAACCTTTATGTCTCTGTTTACTTTTGTATTCCTTAAAATATTTCTCAAGAAGCATATTTTTAGGATATAGCCTGTGTACTATTGTGTATCTGAATATATGTTTCCATTAGCATCACATATGAACAACTTGATTGAATATAATTTTCTTTCATCAAAACTTTTCGCTTCAAAATTTTGTAAATATTGGCCCCAACTGGTGTTGATGAATATCTGGGTTGTTTCCACCTTTTGGCAATACATTTAAGTACTACAAGATTTGTTTGAATACCTGTTTCAATTCTTCTGGGTATATTCCTAGAAGTGGAATTGCTAGATCATATGCTAATTCTCTGTTTAATTTGTTGAGAAAACTCCGAAGTGTTTTCCACAACATATTTACTATTTTACTTTCTCACCGGCTATGTACAAGGACTCCGATTTCTTTATATCCTTACCAACATTTGCTACTGGTTTTTTTATGATAGCCATCTTACAAGTATAAAATGATATCTCATTGTGATTCCACAGGGTTTTAATTACTATAATTTAGTAATAAATTTAATATCTGCTTTAGCAAGTATCTTATTTTTCTTTGGAAACAATAAGGTTGTTTTTGCTTATTTTTCCAAATAGACTTTATATAAATGAACTTCAGATAATCATTTACTTTTCCAAATAGAATTTATCTAAATTTTCAGGTTCCAAAAAAATTCTTACTGATGTAATTTTCATTAATATTGGGCTAATTTTAACAGTTAACTTAGGTACAATTAACATCTTAACAATTTTCAAAGATTCTTTTTTGTCCCTCAGTACAATTTTGTGGGGTTTTTGTTGTTGTTGTTGTTTTTTCATTTTTGTTAAATTTATCCCCACACACTTGACACTAACTGGTTTGGCTACCGTACAGGAAAGACAGCCACACTGTAATTTTATTTTGTAACTGGTAATCTACAGGCTGGATGTAGACTAAAAGCAAGATATTTTATTTTGAATATTTTTTATTTCAAAATTTTTAATTAACATTTCATACTTCTTTTGAAAAATTAAGAGATCTGCCCTATTCCCACAAATTGCCACTTGGCTGGACTTAACTTGCTTTGTCTCCTTGGCATAGAAAATGCTCTCTCCAATTTAATTTCATCTTCACTGCCCCTTGTTTTATTACAAAATTCAGCCTGAGTAAGAAGAAATAAACATCAGCATTTACTTAGTTTGATTATTTAGTTTTTCTAATAACAGAGCTAGAAAAGTAGACCATGTCTTACCAGTAGTATTTATAATGTGTCTTGGTCTAGGTTTCTCAGAAAACACAGCCTGAAACAAAGACTTGAAGTTCATTTGGGACAGGATCTCAAAAATCCAGAATGGAGAAGTAGGAAAATTGATAAAGGAAAGTAAGACAAAAAGAGAAATATCCTTTACTGAACTGGTTACTGCAGTGAAAAATGGAGGCACAACTCCCCCAGGGGGATTCTTTGAGAACTGTGTAGTCATCAACTCAGAACTATTCCTTCAAATACGGGGAGGCTGGTGAATTTATTTATTGCTCCATCCACTCCACATTACTATTCTGAGTGCTTCTCAATGGAGTTATAGAGAGGACTACAGGTAGATTGAGGAAGCTGTTCATGGATGGGCACCTAGGGACATCTCTATCCTACCCACAACTCTGGGAGAATCAATTCCCATGGCTTTGGGGAAAGCCCTGAGGCAGAAAAACTCAAATACAGCTGGTCCTCGAAGTGGAAAGCAGGGAAGTGTGCACCACAGCCACCCCAATCAAAGGTAGGTGGAGAGAATGTGGCTTGGGACACTAACAGTCTCTACAAAGCCATTCTCTGCCAAAGGAGGGAAAGTAAAGATCAAACCAAGTGGAGTCCATGTCTGAATAAATAAAATTATCTGTGTCAAAAAACATGCAATTTAAGAGTCCTTATGAAATAAACCATAGTGACGACTACAACTGTGGCATACAAATATTCATGTTATAAAAGTTAACATATCAGAAAAAGGACTGAAATTTCTACAGGTTTTTTTATGCAAATAAAACATGTGATATTGTTATAAAATGCAGTGCTGAATTAAGTGAAAAGTTGCCTAGGTGTTAGGATCTTTTGGAAGACAGTAAGAAAGAGTGATCATGAAGTGAACAAAAATGGATGTCCTGAATAAAAACAAGCATTCATAAATTCAGTCCTACTGAAAACAATGCCGATCAGACTATTGAAGGCATGATGAATAAATCACACCAAAAACAAATCTTTCATTTCACCTTTAAAAATAGATCATTTGTGTCTTCCAATACAGCTAATGAGTACTCAGTTATAAATCAAAACACCTGGTGATTATAGCTATTCGTTCTGTCAATATTTTGATGTGATTAAAGGCATTTTAGGGCACACTGCTCAAGATAGACACAATATATAAAATAGTCTTATAATTGTGTGGTTTTGAGAAAATTCTCAACATCTCAATGTAGTCTACTCAAAACAATGCACACGATTACAAATGATGTTCCTATAATGGTTGAGGTTAACAATGGGCTTGTTAGAAAATAAAATTGATGACAATTATCTATACTAATAAAAGCATAGGTGGCCCTCACACCCTCACATCATCACAAGATGACTGCCCCACATCATCACAAGATGGCCACCACAAGATGGCTGGCTGAGGAGAGCAGTTGGGGTGACTAGGCCAGCAGGGGAGGGCAGTTGGGGGCAACCAGGCCTGCAGGGGAGGGCAGTTGGGGGCAAGATCAGGTTGGCAGGGAAGGGCTGTTGGGGGCCAGATCAGCCGGCAAGGGAGGGCAGTTTGGGGTGAGATCAGTCCGGCAGGGGAGGGCAGTTGGGGGCCAGATCAGGCTGGCAGGGGAGGGCAGTTAGGGGAGATCAGGCAGGCAGGCAGAGGGGTTAGGGACAATCAGGCAGCCAGGCAGAGGGAGTTATGGGCAATCAGGCAAGCAAGCAGGTGAGCAGTTAGGAGCCAGCAGTCCCAGATTGTGAATGGGATGTCTGACTGCCGGTTTAAGCCTGATCCCTGTGGATAAGGGTCCCGGATTGGAGAGAGTGCAGGCTGGGCTGAGGGAACCACCCCGTGCACAAATTTTGTGCACCATACTACTAGTCTATATATATATTTGCTAGTGGGGAATCAGATAAGAAAATAAATATGTTACATATCAATTATAGTAACCTATTACACATTGGTAATTTATATAATAGAGTCTCAAGTCATATATAAAATTGTCTAGATAGTTCTATCAACTAGATAACACTTGTTTTTGGCCTTAAAATGATTTGGAGTTTACCAGAGAAAGATTAGTTTTCTAGGTGGAACATAGCCCTGAAGGCCAGCCGGGGGGAGTGGCCATGGGAGACTGGCCGGCTCGGGGAGGGGCCGCGGGAGATTGGCCAGCTGGTGGGGGGGTGGAGGGGCCATGGGAAGTTGGTTGTGGGAGCGCACTGACCACCAGGAGAAGCTCCTGAGTTGAGCATCTGCCCCCGGTGGTCAGTGTGTGTCATAGCAACTGGTCGATGGTCATTCTGGTCATTCTGGTGGTTCCATTGGAATGATCATTTAGGCTTTTATATATATACTGGAGGCCCAGTGCACAAAAATTTGTGCAATCGGAGGGGTCCCTCAGCCCGCCCTGTGCCCTCTCGCAGTCTGGGACTCCTCAGGGGATGGCCACCTGCTGGCTTAGGCCCGCTCCCGGGGGATTGGGTCTAAGCTGGCAGTCAGACATCCCTCTGGCAGCCTGAGAGCCCTCAGGGAATGTCCACTTGACAGCGGGGAGCAGGCCTAAGCTGCAGTCGGACATCCTTAGTGGTGAAGTGGAGGCAGGAAAGGCTCCCACCACCACCACTGTACTGGCAGCCGTCAGCCTGGCTTGTGGCTGAGCAGAGCTCCCCCTGTGGGAGTGCACTGACCACCAAGAGGCAGCTCCTGCATTGATCAGGGTGGGGGTCCCACTGGGGTACCTGGCCAGTCTGGATGAGGGGCTGATGGCTGTTTGCAGGCTGGCCACAGCCCCTTCAGAGTGGGGGGTCCCCACTGGAGTGCCTGGACAGCCTGGGTGAGGGGCTGATGGCTATTTGCAGGCTGGCCACAGCCCTCAACAACCCAAGCTCCCAGTGGAGGCTGGCTGGAAGCAGGTATCTGGGATTTATTTATCTAAACTAATAAAAGACAAACATGTAAATTGACCGTACCTTCGCTATGCCTTAAGCCACTCCCACCAGCCAATCAGAGTGACTATATGCAAATTAACCCAACCAAGATGCTTATAAATTTTCTTTACTATTCTTTCAATAATATGGAGATTAATTTGTTTTGATATAATCACTCTCACTTTGTCTCAGAGACAATTTTTTATTTACCTTCTCTCTTTTCTGGAATTCGCCTTCAACTTTCCATCCCTTCTTTTTGTCAATCTATTTAATCTATCCACCATGGAAAGGATAGAAGTATAAATTCAAGTTCTGACCTTACCATTTATAATCTATGTGGTTTGGCAGACTCCTTAACTTCTCTGAGTTCAGTATCTTCATATTTATAGCATAACTCTTACCCCTGGAGATGACCAATCCTTTTCCTGCCATAATCCTTTCTCTGCCATAATCTGTGCCTAGTAGGCTGGCGTCAATAGACTGCATCCATAGACTCCCTTGCTAGTGTAGTCTACCACAAGGACATAATAGAAGATAGGTAAGTGTGGTATTTCTTCCCTGTTTTCCCCCTCTCCCAGCTTCTGTACTATGAAGTTCAGGCAGTGGCTGAATCTTTCAGGGCTGCAGTTCCTGCACCCTCCACCATGGTTCCAACTGGCCTTGGACTCTGGTGAGACTCCCCTTGACCCTTCTAACCTCCTCGTCATAACAATTTGCCACTGTTTCTGGGATCCACGTACCTCGGCATCATTTGTTGGTTCCTTTAACACTGTCCCTACCTTTGTTAAAGTACTAAAGTAATTTAACACACAGCACATAGCTACCACTAATAGCTATTATAACTGAGAGCTATTATATCACCTCTCCAAAGTTTGCAAGAGAGCCAAATATTTATCTAGAGGAACGCTTTGAAATTCATTCCCTTCCCACATATTTGAAATATACTTGATATCTCAAAAGTATTTAGACAACAACACTAATCTTTCATGTTTCATGGTAGTCAGCAATTTTTAATACACACTTTTAAAATGACATCTAGGCCAACTTAATGGAATTATTTGTATACATCACTTTAGCACTGAGATAAATATTACTTATAAAAGCTTTTAGGATAAGTATAAAGATGAGATATCATTTATTTTACTGGAATATAAAAAAAATTGAATGGTGTTTATTGGAATATTAGTTACGAAGTTTGAAAAGTTGAATAAACACATCCCCCAAAATATTTACTGTGTTTTCCCAATGGTCAAGAGCCTTAAATCACACGGAGTTACAAGTTTTAAGAATGCCAGTAGGTATAACAAGCTGCTGCATGATCTCTAGTCAATATTCATCCAGAGTGTCAATACAAAACTGAAAATCAGTTTCCATGTATTTTAACTTATCAAGGCCTTATTTATTTATTTCTCTCAGTCTCCCCCTTACCATGCTCCTCGCTCATCCCTAGCACCTACATTTGCATTAGCACACATGCACAAACTACACAGCAACTCTTTAGGGGAGGCTACCCACCATTCAGTAGTGAAAAAAAAAATGAGAATCAGGAAGGCCATTGAGTGCAACAAAATAGAGTTTTTATAAGCTATGTATATTAACTTTAGAATTCTACCAAACACTATCTTTTGAATAAGTGAATATTTACAATATACCTACTATGTTTTTGCATGTTCACTGCCACAGATGTTGTTTTGTTTTAGGTTCACAAAAATCCCATGTGAAAGAATTAACCTATCCATCTTGCAGATAAAGAGTTTGGCTCAGAGAGGGCAATGCAATAAATGTTTGCTGTCCATTAACCCTTCAGCTTCTGCATTGTGTATGTACAGATATTTAGGACTTCACAGAAGAGTATGTGATAATACTGTACTTGCCAAAGATTGAAGCCACATAGTTAAGTCTAAATATCTCCCCTTGATGTCATATCTCTGTGTGATACAAAAGTGCTATCTACTGTTCAATAACCACTTCTTGACAGAATCAATTCAAGGTCATGACTTATTAATCGCAGCTTATTTCTACTACTGATTTCTTCATCACAGATACCTCTACTGCTAACTCTTTCTAGCTGAATACATTGTTTCATATGTGTGTTTGTATTCCTCTAACTAAATATATTAGTACTAGAGGCCCAATGCACAAAATTCGTGCAAGAGGCTCAGCCCTTGTGGCCCCAGCTGCCTCGCAGCCCCACCCACTGGTCATTACGGAAGGTTGTTCTGCCATCCGGTCTAATTAGCATATTAGCTCTTTATTATATAGCATGTGTGGGTTTACACATAAATAAACTATGTTTTAGGTTAAATTCTGTCCAAAATATTAAAATACTTTCAGCAATCTTAATCAGAGGATGGTAACCTGACACTCTTTTCTGTCTAAATACTAAGTCTATAATTAAATCTCTTTGAAATTATGCAAACTGTAGTTTTTCAGTGGCACTCAGACCTGTTTTTATCAAATGTAACCTGGACTCATTCAATTGGCAAATACTAACTCCTTCTAAGGCCAATTCTGGATGCCAGGGCTACAAGAGAACAGATAAGGTTTCTATTCTAATGACACCTAACTTTTAGAGTGGGGCACCAATGAGGAAGAGCCAAACAAACTAACAAACGAGATGACCAGGGTAATAGATGTCAAGGAAATAAAAAAAACAAAAACAGGATATCTGATTGCAGTGGAGGCATAAGAGTGGGGAGAAAACAGTGTTTTAGTCACAGTGATCAAGGAAGGCCTCTCTGAAAAGAGAGAATTAATCAGAGACCTGATTGAGAGAATGATCCAACCATCACTCACAGCTCTGGGAAAGGCTACTCCCAGGAGAGAATAGAACCCTTGCAGGTAACAAGCCTGTCTTGTCAGAGGAACACAAAGAAGGCCAGTGCCGCTCAGTATCATGGCCTGAAGTCAGGACACAGGGTCCAAAGTGGAGAACCTTATTAGTGAGTGTTATTATCCTTTTAAAAAGAATTAAAATTTAATGCCACCTCTTTCATAAATCCTTATCTGTTAGTAATGAGTAATGACTTTGGGCCCACACAGTGTAAGTAGGGTTCAAATGCACATAAATTACTTCTTAGCTTATCAGGAATTAAAATGAGATTATGGAAGGGAAGCCTACTTTAATTATTTAGTTTGAGCTCCATGAATATGTTCTGGAAGGTTTGGGTTATGGGAAGTCTAACTATTGAACAAAGAGAAAGTTACTAATCTAGTTACTTGTACTATACTATACATGATATGCACACACTATTATCTACATAGACATACATATGTATATAGACAGAAAGATATATAGATGAATGGTTGGATGGAAGAATGGATGAGTGGATGGATCAACAGATAGATCCTGACTCAGGATTTAAAATAAATGAAGACAAATGTAAAATAAGTTAGGCAATGGCACTCAAGAACCATCAATTTTGCACATGGAAACTATTCAGCAAATACTAATTTCTCCCCTGCTTTTAAAATATTAATTGGGTTTTAAATGCCACAAAATTCCTGGAATTTCTAGATGTCCTACTTGTTTAAAAATTTTTTTTTCCAAAATAAATTAAAAACAG
The DNA here is from genome assembly GCF_000412655.1 of Myotis brandtii. Classification (NCBI taxonomy): domain Eukaryota; kingdom Metazoa; phylum Chordata; class Mammalia; order Chiroptera; family Vespertilionidae; genus Myotis; species Myotis brandtii. The sequence goes on along the minus strand of NW_005363836.1, from coordinate 7,629,444 downwards.
CTCAATTCCCTTTTATAAATCAGTGGGCAGTTCAGTAATAGCTTACTTAATGTTTCCATCTAGAAAAAAAATACAAACTTATTCCATTTTTCCTTCTTAGATAAAAAATTTGCCTCTGATACAGTCCAGATCTTTGATACCAAAATGTCTATTTATAGATTTGGGGGGATGAAAGAACACATCCTGGGGAGATTTCATTTTCACCCACACATAAAAGTTGATTCACCCATCCCTTCTACTGCTTCAGCTTTCTGAAGAGATCTTGAGCACTTCCAAGGGAGGCACAAGCATTTGATACTTTTTCTCCCCCAGGGAGAAGTAACTTTTGTGCCTCAGAAGTGATTTATCCTCCCAAAGGCAACAAGATGGTTACCAGGCATGTTACTGGTTAGAGCCAAAATGGAGTGCACTAGTGTAATGTTCTCTAACACCTCATTACATGCATATACCACATGCTTGGCATTCTTGCAGAAAATATAAAAAGCCAATATGCTCAAGCTTCTTCCAGTGGCATATAATGGATTGTTCACTGGGTAAAACATTCTCATTTTTCTTCATGAAAGCTAGAAGCTTTGCTTTATCAGCAGTATGTCCCCCAAGTACCTAAAATAGTACCTACCGCAGACTGGGCAAAATAAATATTTAATGAATAAATGAAAGTTGGCTGGGTACTCTGCTATGATGGGTTATTTATATTCAAATTAGATTAGATTAGTTATTTGTATCCAAATTAGTTAGACAGAAATTCTCATTCAAGATTTTAACATGAACTTAAAAAAAATGTTTATGATTGACATATTTCTGGGCCAGGCCTAAGCACTGCATTTGAAATGCTAAGTTTTGCTCATCAGTCTTGGCATGACAATTCTAAAATGCTTTTGTCTTGAATTTGCAACTAAGGATAAAGAGTCATGCTGAGCAAGCTGCACTAAAGCAATTTGCAGGAAAAGAAAACACAGTTTCTCCAGATGAATCTACAGGAAAGTTGCTGTGTGTTGAAACTCAAACTTTTTACCACAGTTCTTCATGCATAATGAATCATTGAAAAGCAATTTGAAGCAAGGATGGTTCACACAAAATGATTTATCACAGGATTCGAGTTATTGTCATTTGTTCTTCCTGCGTGTTTTAACAGCCGCAGGAGTGCAGCTGTTGATGTGTCAATAGCTCTACGATGTCCCCAGCTGCTGAACAGTACAACATGGGGTTATAGGCACGACCTTTGCATACACGCTCCCTCCTTACCAGTGGCATAAACTTGCACGAGACTCTCCTTGCCTCAGTTTTCATCTCTAAAACGTAAGTGATAATAGTACACACTGCACTTACCTCTTGGGCATCTGTACTGCAATGTCATTTTCTTATATCAGAACCCAATTTACAGAAATGTTAGTGTTTTTAATTTTTGGATTAAAACTATTTGTAAAATCACCTAAAGTTTTTATATATTTGAAGTATTTTTGTTGTTAATGAATTGAAATTGTTTCATTCATTGGCAATTTATTCATAAAAAGCTTCAGTTAATCTGAATAATAATTGTGGTAAATAACTGCTACAAAAAACCTTCCCCCAAGTCTCAATGGTTAAACAAAAAGAGGTTTACTAGTATTCTTTGCTGATGAAACAGTCTGATACTGGAGGGAGGAGTCCCTCTGTCCCACAGTCAGTCAGGGACCCAGGCTGACAAAGGCTCCACCATCTTCAACACATGACTCCTAAAGTTGCCCTAGACCAGTGATGGCGAACCTTTTGAGCTCGGCGTGTCAGCATTTTGAAAAACCCTAACTTAACTCTGGTGACATGTCACATATAGAAATTTTTTGATCTTTGCAACCATAGTAAAACAAAGACTTATATTTTTGATATTTATTTTATACATTTAAATGCCATTTAACAAAGAAAAATCAACCAAAAAAATGAGTTCGCGTGTCACCTCTGACATGCGTGTCATAGGTTTGTCATCACTGCCCTCGACAATGACACACCCCCAATACTTGAGGGAAAAAGATACATAGGATCATGCAAGAGGTTTTAGGAGCCAGTCCTGGAAGGGTATATACATTGCTTCAGTCTACATTCCATTGGCCAGAACTTTTCCACTCCTAATGGCAAGTGCCTGAAAAATCTAGTCTTCCTCATGGCCAGGATGAAATGAAATGAATTTAATGAACATATAACACTGTTTTTACCAGCATCTCTTTCTAGGGCCTCCTGTCCTGCTATGATGTCTTGATCTATATCTTGATATGATAGTAAAGAAGCCTGGATGGGGAAAATTGCTATCATCACTTTCTAAGTGACACCTCAAAATATGAAAAGCTCATGTTATTCTTGCAACAGGAAGAAATAAATATTGTTTAAAATATGGTAGAGGTGGAAAACAATTATAGCAAAAATGTGGAAGTGAAAACTAAAGTTTGCAAACTGCTAAAAGTCTCATGATCTGGGACTGCAGCATTTGCCTCGTAGGATTTTCCAAAATGAAAAAATGCTTATAGCCTAAGTATGAGTTTAAAATGGACCCTAGGTATATATACAGCCTTTTGATTCCTTTGTTTCTCCTCCTGCTTTAACTGTAATATGTAGCAAAGCACTGAAAATAGAATTTTAAATTATGTGGGGAGTTTTTCTAGAACACCAATAAAAAGCAATTTAGTAATTTAAATTAGATATTATATTATTTGTCCAGTAAGCCTCCATGTTAAAAAAATTATTGAGAATTTCAAAACTGTGACAACAGAGCATAAACCAAACACAGGATGCTTTTGAGGATAGAGTTCTGTTCTCACAGACCACCCACCCATGAAGCCAGCTCTGTCCGCATGTCTTTCTTCTCACCCATACCACACTGTCTTAGTTGCTGTAGCTTTGCAGTAATTATATTACCAAATCTTGAAATTAAATCATATGAGTTCTTTACCCTTAATCTTGCTCTTCAGAATCCTTTTGGTTATTCTAATTCTTTTGCCTTTCAATGTACTTCTAGAATCTGTTTATAAATATCTATAAAATAGTTGGCTGAGATTTTGATTAGGTTTACATTGAATTTATAAATAAAATTGGGAAGAACTGACATCTTAACAATATCAAGTCTTCCAATCCATCAACACAGTATATCTTTGCATTAATTTACATGTTTTTAAAAATTTCCCTTTTTAATGTTTGTAGTTTTTAGCATATACATCCTGCTCATATTTTTTAGCTTTCTACATAAAGTTTTTATTTTTGTTGGTACTATTATAAATGGTATGTATATATTTTTTTCAAATTCCAGTTCTTCAGTGGTGGTGTATAGAAATATGACTGACTTTTTGTGTATAAACCTTATACCCTGTGACCTTGCAAAAATTACTTATTGTTTCTAAGAATTTTTTAGTAGAGTCTTTGGGATTTTGTGTGTAGACATTCATGTCATCTGAAAGTAAGGATACCCTTATTTCTTCCTTTCCACTTTTCTATATATAGGTATATCCCCAACTATACTCCATAGGCCTCTAACTCTGCAGGATTTTTCCAGCATCATGGAAATAGAGATTGTGCCCAATGTACTATCATTTGAGAATTTAATCCATATATTTTTGTTCTTCCTAAGGAAATAAGCAATGATATAAAAGCAGATTAAATCCAGTAAACATATCTGCATCTTTGCCATCCAGTTCTTACCTCTAATTCAATATAGCACCATTCATCTTGATTTTGTTTATATTTGTACATTAAACAGCAATTTTCAATCTTTGTTCCTTCCCTCATACCAAAATTTTAATTTAATTTAATTTTTAAAATCATTGGACGGTTCACCGCCCAATTGGAGATTTAAGTTGTCCACATAAATCTTTATTTTGTTTGATTAAACCAGATAGCTTCCTAATAATCCACCATAATTTGCTATAAGAACTCCCAGTTGTATCTTATAACTGAATGGTCTGGGACTTTTCTGCCTCTTTTTTTGTTAATGTAAGTTGACATAAACCTAGTTATTCATATCTCCTGTTGAATTATAATTTTAATGGGTAAATGATGAGAGATGATTAACTTCTTCCAGGTTGACAATAAATCCTCATTCACTAGGTAGTTGGTTATCAGTACCTCCTAGACCAGGCCTCCCTTAACTTAGCCAAGAATTAAAGCACTCTACTTATGCTATAGGAATTAATCAAGTTATTCTATGGGAATAAATTATAGAGAATTTGAAAGGAAACTACCTAAATGATGTTCCTTCTTCCTCAGCAACTCACTTTCAGTTTAACTGGTTATATTAATTGGTGATAGAAGGAGACTTGACATGGAGTGATGAACACACAATATAATATATAGATGATGTATTATAGAATTCTATATCTAAAACCTATATAATTTTATTAACCAATGTCACCTCAATAAATTCAATAAAATATTTTTAATCTGGGTCCATAATAGGCATTCATTAAAGGTTAAATTATATTGTTAATTGTTATTAGTCTTGGGAACATTTATATTTTCATAGGTATCAAAACTTTTAGAAAAAGAAATAAAACTTCTTATTAAGAATAACAGCAAGCAATTGATAAGGATTTGTGTGTGTGTTGGGGGAGGGGGGGTGCTCAATAAATGAAAGAAAAAATTCTTTCACATTAGTCTCCAAAAGATCTTCTCCTTCTACAATGATGTGAAATTATATTAAGGTTTAAGTAAATAGTTTAAAATGTATTTTTATTTCTTGCTTAATATTTTCTTTTAAGAGCTTAAAGTTTTAGACAAAATAAACACTTTAAAAAACTATTTTTACAATGTGTTAAATTCTCTTTTAAGTGTGATTTAATAAAATAGAATGCATTTGTTTCTACATGTTCTTTTTGGTTTCAAGCTCTAACGGACTAGCAAACTATATTTTTTGTTTTGTTTTGTTTTGTTTTGAGAATTTTCTTCATTCTCAAGTGGCCAACAAAGGGAATATACAAATGTCTCCAACAAATGAAGTGTAGGATTCTTCCTCTTCTTCATAATGTGCATGACATATGTTGTATATCTATTACCCTTGGCATAACAACAACCATGTTAAGATTTTTTAACATTTCACTAACAGAATAATTTGTTTTTAATTAACTAATATAAATGACAAGGCTGAGGATAAAAATGTAATGTTAAAATCTGCCAACCCTTCCTCTTCCCCAGATATGGAATGCTCAATTAAGATTCTTCAAGAACAAAAAATTATGTTATTAAAACCTGATGTACAGCAGGCCTTTCCTGGGTCTAAGAGCAGTATATAATCTATTACTATTTAGAAGCTGCTGGATGTTATCTAAAATCACAACAGACGGAGTTAAGACAGTAATTGGTCATGTCATCAACCAATAAAGGAATTAGACTTTTTGTTGGCTTATTCCCTCCTTAGGAGCTTCCCTAGATTTTGAAGTCAAAGGACATGAAATTTCTCTAACGGTCAAATAAGCAGCATGATGAAGAAAACTAATATTAATGTCGGCAAAATACTAAATGAAAGACCTTCCCAATACAGAGATGCTACCTCTCTGTTTTCAGACAGGGCTTCATCAGTAGCATTCCTGATCAAAAGATAAAGATTTTTTAAAGATCTTTACAAAATTAATTTCATTTCTGCTCTTAGGAAGATATTTTCTTTTAAAATACCAGTCCAACAACATTGTTTCCTCCAGCTACTTAGTTATCTTTTGTGTTCTCTGTCTTCTGGTTCTAAAATTGCTGCTTTAGTTTAAACCGTGGGCGGGAGGGGGGCGGGGGGGGGGGGGGGAAAAACAGTGTACAAGAGTATGTAAGAGGTGAAGTATAAAACTGAAATGTACTCCAAGTCCTGAAAATCTAACAAATGGAAAATGTGTTTATTTAGACAAATTCAATTGATGATAAAGTACAGATATAGTAAGCACTCAAACAATATTTGTTAAATAAATAAATGTTAGAAAATCTTCACAAGATCACCATAATATTGATTTTCCCTATCAGCATTATTCTTCATGTGAAAAGTTATCTATCTAGCACCAAACTGGGATAGGAATCTCAAAGTGCTATCTGATTTACTTCACCTTATAGTCAAAAGAGTACACAAAGTCTGAAATAACAGATATTTTTCATACTTTAAGCTTTTGGAAAAGATGCATTAAGACAACATGATCATATCAATTGGTATTGCTCTTCCCATTGAATTCTTCTTTCCATTTTTTAACTATATATTTTTATTGATTTCAGAGAGGAAGGGAGAGGGAGAGGGAAAGGGAGAGAGAAACATCAATGATGAGAGAAAATCATTGATCTGCTGCTTCCTGCATGCCCCACACTGGGGATCGAGCCCGCAACATGGGCATGTGCCCTGAATGGGAACTGAACCGTAACCGCCTGGTTCACAGGTCAAGGCTCAACCACTGAGCCATGCCAGTTGGACTTCTTTTCATTTTTAACTGTGTATTTATTCAAAATCACAGTGTGGTAGGCAACAAGGGTATTGATTATGAGATTACTGGAGCTGAGAAAGAACTACATCCTTTTATTTATATTTTCAGCATAAAATGCACAAGGGTTAATAATGTATAAAAAACAGTATTTGAGTTCCAATTCTGGCTCTTACTAATAACTTGGTGTCATTTTATCCCTTTGGGCCTCCATTGCAGAAGGGGAATGCCAACTTTAAGTTTTGGCATTGGGGAATGCCAACTTTAAATTTTTAAAGAACTTTACAAGTAGAAGTTATCATATTCCTCTGTCCTGTGTCAATACTACACTTCTTGCATTACAGTAGCTTTACAGTAAGTCTCATAGTAATTTTGAAATAAGGTGGTGTAAATTCTTCAACTTTGCTTTTCTTTGTCAAGATTATATTGGCAATTCTAGATCTTTTACATTTTCATATACATTTTAGAATATGTTCATCATTTTCTCTAAAAAGAAATCTTGCTCCTTGTAGCTTCTTCTAACAAAACACATGACAATCTATTATCACTAGAGGCCCGGTGCACGAAATTCGTGCACTGGAAGGGGTGTCCCTCAGCCTGGCCTGCACTCTCTCCAATATGAGACCTGTTGGGGGATATCCGACTGCTGGGTTAAGCCCAATCCCTGTTGGCCTAAACCGGCAGCTGGACATCCCTCTCACAATCCGGGACCGCTGGTTCCTAACTGCTCACCTGCATGCCTGCCTGTTTGACCCTAACTGGTCCCCCTGCCAGCCTGATCACCCCTAACTGCCTCTGCCTGCTGACCTGATTGTTCCTAACTGCCCGCCCCTGCCGGCCTGGTCACCCCCAACTGCCCTCCCCTGCAGGTCTGGTTCCCCACCCCCCCAACTGCCTTCCCTTGCAGGCCTGGTCGCCCCCAACTGTCCTTCCCTGCCAACCTGGTCGCACCCAGCTGCCCTCCCCTGCTGGCCTGTTTGCCCCTAACTACCCTCCCCTGCCAGTCTGATCATCCACAACTGCCCTCCCCTGCCAGCCAGCTTGTGGCAGCCATCTTGTGATGACGTCACAGCAGCCATCTTGTGATGACATCGCGTGACTCCATCTAGGCTTTTATTATATAGGATTATTTGTTTAAGTGCCTATTTCTCTTCTATTATAAGATCCCACACAGAAATTCATGTACTTTATTTATCCTATTCTTAGAATCCAGCCTCTTGTTTTAGGGAGTACATTTTTTGAGCTTTTAATTTTTTGCCGGCTGAAGGAAACAATTAAGTCAGCCTTGGGTTGCTTATTGTGATTTCTTTGAAACAGAAAAGATATTTCTCATAAGTTTTCCCCTGGAAAGCAGAAGGTCCAAAGGGAAGTATACTTTATATTTTAGCCATTTTAGACAATTGAACCTGTCCCTCACTCCTTACCTAACAATTAAAGAATTTATTTCCCTAAACAGATCCATTTGCTTTCAATATCCAAATTGCTGATTAAATTAAGGGTTAGAGTATGTTTGTTTCCAAAAAAGACAAAGTACTTTCTTAGATTACCCAATTTGAGAAAAATGGCTGAAATACAAAACATTGTTGAAAGAAATTAGAGAAGACCTATATTATAGTTGTGATCATAGATAAGACTAAGATGTCCATTTTCCCAAAATGATCTTAGAGTCAATATAATCATTACTAAATTTCAGCAGGAATTTTGGATAAATTGATGAACTGATTTAATATTTATATAGAAATGTAAAGCATCTAGAATTGCACACAATCTTGAAAAAAGAAAAAACAAGTTGAAGGACTTCTGCCTGCTTTCAAATTCACTTTGCGATTTACCATAAAGCTACTGTAATACAAAAATGTAGTGTCAACATAAGGATAAACCAATGGAAAAAAATAATAGAGCTTAGAGATAGACCCACACATACACATTCAATTGATTTTCAACTAAGGTGTCAAGACAATTTAATAGGATCAGGAAAGTGTTTTTAACAAATGATATTGGAACAACTGGATATTCATATAGAAATAAACAAACTTTGACCCTTACATACCCCATATACAAAAAAATCATTTAATAAAATGTATAAACCTAACATAAAACCCCTAGCCAAAAGCTCTTAGAATAAAATATAAAAATATATATTTTCTTTTAAGTAGGCAAAGATTTCCTGGATAGGACATAAGAAGAAGAAAAAATCTTGGGCTTCAACAAAATGTAAAGTTTTATTAGTCCAAAGACACCACTAAAAAAATAAATAGGCAAGTCACAGATTAAAAAAAAGTTGCCATACATATAGCTGACAGAATATTTATATATAGATTACATGAAGAACTCTTACAAAAACAATAAAACAGCCAGAAAAAAAAACACAATTAGAAAATGAGCAAAAGATTTGATTAGACACTCTGCAAAAGAAGATAGATAAATGGTCAATAGCACATAAAAAGATACTTAACATTCCATGCAACTCCACTCCTATTTAGCTAAGAAAAATGAAAGCTTGGATATCAACAAAAGACTTATCTTTATTCATAGCCAAAACATGGCTTATTATCTACATATATAAACGCCTAATATGCAAATTGTCCCATTGGGAGTTCAACCAGGAGACCAGGAGTCTGATTGCTTGCTATGATGTGTGCTGACCACCAGGAACAGCGTGGAATGAAGGAAGGCCCCAGCTGGCAGCCGGAAGGCCCTGATCAGCCTTGATCGCCAGCCAGGCCTAGGGACCCTAACCGTGCATGAATTTTATGCACCAGGCCTCTAGTTATTATGATAAGCCAAAAACAGGCTAAATGTCCATCAATCACAAAACATAAATAAATGTTCAAAGGGAACAAATTGCTGATACATGAATTAATCTCAAAAACATTTGATGAGTGAAAGAAACCATGAATTCCACCTATGTTACTTCCAAGAATAGGCAAAATTAACCTGTGGTGATATAAATCAGAAAGGGAATTGACTAGAAAAGGGCACAAAGGGAAGTTTTTTCTAAGCCAATCTTTTTTTTTTTTGAGGAAATACGGTATGTTGTGTTTTGCATTATAATTACACACATATACACAATTGTAAAAATTTTTCATATAGCCCTTTAGACACAGCATATATTTTATATTCAAATTATATTTTAATTTAATAACTATACACACTTTTTCAGAGTAGAGAAAAATAAAGAAACATGGCAACTGAATGTAACACATGATCTAGGATCTAGGATTTCCTTTTGTTATAATACACTATTTCAACAATCTGTGAATCTGAAAAGGGTCTCTGGGTTAGATATTACTTCCATAGTATTTTTAGAGCACTGTTAGGTTTACACCAAAATTGAGAAGAAGGTACAGAGAGTTCCCATATGCTCCCTGCTCCTACATATGCATAGCCTCCTCCATTATCAACCTCACTCACGGAAATTGCATGAGAGAACATATTTTCCAATGATACATCTGATAAGGGGTTTATTTCTAAAATATATAAAGAACTCATACAATTTAACAAAAGGAAGACAAAAAATCCAATTTAAAAATGGTCAAAGGATCTAAATAGACACTTCTCCAAAGTGGACATATACATGACTAAGAGACATATGAAAAAATGCTCAACGTTACTGGTCATCAAAGAGATGCAAATTAAAATGACAATGAAGTATTACCTCATACCTGTCAGAATGGCTATTATCAACAAATCAACAAATGACAAGTGCTGGTGAGGATGTGGAGAAAAGGGAACCCTCACACACTGCTGGTGGGAATGTAGACTGGTGCAGCCATTATGGAACAATATAGAGTTTCCTCAAAAAAAATAAATATGGAACTGCCATTTGACCCAGTGATTCCACTTCTAGGAATATATCCTAAGAAATGCAAAACACCAATAAGAAAGAATATATGCACCCCTGTGTTCATAGCAGTGCAATTTATAATAGCTAAGATCTGAAAACACCCCAAGTGCCCATCAGTAGATGAGTGAATAAAAAAAGCTGTGGTACATTTATATCATGGAATACTATACAGCAGTAAAAAAGAAGGATATCTTACCCTTTGAGACAGCATGGAGGGACTTGAGTGTATTATGCCAAGCAAAGTAAGCCAGTCAGAGAAAGACAAGTATCACATGACCTCACTCATATGTGGAATCTAAAGAACAAAATAAACTGATGAACAAAATAGATCTAGAGACATAGAAGCATGGAATAGACTGACAAATCTCAAAGGGAGGAGGGGGTGGGTGGAAATAAATTAACCAAAGAATTTATATGCATACTAGTGACCTGGTGCATGAAATTTGTACACATTAAAAGGGAATTAATTAGAGGAAATATTTTAATAATGCTATTTGCCCTTTCTCTATAATAGAAGTGTCAGAGATGAAAGAAAATTAGTAAAATGTATATGAAAATCTTCCTCCTGTCAGAGTCTGGGGCACACCATGGGAACTAGAGTCAAGTCCCTGCTCATCCATGTGGGGTGTAGCCTCAGATCTCCAGCATACCCTCAGGTCCCCTGGCCCAGTGCCGGGCAGGGGCACAGCCTCAGTCCCCCTCCCTGGCCCAGCGCCATGCAGCCTCAGGTCCCTGCTGATCACTCATTACGGCTTGTTACGGGAACTCCTCCTCCCCTGTGGGCACAGCCATCTTGTGATGGCATGATGGAGTGAGGGTCAATTTACATATTACTTCTTTATTATATAGGATATGCATAATCCATGGGTACAGACAATAGTGTGGTGAAGGCAGATGTGGGCTAGAAGGGATCATGGGGGAAAAAGGAATATCTGTAATACTTTCAACATAAAGATAATTTTTTAAAAAATAAGCCAATCATTTTATTTTTTTAAATTCTTTATTGTTTAAAGTATTACATATAGTATTACATATGTCTCCTTTTCCCCCCCATTGACCTCTTCCTGGCCACCCCACTCCCCAGCACATGCCGTCACCCCGCTAGTGTCTGTGTCCATTGGTTATACTTATATGCATGCATACAAATCTTTTGGTTGATCTCTTACCACTCTCCTCCCCTGCCTTCCCTCTGCGGTTTGACTGTTCAATGCTTATCTGTCTCTGGATCTATTTTTGTTCATCAGTTTATGTTGTTCATTATATTCCACAAATTAGTGAGATCATGTGATATTTATCTTTCTCCAACTAGAAGCCAATAATTTTAAATGAGTTACCATTTTATTAACCACACATCTAAATTTGGAAATAAAAATTTTTATAGAGAAACATATCTATTTAACCTACAGATATGGTATGGATGCATAATATGTTTATGAAATGTTTTACACAAATGAACTGCCTTCCCAGCAATCAGAAAGCAGCCCACATGTTGCAAACTACAAGACTTGATCACTCCATACTTGTTCTATGCTTTTTCACCAGCTCTTAGGTAAATGGCTCTTCTCTAAAGTGAAATGAGGTACTCACAAGATAACATTAGACTTGAATAATTATCTTCAATAAGTATTTTTGGAGTGCACATTGCTTTTATGATGACATACTATAACCATAGAATAAATTAATCCAAAATCTTCAAGATTAAAGATTTCTTCACACAACAAAAAAAATGGATATGCATATTTACAATTAAAAAAAATCATTACCTAAACAAATTAATACTTTTTGCTAAATTTAAAATGCTGAAATTGATCCTATGTGTCTTCATCTCAGTAAGAAAGTTATTGAAAAGTAGAATATAAAAATATTTGGGGAGAAATATAAGTGTAGTTAAAAAAAATAAGGGTTATCTTCTGCAATATCCCTAACCATATTATAGTAGGAAAGCAATAAAAATTTGGCATAGTTGATGATTTTCTGGATCTGATGTGACTCATGGAAGTGGGTTAGTGGAGGAAGCATGCTGGACAAGTGGTCAGAAGACCTGACATCTCATAATCACTAACTCCATGACTCACTAGCCAAGGGACGTTGAACAAGCACTTACCTTGTCTGGGTCCCCAAATGGTTCTAGTAAAAACTACTTTTGCCCTACTTGGTTTGGAATTACTGTGACTATTGCTTTTATTTTTATTCCTCAATCACCCTTTATTCAGTAAATATATACTGAGCTCTGGAAGGTAAGTCCTATGGAGAATGCAAAGACAAATGAAGCAAGAAGTTTTTTCTCCAGGAGATTTTAAAATGAATATAAATAAACAGAGTGAAAAATACAATACATAAGCCATAAAATGATAAGATAAAGTACCATAAGCATTCAAAGAATGAAGAAATTATACCTTAATTGGGCATTGTGGGAGCTTCAAAGCAATGGTTGTGCCAGTTGAGACAAGTAGAATTTCAATAGATGGAAATGTAAAGAGGGATTTTAGTTAAAAGGAAGTGCTTGAGCAAAATTGTAATGACAATTATTTTAAAGGGCAAATTTAAAAAATAGTGAACTAAACAAATTTACCCAGATATGTAATGAAGAGAGAAAAATGATCTAAACTGGCTGGAAACCATATTATACAGATTAACCAGGACTGGAGTTAATTAGTCCCCATTAAATGTTAGGTATTTATATTTTTAATATCTATTTATGGCCAATAATTAGGCTTCTGCAAAGAGTGGGTTCTAAGGGATATCATCCTCGATGGAACCAGTGGCTTTCTCATTATTCTTTTTTTTATTGAAGTGTAATTTACATACAACATTATTTTAGTTTCAGGTACACACCGTAATGGTTAGATATTTGTTTATATTATGAAATGGTAACTACAATAAGTCTATTAAACATTTCTCAACATACTTAGTTATGCATTTTTTTCTTATGAGAACTTTTAAGATATACTCTCTTAGCAACTTCAACTATGCAATGCAGTATTATCTACACTAATAAAAGAGAAACATGGTAATTAGCGTACGACTGCTACCCTTCCCATTGGCTAATCAGCATATCCTTATGCAAATTAACTGCCAGCCAAGATGGC
>NW_005363836.1:7552482-7614873 GCF_000412655.1 Myotis brandtii | reverse complement strand
ATTTTTGTGCACCGGGCCTCTAGTCTATAATAATAAAAGCATAATATGCTAATTAGACTGGACAGTTGAACGACCTTCTGGATGTCATTCCAGATGTCCGTCCTGATGAAGCCATGGTGGGGGCTGAGGCAGAGGCGGTTAGGGTCGATCAGGCAGGCAGGCGAGTGATTAGGGGTGATCAGTCAGGCAGAAGGGTTAAGGGTGATCAGGCAGGCAGGCAAGTGGTTAGGGGCAATGAGAAGGCAAGGCAGAGTGTTTGGGGCAATCAAACAGGCCAGCAGGTGAGCGGTTAGGAGCCAGCAGTCCTGGATTGCAAGAGGGTGCAGGCCGGACTGAGGGCCCCTCCTCCACCTGTGCATGAATTTCATGCACCAAGCCTCTAGTTAACTATAGTCTCCATGCTGTATGTAGCATCCTCATGACTTATTTATTTTATATCTTGAAATTTGTACCTTTTCAATCCCATTACCCTTTCCCTTACTTCTCCCCATCTTCTACTCTGACAACTATGAATCTGTTCTTTTTATCTATGAGCTCCATTTTCACTCGTTTTGTTTTGTTTTGTTTTAGATTTTACTAGTACATATATTGAGATTCTCATTATTCTTCTTTGAGGTCTCACAGCATCAATTTTTCCCTCCAACAGATTTTCAGTTAGCAATTCAGAATGTAAGAACTAAAGCAGTTTGAATCCAATTATAACACTTTATTGATTAAGCTGAATATGTAATTCAGGGATAAATATAACAGTACTATATGTGTGTGCGTATAGCGTACATGTACCTTCATGTTACATGAACAGGCATTTTAACTTAATGTGTGAGGTTCAGAGTCAGACTCAACTGTGCACCAATCCTGGCGACGATTATAAACTTCTCTCAGTGTCAGATTTATAATCTGAACAGATTTATAAAACTGATCAAGAATCCCTATCTCACAGTGATATTGTATGGATTAAATGAAATAATATATACAGTTCTGGTAAAGGTGAGGCCACTCGTTAAATGAAATCTTTACTAAAATAATTATTTCTTTTTTAAAGGAGTCACATCATTGTGTAGTTAACTTAAAATTGAACTGCATGCTTGGCAAAAGAAGAAGAAAGAAAAGGAAGTGGAAAAATATGTAAATAGTAATAAAGATTGTTTTACATAATAATCTTTAATATATAGAGCATATTTCTATGTTCATTAGATATACCTATTCCTCCATATTATTGTATACACAAAAGCTCAAATACTGTGCTTCATAGGTGCTATCTCAGATTGTCAAGCACAGTTCTCACTCATTGACTTAAGTGCTGGCTTCAGAAATTAACCTGCCTTTGACAAGCCACTCTTTGACTGTTATCAAAATATCAGACTGTCATTGTTTCCCAGGTCTCTTTGAGCATTCTGCTCTACTGTATATAATAAAAGCCTAAGTGACATTACAGCAAAATGTCACTGGTCACTATGATGCGCACTGACCACCAGGGGGCAGATGCTTAACACAGGAGCTACCCCCTGGTGGTCAGTGTGCTCCCACACGCAGAGCGCCGCTCTGCCAGAAGCTGGGCTCACGGCTGGCGAGCGCAGCGACAGTGGCAGGAGCCTCTCCTGCCTCCGCAGCAGTGCTAAGGAGTAGCAAGCTGAGTAGTAAGGAGCAGCGAGCAGGTGGGCGGTAAGGAGCAAGGGGTCCCAGACTGCGAGTGGGATGTCCACCTACTAACTTAGGCCCACTCCTTGGGGAGAGCGGGCCTGAGCCAGCAGGTGGACATCCCCTGAGGGGTCCCGGACTGCAAGAGGGTGCAGGCCAGGCTGAGGGATCCCCCCTCCAGTGCACAAATTTTGTGCACCAGGCCTCTAGTTTAGAATAATAAGCACCTCAATAAATGGGAAACAATCCTAGACTTTCCTTATTTGGTTTATACTTTCCTTATTTCTACCTTTTACTGCAGTCTTAAACATCAAAAACTTGGAAAAAACCCTTGGGTTAACATAAGGAATCCAAGTGGAAGAAGTGCTCTCCTTCCATGCTGTGCTTCCATTTCTCCTACCCACCTTAATCTGTGCTGATGGGAGTGTCCTGATCACTCTTGCCCAGGGCCCAGACTGTCCTGGAGAACGGATACATTGAAGTGCTTAATCTGTTTCATTTGTAGAATCCTCCATGTACTTGGCTTGATAAATTTCCATGTTGATTTTATTCACATCAGAAAGGGTTTCAGTTCTAGTTTTGGAGACACAGGATTCTAAACCATAATTTAAGATTAATAAACATTTATGCTCATCAAAGTAGCTTGAGTTTATCCCAAATGGAATCACATATCTGCCCTAATCTGTTAAATAATCATTATTATTTATTTTATCAAGGCACAAGACTCATGATTTGTAAATAAAAAGCACATTGCAAATGGATTTTCTCCTGATCTACTTTTCCCTGCCTTCATTTCCACTTTTAAAATTTTCCACATTGATTTCTAAAACATTCAGTAGAATATTCTCCACCTAGTGCATTCCATAATACACTGTGATGATCAATGAATATTGAAGAGGTACACATCAAAAAGACTGGGTTTGTTTTATTAGTGATTAATGTACTTGACTATTCTGGAAAGGGTAGGCCTCATGGGACCCTGGTATTTTTAAAACTTCTTTAAAACATCAAAAGCATAGGCAATATCTCTAAAATATCAACCACATTGATTCCAGAAATACATTACAGAAGCATTCAAGAGATGTGTGATTAATGATTTAAAATCTTTAGCAAAAGATCTTCCATAATGGGTTTTATTTAGCCAATTCCAGGTCACAGCATTAAAAAATCCTGTTTGTTAAAAGCATTTAATAAAATCAATTGCTTTACAAACTAATAATGAAAATTAAGAACAAAGCAGATCTTCTTGGAATATTATTTTCAGGAGGAATAAGCTATAGCGTAGAAGAAATAACATAGTTAGGCACACAACTCACTTTTTCTTTTTCTTCTAGCAACAAGCATTACATGAAAATTGAACCAAGATCAAAGACAGGCATTTTAGGGAAAATGAAAAATGAGTCAAAGAAGGAAAGACACACCGAAAGAACAATGAAGCATTTCTGTTTTTCTTCTATACTAGGAGGAAGTGAGGAAAGCTGAGGGTGGACATCTGCAATGAGCAGGCCAAGGTCATTGTGGCAGTCCCCTTCCCTGACTGTTCATGCAGTTCAGGTCGATAGGTCAGACCAACAGCTGTAGTTGGTTTCAGGGCAGACCAGCTTCAATTCAGGAATCTCCAAAACCTGGAATTTTTCTCCATTTTTTGTTTTCACTTCACTTGCTATTCCATCAGCACCCTTACTTCACTGGTTTTTGCAGTGTTTTTGACAAGAATCTGATTTTTTCCCTAAAATTATGAATATCTTTTAAATGATGCATTTGATTACTGTGAATTCATTTTTTTTGTAAATAAGTTTGTCCATGTTACTTCTTTCTAGAAAAAGAAAAAGGCTACTAGTTTATTGATATTATTTAATCTTCTTTTCAATCTATGTAAATATCTATTATTAGATACCTCGTGCCCTACTATCTCTACAGATACTTAACTTTATTTATACTTAATGGAATGCATGGTAAGAGTAAAATTATAGGCACAATATGGTGCACAATCATATTTCCAGAAGTATCCTAAAATCTTAACTCAGAAACTTTTATTCCGTGGAGGACTATCTTGAATTTTAGCCAAGGCTCTTTGCCCCTGTAGGTTCTCTCTTACAAATTTATAAGATCAATAGCACCACTGCAAAATTCCTGCTATAAAAAACAACTGCACTCCACTAACTAGACATGAATCTAGTTTAAATCTTTGTTTAAAACATGGGTTAAGGTTGTGTTTTTAAATTTTCTGTGGTGAGACAATAGATTCCCTGTTTCCTCAACACTTCTCTGTGAGCAACAACAGAGTGAGGTAAGCTGTGAAGTTGTTGGTAGAGGCACCACAGCTGCAGCAAGAAATGCCATTGGAGTTAAGTCACAAGGAAGCCTACTCGATTAGCTAACTGAGATTTCCTACGGGTAGAGTAAACTTTTCTTCATCTTCAGTAGTCACTGGAAAAGTGACCCACTTCTGATTAGAACAGCAGTTCTCAACCTGTGGGT
Source organism: Myotis brandtii (assembly GCF_000412655.1). Lineage (NCBI taxonomy): Eukaryota > Metazoa > Chordata > Mammalia > Chiroptera > Vespertilionidae > Myotis > Myotis brandtii. The sequence continues at coordinate 7,610,754 of NW_005363836.1, read as the reverse complement.
CGCGACCCCTTAGGGGGTCGAACGACCCTTTCACAGGGGTTGCCTAAGACCATCGGAAAACACATATATAATTACATATTGTTTTTGTGATTAATCACTATGCTTTAATTATGTTCAATTTGTAACAATGAAAATGCATCCTGTATATCAGATATTTACATTATGATTCATAACAGTAGCAAAATTACAGTTATGAAGTAGCAATGAAAATAATTTTATGGTTGGGGGTCACCACAACATGAGGAATTGTATTAAATGGTCGTGGCATTAGGAATGTTGAGAACCACTGGATTAGAAGCTCTCAGTCCTATAGGTTCACCCATCAATGTGACGATGGCATTGTATTCATTCCTACTTTCTCTTTCTGCTTCAGCTTCGTGGAGAGGTGGGGAAAGAATAGAAAGAACAGCATCCATTTCTGAAAAAAGTGTGGAACTTTGTTACTTCCAAAACCTCAGGTTGTCTAAATAGGCTAAAATCAGCCATTCTCTTCTCCAAGTAATTGACAATAAGAACAAGGCACCATAACTATGCTGTTACAATCAAGAGGGAGATTTGTTCTGTTTTCTATTTTACTGGTAAAGGACACATTTAATATACTGTGTCTTTCCACTGGGTTAACCTGGGTTATGACTAATCCTAGAAACCTGATTTCATGGATTAATCCTACATATTTTTACTATTAATCAATGCTTAAGTTTACTTATTTTGCTGTAGGGAGAGAAAATTGTGAGAATTAGAGATGAATAACAGATGATCACAGAGAGCGCAAATTTGGTCTAAGATAAAAGTTCTCTGCGGGCCAGAAGGAATTTCTTAAATGCATGTCCGAATGAGGCAGTGCTGCCAACACCCCGGTGGAGAAGCTGAGGTCATCATCAGATTTGAAATAAAGTGGATAGAAAACTGTTTTGGCAATGCAGACAAGTAAGTGGCATTGTGTGAGTGATGGTGCTGTTGGTAAAACATGTCTCCTGATACCCTACATAACAAACAAATTTCCATCTGAGTGTGTACCCACTGTTTTTGACAACTATGCAGTCACAGTTATGATTGGTGGAGAGCCATACTCTTGGACTTTTTGATACTGCAGGGCAAGAGGAGTATGACAAATTATGACCGCAGAGTTATCCACAGTTTTCTTTCTAGCCTGTTTTTCAGTGGTCTCTCCATCCTCATGTGAAAACGTGAAAGAAAAATGGGTGCCTGGGATAACTCGCCACTGTCTAAAGACCCCTTTCTTGCTTGTTGGGACCCAAATTGCTCTCATAGATGACCCCTCTACTATTGAGAAACTTGCAAGAACAAATAGAAACCTATCACTCCAGCGTATGCTGAAAAGCCAACCGGTGGCCTGAAGGCCATCAGTTATGTGGAGTGTTCTGCACTCACACAGAGAGGCCTAGAGAATGTATTTCACGAAGCAATACTGATTTCCCTGGAGCCTTCAGAACCAAAGAAGAGCCACAGGTGTGTGCTGCTATGAACATCTCTCCGGAGCCCTTTCTGCAAGGCTGGTATCAGCATGTACTAAAAACAGTGTTTAAATCAAACTAAGGATTAAAAATTAAATTTTGTCTTTGCAATAATATAAAAAAAAATCCATGTCAGAGAATGATGAAGTTTTCCTTCTCAGCTAGTCTCCATTTAACATCTTCTCACCTAGTCTCAGATATTCAAGGATGAAACCACATCGAGCACTTCCTAGGAATGTGGGCACAAGAAATATATTTCACTTGAGGAACAAGCAAGTTAACACTGGAAAATAAAGCAACAATTTAAGCCTTACTGAATCTAGTCCCTAAGTGACTTACTCGATCTTTCCTGGTTATCCTTCTTTTTGATGAATATGAATGTTCAGGAGGTAGTATGCCATCTTGATTTACTCTCACAAAGATCAAGGATAGGTAGTGGTATTGGTGACTCTTGGGATGTTTATTTTATGGCTCTTGGCTCTAGTCTTTTTCTTATATAATTAGTATCTAAGAGAATAGTACACAGAAAAAGTCACAAACATAAAAAAAACAACAACTATGCTCTGCTTATCAAGAACTGTACTTCCCAAAATAATGTTAAGAAATTCTAGTAAGTATACCTTGCAAAAAAAGTTTTGCTCCAGCTCAACCATTTTTCAAATTATTAAACAAGCTAAACAGTTTTTATCCTCTTATAGATTTTGACCAAGGAAAACTTTGTTTCAACAATATAAATGGATAGTCTCTCATACTGTACAGTTTTGAAGTAGTATATGGACATAGAAATCCTGAAGGCACAAAATACCTAAGCCAGAGTATAGCTCTGACTTATGAAACATGAATATGGCACAAGAGCCCTTCCTACTGTATAAGGAAGCATTCCTGTCCAGAGCTGAGTGACTTCTGTAGCTGCAACTTCTGCTGGCTGCCCCCAAGTGCTGAACTATTTCATTCTTTGTAATTTTTTCTTTCCATAACCTTCACTATCCCACTAAATGAAAGTGATACCAGTCATTTTAAAAACTGGGAATTTGCAAGCCTCTAGCATCACATTTGTATGCCGCACTTTGGGAATTCACAGAGTAAAGTCACTTAACATCCCCATGATAAAAATTAAACTTAGATCTCACTGGAGAGATTGACTGTCTTAGATGTTTATCTTCTCCTCCCAACCAACATGTTATCAGTGCCATTCTCCTAACAGTTGTTAGGGGGCTCTGCGGAGTGAGGGGGAGCAAAAAGGGGGATGCTGACATAATCCTCTACAACATTAACATTTAATATTACAGTTAAGATGTGATAAACGCCTTTTATCACAACGCCTTTTTCTTTACTTCAGTTTCATTGTAAAGTAGTGATAATAATACATGTCTCATGGGGTTTCTTGAGGATTAAAAAAAATGTGTATCACCAGAAAAAAACCACACATTTATGGTTAATTAATCTATAAGGAAGGAGGCAAGACTATACAATAGAAAAAAAAGCCTCTTGAATAAAAGTTCTTGGGAAAACTGGACAGCCACATGCAAATTAATGAAACCAGGCCACTGTCTTACACTATACACAAATATTAACTCAAAATGGGTTAAAGTCTTGAACATAAGATTTGAAACCATAAAATTCCAAGAAGAAAGCATAAGCTTAAGTAAGCTCCCTGGCATCAGTCTTGCCAATGATTTTTTGGATCTGATTCCAAAAGCAAAGGCAACAAAAGTAAAAATAAACAAATGGGATTCAATCAAACTTAAAAATCTTCTGCAAAGCAGAGGAAATTATCAACAGAATGAAGAGGCAACCTACTGAATAAGATAAAAATATTTGGAAGTCATATATCCAATAGGGGGTTAATACCCAAAATATATAAAGAACTCATACAACTCAATTACAAAAAAACAATCCAATTAAAAGATGAATAGAGTACCTGAATAGACATTTTTCTAAAGAAGACCTGTAGATGGCCAATAAGAATAAGAAAAGATGTTTAACATCAATAATCATAAGGGAAATGTAAATTAAAACCACAATGAAATATCACTTCATACCTGTTATAATGGCTATCATCAAAAAGACAAGAAAAATAATAAGTGATGGTAAGGATGTGAAGAAAAGGGAACTCTTGTGCACTGTTGGAAATTGTGTAAAATTTACAATTTACACAATTGTAAATTGGTGCAGTCGCTATGGAAAACAGTATAGCGTTTCTTCAAGAAGAAACAAAAAAATAAATTACAAAATGATCCAGCAATTCCACTTCAGGTGTTTATGCAAAGAAATTGAAAACACCAATTCAAAGAGATATATGCACCCAGATGTTCATTGCAGCATTATTTACAATAGCCAAGATATGGAAACAACCTAAGGGCTTATTGATGACTGAATGGATAAAGAAGATGTGGAATATAATGGAATATTACTCAGCCATAAAAAATGGAATCTTGCCATTTGTAACAACATGGATGAACCTTGAATACATTATGCTAAGTGAAATAAGACAAAGACAAATACAACGATTTCATGTATTTGTAAAATCAAAAACAAACAAAAACATAAAAAAACAAACTCATAGATATAGAGAACAGATTGGTGGTTGCTAGAGGTGGAGGCAGGGGCATGAAATCTGTGAAGGGAATCAAAAGGTCTACACTTACAGTTATAAAATAAATAAGTCATGGAGATATAATGTACAGCACACTAGCTATAGTTAGCAACATGGCACTGTTATTTGAAAAGTAACATTTTAAAGTTACTAAGAGAGTAAATCTTAAAAATTCTTATTACAATAAAAAAAAATTTGTAACTGTGTATGGTGACAAATTGTAGCTAGACATGCTGTGGTGATCATTTTGCAATGTATACAAGTATTAAATCACTATCTTGAGCACCAGAAACTAATATAGCGTTATATGTGAACTGCCCCTCTAATTGATTAATTTAATTAATTACTAAGAACTGTATTACATTAATTTAAAATTTTTACATAGTAAGGACAGATACAGAGAAAAGGTATAGTTCTATATTTGTTTTTCGCCCTCCACGTTTCCCCAGTGAAGGTGTATTAAATTTGAGGCAATTAGATAAATAAAACTAAGAATACTTACCACTGTCACCCCCTAACCCCCAAAAAAGAAATGTGCATCAAGCACAATGACTGGAACAGAGTCTACTCATAAATGTATTTTTCACCCTTCTACCCTATACACACACACATTTCCCTTTTTCCAGCTGGCCCCTTGTAACTGGCATAGAAGTGTATAAAAATTAATCATGTCAAGTGCTTTTATAAAATTTCTTAAAGCCAACTATCAACTGAAAATAAATATTTGTTAAGTGTAGTACATCCCCCCTGAATATTTACTTACTAAACATATTTCTGGGAGGAAATAATGTGAGTTTTTGGCATAGATATACTAAATATAAAATCCTTTAATAACTTTTAATTAACATTAGACAAATAAAATTCTTATAATGATTACAAATGTCCAGCCCTGAAAATTAGGTAATTCATGTGGCTCTTTAATTCTGCCACCATATTTAAATACTTTTCATGGCAGCCGTGTAGCCTGGAGCTTCAGACAGTTGTGTTTTAATCCTTCCTCTATGCTTTTATCTAACAGCTTCACCAAACTATAGATCTTGTCTACTTGAATGACACACTAATATAATGGAATAATAATATCAAATAAAGATAAAATTAGATCATTGGTAAGCTTATTCATCTTAAATTCCAAGCAAGAGCATCAGATTTTCACAACTTGATAAAGAAGCCTACTCATGGTCAAGTCCAGTTAGTCTCAACCTTGGTAGTGATAGAAGGAGGCTCAGCAACCTCAGAGCAGGGAGTATGGTTTATAAATTGCTCAGACTCATCAGAAATGATCCACTACAGATAAGACTATGAAGAGCTTTGTTCATCATGCTAAGTAGTTCGGACCTTATTTTGAAGGCAATGACGAATGACAATAAATGGAAAGCAAGTAGGTAAAATAGGCATAATTATTTTTTTAGGAAGAAAACTTTACATTCAATGTGAATGGTCAAAGTGGTGACACTCTGGAGAACAAAGTATTGGGGATAAAACCAGCCAGGCAGCTGTAGATCAGGTAAAACATGGTGATACTTAACCTGCAGCGGCAAGAGCAAAGAACAGCAAAATTAAGAAGCTTACATATTGGAACTCAACAGCCACCTACCATCTCTTAGTCATCATAAATAGACTAGAGGCCCAGCGCACAAAATCGTGCATGGGTAGGGTCCCTAGGCCTAGCCTGCAATCAGGGCCATCTTCTGCCCGCTCACCAGTCCCCAGTCCCACCCCACCACCGCTCACCCTGCTTCCCCATGGTTCCCTGTTGGCCATCCAGCAATCGAAGCCTGTGGGCTGGGGGAGAGACCAAGAGGTTGTCAATGCACTTCATAACTACTGGTTGATCAGTTGTTCCAGTCATTATGCCGTTATGGTTGCTGGCCTTTTATTATATAGGACGTGTCAGGTAAGTGGAGGTTGAACCACAGACTTTTTCTCAGGTGGTATTGGTCATTACAAATTTAACAATGACTGTCTTACCTGCTTGCAAAATTTACTCAGAATTACAATTGAAATGTTGAATTTCAGGGCATGGTAACAATCTTGTAAATGATTACTGGTAATGCTTATGAGAGTTGAATTCCAAGAGCAATGTTGTAATATAATGGTAGATCATCTTTCATTCTTGAAATATGCAGACATTTTTCTTCTGAAGCTAAAGACAGTAAAATCATTCTTTCTCCATCATGCTTACTCCCCACAAATCAGGATTATGGAAAGTTTCTAAATACACATACAGGTGAGTGACAGCAATGTCAGCCTCTAGGCTAAGTGGTTGATGTTACTTCATTAGGCCAGAGTGAATTGCTGTCTCAATTCTGCATTGAATCACAAGCCATGATAAGTTCTCCTGATACATAAAGGCAAGCTGGTCCAAAATATATTTCTATTTTAGATGAACATAAGCTGCAGTGGGCTTAAATAAGTATAGCACCAACAATCTTATGTTCACAGGCATGGAGGATGGGCTAACATGTTTAGGGAAACATCTTTAGAGGCTAACATCTTTAGAGACAAAGGCCAGTTGTTACCACTTTCTTATAGCACAAAACCACAGCCACCACATAAATCCAAGCTCCTTTACACTCAAGGCCTCTGCACATGGGGTTCTTGATCATCACAAGTTTCTGATTATTACACTTAGTTATGGCTGGGAGGTGCGTACCACAAATCAAAAGAGAATAAGCTAAGGAGCCATAGATCAATCTGAAGAATTCAATCTCTTGGGAAATGCCATTATTTCTTGAGGCATCATTAAAAGCGTCACTAATGGACGATTTTAATATCTGCCTAACCATAACTTGGAAAGCAGATCCCTACGCAGTGCTTCTAATTTTAGATCCTCTCATTCTTAGTATATTTTTGAACTCTGTTTTGCATTTTCCTCTGAGACTTGCTGTGAGGAAACCTTTAATCTTATAAAACCAAAATCATAAAGTGATGACAAATTGTCATAATCTTCAGGAGACTATATCCTGTTGCTGTTTTCAACTCTTCTAATAATTCAAGTTTTATAAATTAGTGTATTTGGCACTGAGATTTCACAATGATGTATTTAAAGTGACTACGTAAAACATTTCTTATCTGTGTTTATGCTTGCTTTTGTTAGTCTCCCAGTAACCAATGATATATGACTCCTAAAAGGGAGAGGAACTTTCCTGGGTAGAATTGTATTTTTAAAAAGCACAGCCTGGGCTTTTGCTCCTGTAGTTTTTTTTTTCCCCTTACCTTACAAATGCCATTTATTTGGACTTGCGTAAAAGACCTTTTATTTTTAATGTCCATAGAATGATATTTTGTGTTCAAGCATTTTTATTTAGTTTTGGCCCACTTATTCTCTACTTTTATTCTAATTGTTTTTAATAAAGTCCACACTAGTAATTCACTAGTCCCAAAAGTATTAGTATTATATTTTCTTTGGAAATTGAGAAAGTTTCAGTACCCCTCAGGAAAGCCAACAACTGACTAAAGATTTATTTTATTAGAGTAGAAAATTATTTTAAGACCAACTGGACTCAAACAAAAGTGGAAAATGAAGACATCAACTAAAATTATAAACATTGGAAGTGTAGGAAGGAAAATGTAAAGTTTATCCAAATAGCTTTATACTTTTTTGTGCCGATCCAGCTCAGCCAAGGGTTCTGCAAGCCTGAGGGAGGAAAGTGAAGGATGAAGAAAAGACAGACAAAGAGAATAAGCTGGGTCTAGGGTGGATCTTCTTGTGCCTGGCTGAGACCACAGAGAGAGATCCAGGGGCAAGCTAAGCCTTTATTTTATAGTCAGAGCTAAACAAGGTAGTGGTCACCATAGTTACAGTGTTCTTGTGAGTTTCACTTGTTTTGGCACCACTTGCTGCATCTCCCTCAGCCCATTAGCTTCCCAGATAAGATCTAGAGAGCCTCATAAGGTCAAGCCTAATTATGCTAAGAGGACTGTGCCCTCTAAGCTGGGACTTATTTGTGACTTTGCCAACAGGTCAGTCCCAGGCTTAACCCTATAGCCGCTCCCTACACTTTTTCTTTTTTTTCAAGGAAAGGGGTCTTTTGGTTATAATTACAAAATGTAAGTAATATTTTCAGACTACTATTGGAATTTTGCCTGCTCACATGACAACAAAAATCCTTTTGACACTAGTAAGAGATTTGCAACCAGTTAAACTGTGGCCTCACTTATGTCTGCTTTGTCTTTTTGTATATGATTTTCACTGTCAATCTGTATCATCCCATGTTCATTCATCCCCTTTCTGCAAGGCTCTTACATTTTTCAGGACCAATTTGCTTGGGATTTGGTGTGTGGGGGGGGGGAGGGTTGGTTAGGAGGGTGAGGGAGTATTTAGAAAAAAATAAGTTGCCAGTACTTTAATAGTGATACAATCCTGTATTATCAAAAAGCTTTATGGTTCTTTGTATGTTTCATATTATGCCATCTGTGGCTGGTCAGCCTAATTAAGTAGGCCAGTGTTTCTCAAAGTGTGTTCCTCAGACCAGCATTGCTTGAGACCTTCCTCTGGAGCCTCAATAGAAATGTAAATTATCTGGGCCTACCCAGGACCAACTGAATCAGTCACTGGGTTGGGGCCCTACAATCTGACTTAGCAAGCCTTCCGTAAAAGTGTTGCATGCTGATGTTTAAGAACCGCTGGATAACAAACCTGAACAGGCTCAATCCTTGTATAGGCCAGTTACTGTAACTTTACCTTAATGGCACTGTCTGTACTCTTCCTGTGGGCTAAATTGTGCCTTTCCAAAGTGCTTATGTTTAAGTCATAACCCCCAGTTTCTCAGAAAGTGACTGAATTTAGAGATAGGATTATTAAAGAGGTAACTGAGGTTAAATGAGGTCACTAGAGTGGCTTTAATCCAATATGACTAGTGTCCTTGTTTAAAGAGGAAATTGGATACAGACAAAAGGCCATGTGAAGATAAAGGGAAAATACAGCCATCTATTATACAAGGAGATAGGCCTCAGAAAAAAATCAACCCTCCTGACACCTTGATCTCAGACTTCTAACCTCCAGAATTGTGAGGAAATAAACCGCTGTTGTTTAAGCCACTCAGTCTGCACTACTCTGCTATAGCAGCCCTGGCAAATTAATACACCTTCTAATTAATTCACTTAACAATCTGGAAACTGTTGTTGGTCACAGAAGGCATATAGGAAAAAAGAAAAAAAAAAGCATAACATAACAGTACTTTCTTTACTAGAAACAATTGATTTGACATACGAGTAATTTGAGTTACAAGCTCCGTCATGGAACGAATTAAACTCGTAAGTCAAGGCCCCACTGCATGTTCTTTACTAGAAACGTAATTCAAAGGCCATGTCCTGATGATACCGATGTGATAAACTTGTTATGAATAACTGGAAAGGAGCAAAGGGAAGGGCAAATATTAGCGGCATGCCCAGTGAAGTCTGGGTGATGTAGGAAAGGAACTTGCCTCTCAGTCACACCAGGTAACAGGTCATGGGCCAGAGTAGGCGTGGCCACTGAAAGCACAGAAATATTTGGGATACTTAAGCTCCTAAATAAAGGAGTCCCCTCTCTTGCCTTGTGGTCCATGCGGGACTCTTAGGACTCTTGTTGCAGGGGGTGTGCTCTCTTGGCTCCCCTGCATTTGTGCACGTGGCCTACAGCCATGTGGGCCCGACACACGATGGACTGATGGACTATAACTAGCCTGAGGCTACACCAGACCCAGCTCCGCCATGGAATGGGAACTGGACACTGGCTTTGCTTCTTGCTCTGCTGAGTCCCCTGCTGCACCTCTTCTAGGAGTGAATTAAGGGCAATGGGACTTTAGAACCGAGGGATGTAATTCCACGCATACAAAGCTTTCTACCCCCTCTCATCCTCCCGTGGGGGCCTCCAGAAATGCTTATTCCAGCGGCAAACAGTGTTTTTAAACAAGAAATAAAACAATGAATTCATAAAAGATTAATTTTGTGCCCAAGTAAAAATTCTTGTATGGTGAAAGACCCCTTCAATGCAGAAGAAAATGGTACCCTGAAAGAAAAGTATTTGTAACATATATAAAAAATTAAGTGTGAATAACTACTTTAGACTAAATTGTGCCCCCCCCAATGTATATGTTTAAGGTATAAGGATGTGCATATACTCCACAATGTGATGGTATTGGGAAACGGGACATTTGGGAGGTGATTAGGTTTAGATAAGGTCATGAGGACAGGGTCTTCATGATGGAATCAGTGCCTTAGAAGAAGAAACAACTCTCTCTCACTCCCTGCAACATAAAAATACAGCAAGAAGATGGCTAGGAAGAGGGCTCTCACCAAGTACCTAATCTTAGACCTAGCCTCCGGAAATGTAAGAAATAAAGTTTTGTTATTTACTAGTAAGCCACCTAGTCTATGGTATTTTGCTATAGCAGCCCAAGCTAAATGTAATATTGTGATTCATCAGTCATATATATTGGGTCATTAAGATGGCCAAAATATATTTCTCATATATATTTGGTCTTCTTCCAAAATTCCTGACTCACAGGTTCCAAATTCCTTGGGCTTTCATAAGTGTTGAGAGTTATAACGGTATCTTTTGCTAATGGAGCAACCATTGGTATTAGAGGGTTGGAACTTTCAGTCTCACCCCCACATCTCCAGGGTGGGGAGAGTAGCCAGAGATGGAGTTCAATCACTGGTGATCGATAATTTAATCAACTATGCCTAGGTAATGAAACCTCCATAAAAACCCAGAAGGATGGGGTTCAGAGAACCTCGGGGTTGATAGACACATGCAGGTGCATGGAGTGGTGAGCCCAGAGAGAAGGGAAGAGAAGCTCTGCAACCCCTTCCTATGTACCTTGCCTTTTGCATCTCCTCCATCTGGTGGTTACTGAGTTATATCCTTTTACAATAAACCAGCAACCTTGTTCTGCAAGTTTTTCCAGCAAATTAATTGAATATAAGGAGGGAGTTGTGGGAACTTCAGATTTATAGCCAGAAGTACAGATAACAACCTGGACTTTCGATTGGCATTCTGAGTTGGGGGATCATTGGAACCTCCAATCTATAGCCAGTTAGTCAGAAGTACAAGTAAGAGCGTGGGTTTGCAGCTGGCATCTGAAAAGCAGGGAGACCAGGGAGAAGAAACAGTCCCTGAAGACTGGACACTTAACCTATGGAATCTGATGCAGGGTGTCCAAGAATTGTTTATTGGTATAGGGGGACCCCCTCTCCCCTACACACACACACACACACACACACACACACACACACACGCTGGAATTGGTTCCAGGAACCCGAAAGACTGAGATAATATCCTTAATATGCCCAGTATTCCCGTAAGTCAGTAAAAAAAAAATTAACATATTAAGAATGGATAAAGGTCAGGAACAGGAAATATGCAGAAGAAGGGCAAATGACTAACAAAAGTATGAAAAGAAGCTCAACTTCATTAGCAATGTGAAATACAAGTAACATAACAACAAATGACGTAAATATGATTTATTTTTTCCAATCAGATCAGTGACAATGAAAAGATTACTGAAATACACAGTGGGTGATGTCAGGAATAGGGCGTTTTCTCTTAGAAGAGAATGGGAGCGCACATTGCACAATTTAGCAGCACATATCAACAATGAAAATGAGCATACCTTAACTCCTCCCTCCCCCTCCAATTCCACAAAACACATACATGAAAAGACGATGTAAGGACGTTCATCTTGTTCATCTTGAAATGGCATTCTTTGGGAACAAATACCATTATTTGAAAGCAGCAAGTAACTAGAAACCAAAGCAACTCTCCTTCAAAGAAAGTTGTTCAAGTATGTAATACTATTCAGCTGTTGAAAAGGATATTCTGTATGAATTGACAGGAACTAAAAACGTGCAGAACACAACAGCACATCTAGTATGATCTTTTTTTTTAAACTAAAATTATATTGGTGTGTAGTAGTGTGTAGTATTGCCTCATTTAATGTGGGAAAGTTCACATGATGACAACAGAGTATTTTTTCAAGTTTTATTGAATGTTTTGGGTAACACTGGAGGTATTTTGTTAATTTGGATTTTACCAATCAAATACTGAAATTAATTCAAATTAAATTAAATATGAAACACGAAGACTGAATGTATATCCTTTTATAAGTAGAAATGTAAAATATACTCCAAATCCAAAATGTATTTCCCTTAGATTTCAATAATTCTGCCTTCAGTTTTTTGAGAATAAGATGTATGCCAAATGGTATTTTCACTATTCTTTCATAAACTATCTAGATTAACTAAATAATATACTTTAGCAAATATGAGATTGCTTGATAACATCAAGATCTTCAGACTACATTCTCATAATTGCATGTCATATCTTTTTCGTATTACTTTTAGTTGCTATTCTTGCAGAAATTCAATATGACATGCAGAAATTCTTTGCAGTAACTCTCTGTGGAAACTTTAAGCAGAACACTTGATACATAAACTTCAGCTCCAGAGGAGAATAAGAGGGGGAAAGTAGTTTAATCTTGTTCTGGTGCTCTTAAAGTCCTCAGGTTTTCTGACAGTTTACTTGACTTCAATGGCATGGGGTATATCAAGGTACACATATTTCTATCACAAGGAAACTGAAAGTGCAAAGACAAAACTATATTTCAAACATCTTTATTTATTAGAAAGGCAACAATTTCAGACAATACTGCAACTAGGCAATGCATGGGCATTATATAGGAATGTTTCACTTCTCTCTCATTTTTAAGAACCAAGTTGTTCACTCTTTATTTTATAGTGGTTTTTATCATCTAAAATGTCTATTAATTGCAAACAGCATAGAAGGCATGTACGTAGCATTCATTCTGCCTTTTCTTTATAGACTAGAGGCCCAGTGCACAAAATTAGTGCACAGGGGGTCCCCTCAGTCCAGCCTGCACCATCTCCAATCAGGACCCCTTAGGATCGGGCCTAAACCGGCAGTCAGACATCCCTCTCACAATTCAGGACCACTGGCTCCTAACTGCTCACCTGCCTGCCTGCCTAATTGCCTCTAACTGCCCCCCCCCCCAGCCGGCCTGGTCACCTCCAACTGTCCCCCCTGCCGGCCTGGTCATCCCACACAGCCTGCTTTTCAGTCATTTGGTCACCCCTCACTGCCCCCCCCCCACTGTCAGCCTGGTTGCCCCACGCAGCCCACTGCTCAGTTGTTTGGTCATCCCACACTAACCCTCCTGCCGGCCTGGTAGCCCCACGCAGCCTGTTCAGTTGTCCATTCAGTTGTTTCGGTTGCGACAGTCGCTTGGGCTTTTATATAGATAGATTGCAAGATACTTAAGAGGAATGAGTCCTAAAGGTTTTCATCCAATGATGCTCCTAAATAATAAAAAATTTTAAAAAGACAAACACATGTGGTTCCAGTTTGAACTATATTAGGAAGGCATGAATGGAAAAAAAATTTTACCTAACAGAAATCAGTGCTGTCCACCAATTATTTTCAGCTCTTCTCCTGGGCATGTCATATTGCATTTCTCTGTCCCCCTTGAAGTGGGTAGGGCCATATCACTTGCTTTGGCTAGAGAAGTGTGAGCAAAAGTAATATGCATTCCCTCCAGGTGGAAGCTCTATGAGCCAGGGCATGATACACCATGCTGCCTTGTCCCCTGTAGCATGGCAAACAGCTACCTATACTGTGGCAGCTGCTTTGTCTCCTGAGGTCTCTGAGGGATTACAATGAGCAGAGTTCCCATAGGTAAGATACAAACATGTGTGGATTTATGGTACTGAGACTTTGGGGGTGTTATCACAAATATATCTTAGCTATCCTGATACTTCTAGGTCACTGTGTTATGGAAATGACCAGATTCCCATTATAAGTATGACCTACCTAAGTCAGGTGAGATAGGAAAAAGAAAGATGATATCACAGAGGGGTGGGCAGAAGATGGATAGCTAAAGATAATAACGGAAAACAAGTTTAATTTCTTTCCATCTCATAGCACAGTGATTTTCAACCAGTGTGCCACAAGAATTCTGAAAACATGTAATCCTGACTATTTAGTCAGGGGCACTGACCTCTTAGGAAAAAAAAAAAGTGACAAGTGCCAACACAATAGCTGTCCAGTGTGAATGAATCAAAATTATTCCTATTTTTTGTCACATAGGCAAAAAAAATTAGTTTTTGGTGTGCCACAGAATTTTAGTAATTAGTTTATGTGTGCCATGAGATGAAAATGGTTGAAAATCACTGGCATAGCAAAAAAAAATGGGAGTTTAGTTTCAAGAGTTCCAACTTTTATATGACTTTCCTAAAAAATAACCACTCCTGATAAATACCAGTCCAAGTTTATTATAAAATCATTTGTTTGAAGTTTTAAACTGGTCAACACATGAAAATGATGAGTGGCACACTAATGCAAGCCACAAAATATGCATATCAGTAGCTACTCCCTTACACAATCCAACAAGTCTGAAGAGCACAAAGTACATTTATTCACATAAGACATTCATCTAAGTTATGTCAGTAACAAGTTGAAGTCCAACATTATTTACTAGGTGGTAAAATATTCTGACACCCAGATGAAGAAGTACATTTACATTCTATGTATTTGACCTTAGGCAGTTTATTAATTTGGAGCAATGATGACGATACAGGTGAATGTAGCGAGCAAGTTTTACAGAAAGTTCACTCTATGTATTAAACAAGTGGTCTTACTTGGATTCTAAGATTAGACACACAACTAAGGCATGTTTTTCTTTTTAAGTCTGAAAATGGGCAAACAAGAGCATTTGTTACATAGATGTGTGTGTGTGTGTGTGTGTGTGTGTGTGTGTGTGTGAACTTTAAAGTATCTCCCACTTTTGCAATACAGATAAGTAGAAGCAAGTTTCTGCCTTTAGAAAAAAAATTAAAAATCATATTTCTATCACCGAGTTATATCCACCAGTAAAAAGTCTGGTGTTGGGGACACATCCATGGCTAATTATGAGTCAGCATTATCTGGCTCTGTATTCATAATTATAAAAACCCATTTTCTATTGGATTCTTTTTCTTTCTTTGGTCTTATTTTTTTAAGACTTCATTAACCTCAGGAAAAGTTTGGCACTTTCAAGTCATTTGCCCATAATAATATAATTCCCCAGAAATAAGATGACAAATAGTATAAGTTGCTTAGATACTACTTTACTCAATGACAAGGGAAATTCAGTTACGCTGGTCTAATTATGAATTTTAAAACAGGGCTTGAAAAGTCAAAATTGGTAAACTGGTTGAACATTATTTGTACTATTTATGTCTAGTAATCTGAACAAATATGCTTCTACTTTGAACATTTATATGAAAGTTAGTGAATGCTCCACTCTATTATTCATAATACAATAAATTACTAACTACACTGAAATATGCATAATAACAGGAATAAAATTCTGAAGTCAGATATGCACATGGTTGTATTCACTTCATTTCCTTGGGTGGAAGCCTAAAACAATGTAAACGCATTTTCTTTTACTAAACTTATTTCCAATTTTTGGTGTCTATTTCTTGGATTTAGCATCATCATAAAACACTTTAGTTGTCCTGAACCTGTGCTCAAATAATATAGATAATCCTTCCAAGATATGCACAGAGTGAGTCCCCTGTCACTTCCCAAACCTTGCATGTTCATGCATTTCCACATATGGTCATGTCCTAGTATCTTCTCCATAGAGATACACAGTGGCCAGGGTGGCATCACAGTAATAGAACAACAATTATGCCATGCGATTAGAAGAAGTCTCAAGGAAAAGAGGACTGGAACTCTGAATGAGTTTCTCCCTCACACCTCTCCCAGGTCGCTGCAGCCTCCTACCCAGCATAAGGAAGAAGAATGGAGCTTTGGTTCCCTGTGCCTCGGTTCACAGGACACCCACGCTCTTAAGCAGCTGTAAGAAATAGATATCATCTCTGAACCATCTCAAAGTTCTGGGCTTTAAGTCCTCTTGAAACACAAGAGAACATTTGTATAATATAACAGCAATCATAAATTGCAATGGCTTTTTTAAAGCATATACACTGGAGATACATATACATACACAAATATATGCACATATATCTCACAATAAACATGTCATTGTCAATTTAAATTAAAAATGTACAAAATCTTTGCAATTCCATGCTTATTTCATACCAAGAATTCTTGTGATTTAATTAGCCAAGTATTTATTGAGCATCTACTGTGTGCTCTATAAGTGAGAATAAACTAAATTTGTATGATTAATCATTTACTAGTCTTAAATTGAGAATATATGTGTCAGTGTGTATATATGTGTTTCCCTTTAAATTCACTGGAAAAAAATGCTTCCCTTTAAGTCTTCAGTGAGACTATTTGTTTAATTTATTTTAACTTATTCATGAGAATTTTCCAAAATTCACAAAAGTAGACAATAACTTCCAATGTACATTACCAATCAAAAGCAAAAACCTGAGAATGTAATTTAAGTCTAGTTGAACTGCACAAATTTCCTGGAGAATCTGAAATCAGTGTCACAGGAAAGATTAATTTTAAAACATACCCCAGTTAATGAAGACAATGAATTCTTTTACAGTTCTATGATAAAGCAGAACTACCTGCCTATGCTCTGATGGACCCAGGACTTTTTGAAGGATTATTAAAACTCTATGGGTTGAATTATACAAACAAGTGAAGAAAAAGTCTAAAGTATTCATGAGAAATTTGGGGAAAGATTATTACCCCTTGATCTCTTGGTTAACCATTGTAATGAGCTCCAAATGCCTGGCTGATTGCCAATCCTCCCTTTAACACTGGTAGCTCCAGCTTTAGAAGATTCTGTCTTACAGATTTAATGAAGCTGCTTTCAACAGAAATTTTTGATGTCCTTTGGTGTGTATGTGTGTGTGTGTGTGTGTGTGTGTGTGTGTGTGTGTGTGTGTGTGTGTGTGTGTGAGAGAGAGAGAGAGAGAGAGAAGTGGAAAGCAAAAACACACTACCTGTAGATTGTCTTTGTATATTTATATATAGATTGTGCTTCTCTTGTTCTCTGACACAGAAATGATGGCTCAGAATAGAGTGCCTTTGCCAAGCTTCTTTGCACCTACCACTGGGTTGAAGTTCCGTTTGCTTGATCCATGGCAGAGCTTCTCAGGAACTACAATAGTGCAAATCGCCTCCATATGTGCTAAGACAGAGCCTTTGTTTCTCTAAAAATTATTTATTTGCACTAGAATATTTTCAGAGAAAAGGGTGATTATTTGAAAACTAGGCAAATCTACAACTTACCAAGAAAACCACTCGCCTTCATAATAACCAATGCAAGCAGTCACATTTGTCAAATATGACAAAGATAGGCTCATTCTAAACAGGCTCGCAAGACCAGGCAACCTGACAGCCACACCTGGTGTATACAGAGGTCATTATAATAAGCCACGGTGATTCCCATGTGACATGACCATACCTATATTGGCTGAGGTCACAGGATGAGGCCAGATCAAAAATCAAGAGCGCTTCATTTCATGAAGCCTAGTCCATAAGGAAGAGCTACAGAGCAGGGACCCCAAATAGCCATTTCATGGTGCAGGTAGTTTTAAGATGCTCTTAGGCAAACAGGCCAAGTGAATGCTTTAGGACTCAACAGAGTCACTCATTCCAAAAGCAGGAAATAACCCAGGTAAGCCCAAAATTGTTTTCAATTTGACTTCCATGGCATTATTTCATTGTGTTTATCTGCAGTTGACAAAACAAAGTGAAAATGTGCAATTAAACAGTTAATTTTACAAATTTCAAAAGCTGAATCTGACCAAAGTGCCCCCCAAACTACTTGCTGAGGCCGGAATTTTCCAGTTAGGCTTTAAAAAGTTATCCAATTAATTAAAATATTGCCAAAACGTTTCTTAATTTTGTCCCATACCTACACTGACTTGCTGTCCTATTAAACTAGGTGATTGCTGATTTACTTTTTCTGCAACCGGTGACTCAGAAATCGCAGCAACCTTTAAGGAATTTTTAATGGAGCTAAGCTCCCACATATGTAAGCTGATGACATGCACGCCGCAGCAGCGTCGGGCAAGCTTGTAGAGATTCTTAAGGACTGCCTTCCGTAGAAGAATATACACCCACGGATCTAAAATTTGATTCCATGTTGCCATTCGAAGAGCAAAAAGTGTTGTTTCACAGGTCTCCTTCGAATGATTTCCATTTATTCCAATGTTGGCCATCGTCAGCTGCAAAACAAACAAGGGAAATCAGTTGATAGACATTTTCTCAGTCCTACAGTTTTCTTGTGTTTTTTTTTTATGTTTTTTTTATTTTTTTATTTTATTGCTTAAAGTATTACAAAGGGTATTACATATGTGTCCTTTTTTCCCCCCGCCCTTGACAATCCCCTGGCTTCCCCTACCCCCCAGTGTCTTATGTCCATTGGTTATGCTCATATGCATGCATACAAGTCCTTCGGTTGATCTCTACTTGTTTTTATTTTTTTAACTTAACTAGCTGTTACAGGCTATTCATTTCACCTTCCACAATGGGATGTTATTTTACAAAATACTGACAAAAAGAAATGAACAATGGCAGAAACATTGATGCATACATCTGAACCCTTTGAATTGAAATTGACATCAGAACTGCAAAAATGATAACTTATATGGTAAGTCAAATGTACACAAATAGAAAGACCCTAGAGGGCAAACTCTGATACTAGTAACTGGCGGTTCTAAGAATAGTAAGTTCAAAGTCAACACACATTTGTACATTTCAAAGAAAAAAAATGTATTTGTGTAATTAAGCCAAAGTATAGATAAACTATACATAGGAGTTTTAAAAATAAATTTAGAGTATCTGATATTAACTTGTACCCGGCCTATCATATTTTTCTGAAATGTTACTTTTAGAATTTTCTTCTTGGTAACTACAATGATACCAATGTCTTCTATTTCATTTTCCCTTTTCTACATCTCTCATAACCTTAACTTGGCGAAAACATCCCAAAAAATACTATGGAATTTTCTAAGGGCTTTGAGGAAATGAGTTCCCCTCTGTACTACTATTCAGATTTGATGTAGATTTTGGTCTCATGTGTTCATTTTCTGACTGCCTATGATGAAAAAGAGACCATATTGTGGAATAAATTCCATAAACAGTCCCCACTGTATGTTAGATCTGGTCTAATCACTGAGCCCAGCTTTGGCTTCTAACTAAACATCTGCAGAACAAACAATTGTTGGAAAGAATTTGGCTATAAAAACAAATAAATGAACAAAAGGTGAAACTGGAAAATTAAGGGGCGCTTAGACCATTACGCCTCCAGGATAAAGAGAGGATGTAACAAAGTCTAAAACACAAATGAGAAGAAAATCAAGTCTTGGTCTTCTTAATGGACCTCTATCAGAAGGAAATGTCTTAATTGGGCCTGATGATACTAATGGTTGAAGGATAAATGTTCCTTGTCAACACCTTCATTATTTACACAACAAAGTACAAGCTACTCTTTAGCTGGCTCCCTGATTATGCATCTGAAGTGCACCTCTACAGTCAATCTCCCTGCAAATACGCTATGCTCCAACCTCTGTGAAGGCTTCACTTGTCCCAGATGCACCATGCCCTTCTGCGTTTTTCCTTGTGTGACTCTCTTTGTTTTAAACTGCTACCCCCGCTTTTCTGCCTGATGAACTCATGTCCATCCTTCAAACCCCATCGAAAACTAAGCTCACTTCCATGAAATCTCCCCTAGCTTCACGGAGATGAATTAGCAAGTAGCTTTCTCCTTTGGGCTCCTAGAGCGCCCTGTACTTACCCAGTTATAAATAAAGTCCCTGCTATCTGTTAGGTCATTTATGACACTGCAGGATAATTATGCACTTATATGTGTATCTATGAGCATCTCTTCTTCTATATTCATTTCATATATTCAGAACAAAGCTAACACCCGGGGTGTGCACAGTAAGTGTTGGAATGAATACAATTCTATTATTTTATTAATTGAGGCTATTTCTAGAAGTCATTGGAGAAATCTGGTCATCCATCACAATAGTCTAATATTTTGAAGCTTAAAATGTTAATACAACAGTATCCACTAGTAAAGGATTTATAAAGACCATGCAGATGCCGAGGAAAATGGTTCTTTCCCACTGGGTTCATTTCCCAGGAGAATAATGTATCAAACAGCAGGCCTAAAGATTCTGTCTTTAAATAAGATCAAGCATGTTTCAACACAAAAAAAGCACAGTCCCCAGTACCTGGGTCAAGTACAGACTACTGCTCCCTAAGTTAGCCAATAGGATTGAAGAAGTAAACCTATATGGGCCCAGTTTCCTTTATAACAAAGCAGGGCCAAGACCCAATTGGCAGTTGGATTGAGATAATGTCGCTAATATTTTTTCTTTACTCATCAAATATGTATTGATTCTCTGCTCTGTGCTAGTCAATGTGCTAGGCATTAAGGATACAATGGCAGACAAGTAGATACATGCCTGCCCTCATGGAACTTATAATCTATTTGCTAAGTTTGGTCAGGGAGGGTGTTCAAAGATGAATGAATAAATATTTTTCTTGCCTCATAAGTATTAAATGAATGTATTTTCTATTACTGACTAGATATGTTCTTGAGTATCCCAGAGCCCAGTCAAGATGCTGCTCTGCATGTATGGGAACAAAGATGGTCAGTGTAAATTGCATGAAACAGCTGGGCCTGGTTGAGAGATTGGCAAATTTAAAATTGACTGAGTTATGCCCAGCCAGCCGGCCTGGCTCAGTGACTGAGCGTTGACCTATGAACCAGGAGGCCACAGTTTGATTCCATGGTCAGGGCACATGCCCATGTTGCAGGCTCAATTCCTGATCCTGCAGTAGATAGTCAATCAATGATTCTCTCTCATCATTGGTGTTTCATCTCTCTCTCCCCCTTCCTCTCTGAAATCAATAAAATATATTTTTTTAAAATATAAACAAATAAAAATGATTTTTTTAAAAAAGGATAAAATGGCTGAGTTACAAGGCATGCATTTCTCTGACTCTCCTCTCTCCTCTGCAGACATTGAGTCCTCTGCTGAGACAAGCCAAAGTCCAAGCTCTTCTCCAGAACACCAGACAGTGACCTGGCATTTACTCTCATTCTCTCTCCCTCCTTCCACCCCCAGCCCAGCCTGAAAGAGAGGTTGCTCTAGGGCTGCCTGCCTGGCTGGGAGAAGCACCAATCCTTTAGACACCATCAAAGATGTGGGTGGAGTATTTATGTAAAAGAAGGATCATTAGTACATTATTGACAATAGTATATCATTGAAAATTTGGGACAACCTATGTATCCAACAAAAGATAAATTATGGTAATCTCACATAATGAAAAAATATGCAAGCAATAATGTTTGTGATTCAGTATTAAAGTTTTTAAAAGCAAGTTACCAAGCTGCATTGATTGTGTGATTCCAATTTTGAAAAAAAAAAAACACAAAACACCACAAATATGTAATTTTGCGCATGCATAGGAAAAAGACTGAAGTATATGTCAGTGTTTCCATTGGTAAACTCTAGATAGTAGAATGACAGGATTTTTATTTTCTCCTTTGGTTTGTCCTTAATTTATTAATATTTTATATAGATTATGCATTTCATTTGTAATTTGTGCTTTTCCCCCCAAGTAATTTATTGAAATACACTATTGTACTAAAGAATTAGAACTAATGTGAAATATTTATGAATGTCTTTGTGTGTGTGTGTGTGTGTGTGTGTGTGTGTGTGTGTGTGAGGTGCCGCAGAATTGCCTGAAAAATTCAATCCCTGATAAGACTGGCAGAAAGAAGTGAGGGAACTGGGGTAAGAATGAGGAAAACCTGCCATTTCTCCTGGGCTCTGTCAATAGTCACCACACAAGCCTTGAAATCATTCTTCTCTGGCCAGCACACATGACCTTGTATTCTAGAGAGTCATGTGCATATTCTCATCACAGGCACAGCCTTTCCTCTAGTTCCCAAGAGCGACCTGGTACATTGAATTATTATGTGTAATTCTCTGAAAGATCTGTCTTTGGAACTTAGCATGTTACAATTGTTCATCTTTGTTAATGATTAGAACTCTAACTGAGAAGTGGACAGGGCCAAATACTCAAATATTCTATGGAAAAAATCAATTAATTGATGATACTTCTAAGACACTCAAAACTAAGATAAGAAAGAAATACCGAGGTCAAAGAATTGTATGGAAAGAAAAGTTTATGTTCATTGCCAATTGCAAAGAATGAAATAGATAACACTTGCAATAAAATCTACATTCATTTAGGCCATATAATACAATATGTCAATGGTTAAGTTGCAATATGAATGAATCTGCCAGGCTACTTTACTCATAGATAACAGAGCTCATGTTCACTAAAGATTCATTCTGGAAGTTATTCCATCATCCCTTCTCTTACATCTGTATATCTTTTAGTCAGTATGAGGACCCCAGTGACTGCTCATAATGAAAAGCAATGGTAAATCAAGAATTATGCTTCTGTCCCTTTGCGTAGTCATAAAGGTAAACCAATACAGCAGGGAGTCGTTTTTGAGTGTCTACTGTGTCCAGATACCATCTAGAATTCAGCCGTGGGCAAACTACGGCCCGCGGGCCGGATCCGGCCCGTTTGAAATGAATAAAACTAAAAAAAAAAAGACCGTACCCTTTTATGTAATGATGTTTACTTTGAATTTATATTAGTTCACACAAACACTCCATCCATGCTTTTGTTCTGGCCCTCCGGTCCAGTTTAAGAACCCATTGTGGCCCTTGAGTCAAAAAGTTTGCCCACCCCTGATCTAGATGCTAGTGATGCAGGGATGAATATTTAGAGAAATCCTATCTGACATAAGATATATTTTGCTTATTTTATCTATTTCTCATTTTGATCTCTCACACTAAAATATACTCTTGAAAGCATATTTTTGTCTTATTGTTTCTCTGCAGCCCCAGCAATGGGAAGACAGTAGGGAAGTTGATATTTGTTGAATGAACAAAGGCCCTATGAGGCAAGACTGGCAAAAGCAAAATTATGGTGTTGTAAATAATAAAGGCATGTAAAATAAATCACAGGCAAGGTTATTTACTGGCACATGATCCCTATGTGGTCATGAAGAGGTGTACTTTTTTTTGCAATTTTTGTAGTACATCAAAACTTCAGTTATTCAGATTTGACTAATTTTGAATTTCTGGCGATTCCACTGCAGGCTGTCTGAATTTCTCTTTGGCACTCTTTTTATGGAAATTTAAATGAATGTATAATCAAAACCATATCTGGTGGAATGTCCAACTTGTTTAGGAACAAAACCATTATTTAGGTTATCAACCTCTATTTTCACACAAACAATTTCTATGACAATTATTCATGGTCTCACCTAGTCAGTGAAGCAGGTGTTTTCACACGTAGTTATCTTATTCCAAGAGCCAGACCATTCCTTTCCTCCTTTCTGTCATCATAGAAGACTAATTCAGGGACCGTTATTTGGGGACTGAAAGAGCACACTGAAGTATAATTCACTGATTTACAAGTTATAGCCCCTTATAACATTATCATCCACAGACTGCTCTTTAGGTTTGGCACTTGAATAATCACAGAGATAGGGACTAATTGTGATTATGTGATTACATTCCAGCCTTCCTGGATGATCAAAAAGGTCCATCTGGAAGCTTTGCCAAGAGACCATTCTATTGCATCTCATGTGAGAAGTTTAATCTGTGTGTTAATTTGGATAACTACTGTCACAGCACCTCTGAGTATTAGCAAATGAGAAATGTCATTTTATTTTAACTTCAATGGCAATTTTGGAAAAGGCACATCATACAAATCACCAAATCCACCTCAATTCAACACATGACTCTCAGACTTAAACATATTTGTGGTGATTTAACTTAATCGTGTTTATTTTTGCAAAAGATTATTTCATCTCTGCAACAGTGACTACAAGAACCTTCAGAAAAAAGCATACTCTTGTGCAACTCCAGAATAATAGGCTTAGAAAAGAAAACAGTTAACAAATTGAAATGCAGAGGCTCTGATGGATATATCTTTCCAACTATGAGCTTTATTCATACCTAAATTATATACATGTCTACATTGTTGAATATAGATGGTAATAATAGTTCAGTCATTTCCCACTTATTGGATACTCACTAAAACTAGGTATTTTTCACATGATGAATGATTCAGAGTTAAGACAGAAATATTACAACAGGGAGGAATAAAAGCACAAAGGGGTATGGTAATTCTTATTCCACAATTTTTCAACAGCTGTGAAATGTTGCCCACCCCAAACTATACCTCAGTGTTCCAAAATACAAAGAGTTGTGCAAATAAACTTTCCGGCTGGATTTGTTGGTGGAGGCTTAACCAATGACCAAAACGACAACACATTCCTGTCTCTGCCCAAAGACTTTGAAAGTTGCAAAGAAACAAGAAAACAGGACATGCAGTGTAAAACCACTCCCTTCAAAATGGGACATTCCCAAACCCAACACTTTATATGCCTCTTCGCCCTTCATGATCACTGAGAAAATGATGTGCAAAATAAAAATAAAAATTAAACTGAACAATTCATAGGGGAAAAAGATGTATAATACCCGAAAAACCAAAAAGTTAATGCTTCTAGAGAAGGTTCATGCATAGGACCCATGTATTTTCATTTGCTATTCTAGTCCCTTCTCCCAGACCTGCACTATTTTTGAGTCTGTTTATTGGGAAACTTCATGCCAGAACTCCTTGGAATAACTGTCCATGGTTCTCTGCTGCTAATCCTTACAAAATACTATTGCAATTTCTTCTATGACACTTTTCAAGGGAATAAAATGTAGTCATTTATCCCAGAATACCAAAATAATAAACATTAAAAATAAATAACATTTATATGTTATGTTGCATGTGGTGATTTAAGGGAAAAAATAAAAAATATATAAAGTGAATACAATCAAAAGATATGAATACTTTCAACAATAAAATTTTTAAAAAATATATGGTCTACAGACCAAATAGTGATTGCACTGAGTTCCAATGAAAGTAGATTCGTCATAACTGAATGAGAACAATGGCGACTCTTTCACAGGCTAGCACCAATTCTCAAGAACCAGACATTCAAGGAGGTATGGGATCCTGAATCATGGGAAAGGCAGTAAGTCTCCTTTAAACCAGAGCACCACGCTGTACTACCTGAGAGTGAGACAATCGGTCACGAATAATAGCAACAAACACTGGAACTGAGTATTTCTCTATGCTAGGGAAGTTCTTCTTTCTATTAGGTCAGCTAATCCTCATAACAACCCTATGACATATGTGAAAGTAAACTTGTGTGAATCCATGTCTTAACGAATGCCTCAGACTTTTTGAGACCATTCATCTCTAGTCTACCCCAAAGTGCTTATTTACTAAGGTTAAAGGAAAGTTACACAATGAAAATGAGTCTTAAATTTTTAATTCTTTTAAGGTGGTGTGTCAAACATCTCCCCCGAAGCCTTTACTGTCCTTAGGGAAGGGTTGTAATCTCTGGTCAAAGTTGAGAATAACTGGGAAAGGTGAAAAGGAGAGACAGGTGCAGAGATTCCCACCTGGTCAGATCCCAGAAGGGATTGGGGGCCAGGATATGGAGGGAGTATATTCAAGGGGTGACAGCCAGACTTCTCTGTCTTAGAGGTCTTTATCTTGGCTAAAGGACTTCTGCCCTCCCTGAATCTTCTCCATAATAATTTTTTAGATTCAACTACTGTTAAACTCGCTGACTAATCAATTAGCTTAATTTAACTTTAGAGAAGCTTTGGTCCACCTACTGCTGGCTGTAGAGTATCTCTGTCAGTATCTGACACCTCCAGCCTCAGGGGTGGTCCATTGGGGTGGCTTAGGCATAGTAGGAACAATGGAAGTTCTTTACCCCACTGTGTCTTCAAAGAAGGGTAGGGAGAAGGGAAGGGAAAAGGCATGTCAGTACTTTATATATGTATTTATCAACCCACTTCATCTTGGCTAACCTTCCACTGTGGTTACTATTTTTCCAATTCTGCAGATAAGAAAACTAAATCACAGAGATGTTAACTTGCCCAAGTCACAGTGTTGGTATGTGGCAGAGGCAGAATTTAAACCCAAGTCTATCTGATTTCAAAGCCTATGATCTTTCACTACATCACTCCCAGGAATGACTAGTGATGCTAGGCTACATTTATTAACAAGACTGGTAGCCCTGCGCATGAATCTATGCGCCAGTAGCTCTCTGCCCACTGCCCTCCCCTCCTGTAGCTCCCTCTGCCCCTCTGCCTCCACCCCCATAGCTTGCTGCCCTGCCCCCTCCTATAGCTCTCTGCCACCCGCTTGCAGCTCACTGCTCCACCCTCCTGCTGATCTGTGATCTGGTTGTTACTCGGTAGGTCGTTTAGTTCTAATTTTATATTTTTTTAACCCAAACTTCTGAACATAACCCTATTCAATCATGTTAACAACTCTGAGGAAAACAGTATTTTCTCTATTTTATGATGAAGGCACTAAGGCACAGAGAAGTTAAGTAACCCAACGTCACCCAACTAAATTATGGTGGAGTCAGGATTTGACAAGAGCAAGATATGGGCAGTAAGGACTCATGTATTGGCATCCTTGGCATTGGTAGAGCACATTTTATATGTACATATTTATTGATTTCAGAGAGGAAGGGAGAGGGAGAGAGAGATAGAAACATCAATGATGAGAGAATCATTGATTGGCTACCTCCTGTATGCCCCAAACTGGGGATGGAGCCCACAACCTGCTCATATGCCCTGACTGTAATTGAACCATAATTCCTGGTTCATAGATCAATGCTCAACCACTGAGCCATGCTGGCCAAGCAGCAGACTTCATTTTTAACTCTTTAGGTTTCTATTTCTGCTTGCCTATGTCTAGTGCTCTTTCTAGCTAATCCTATCACTCTCTCACCCAGTATTTCTATTAGTATATTTTCATTGGTATAAATTTGAAACATGCTAATAAATGTATTTCTCCAAATAGCATGTGCCTATAACAACAGATGTGACTGACAGGTAAGTCAGATGAGTTGAGTAGTACACAACTGAAGTGACCTTCAGAAGGATGGTTGTGAAAAGGATGTAAGGGCAGAGGACAGCTGTCTGTCCTGGAATGGAAAGGTATTTTTTTAAGTATTAATTCATAGATGTAAAGGGATAGAGTAAGACAAAGCTCAGCATCTTTTTTTTCCCCTTCTTCCTATCTACCCCATAAAGAATGGCATGATTAAAAAAAAAGAAGAAGAATGGCATGATTTTCATCTTAACAGTCCCTTTCCTCTCATCCTTTTGACTTATGACTGGTCTTCAAGATGTTTAATTCTTATTTTATATTTTTTAACCCAAACTTCTAATTGTTTTCCTTACTCCATCATTTCTGTTCTTTGGCAATGATGAAAAATTTTAAAAAATCAGTAGGCAAAGTTTTTAGGTCTTAGAAGAAGAAAACATGTTATGAAAATATATCTATGTTTGCTTTTATGTCCTACCTTGTTATGATAGTTGTTTTAGTCATTTTACTTTGAACTGTGCTTCTGAAAACACTGTAAACTCTGGCTCTTTCTAGCCATGATTACCTATCTCAAACCCATAGTTAGGCTAACAGAATATTTCTTATGCTCTAAACTCTGGCAATGATAGACACATAAGATATTTTCATTCTACTCAAAAAATATTGATCTAAAATGTGACAACTTAAGTAATTATTAGTATCCAATCTATGAAATAAAGAGAATGCAGCTAGTTAGAAATCAGTTGTAGTATTGGAGGCACATTGCTTTAGGAACAGTGGTATAAGGACTACTTTGACTGGTGGGGACACTGTGTCAGTAGCAAAAATGGACTGTAGCAGAAGGTGTTTCAGTAAAACTTCCGCCCTGAAATACATGTTTTCCCAAAGGGAAATTTCCAACAGGTAGAGCTGGTTTATTACTACCCAAGTTTGTAATGTTGCTTTCAGTAACATTAGGGCTAAGTTTTATTATATCTTCTTTATAGGTGAACAAATTGAGATGCAGAACACATAGCTCAGAAGGGTCTGAGCCAGGATTATAATCAGTATAATTAACTCCAAAGTATGATGTGAGTACAGTTCAAGATGAAATCAATAGACACTCTGGGTTACCTTTAATCTCTCTAATTAAAAATAATTCCATTTCATGCAGACACTTGGGTCAGTCTGGCAGTTTGGTCACAAAGATAAGACAACTTCTTGATCATTAACATTTTTTTTCAATTTTCTGAACTTATTTCTCTGGAGTTACGTAGCTATACTTTCCTTCAGGTCATATAAATAGCAAACTGAAAATTAATCTTGCTTTATTATTATTCAATATATATTCGACCATTCACTTGATAACAGCCTACTGGCCTGACTCTGATTAAATTTACCCTCTCCCATGTAATTTTCACCATTTCAGATACATGTCTTACCTGGATTTGCTTCCCTGAGCAGAGAACACAGTTGGAACCACCAGACTTCTGACCCACAGAACTGGGAGATAATAAAGTGGGCACTGCCTCACACTGCTAAGTCTGTGGGGATTTGTTACATAGCAATCGAAAACTAATACAGTACTTACGAGGGACTTAAATTAGGAAACCGTAAAATTTATATACAACAATCATTACACTCAATGGAGAAAACATAGATGCATTTTAAGATCTGAAAGAGAAGGGTGCCCCTTATTGCTACCACTGCTTGACATAGTATCAAAATTCCTGGTTAATGCTATAAGGAAAAAATGAGGTAGATAAGAATTTAAAGAAAAGAGATAAATTTTTGTTATCTGGAAGTGATTAGAATCAATACATAAATAAAACCAATAAGAGATTTCAGCAGATGCTGAATACATAACCAACTTAGAAAACCAAAAATGCTTCTCTACACTAGCATTATAAACTATAATAAAAATACCAATAAAAGAGCATAGAAATTATAAAGTACTTAGAATTTACTTAAGAAATAAGCAACGCTAAAGATGCTTACAATTTTAACTTCTGTTCTCTATTTTTTCAAAGTTTATATTATGAACATATATTATTTTGCTAATGAAAATATACCATATCAATTGTGACGGTCAACATATTTAGAATATTGGCACCAATAAGAACAGCACAGGCAATTAATAGATAGTTCAGCCACACAGGCATGTGCCCAGTGAAAAAAGCCTTGCACCTTATTAAATAACTAATTATTTGAGTAAGTTAAGTGAATATTATAAATCTCTCCCAGAACTGGCTGGGAAGGACAAACTTTAGCCTCCCACTTTCTCTGAAGAATCTCTCTCAAGATTTTTCCTAGTCAGGACAAAGGGAATAGAACAAATACATTTAGATCAACAAGGCAAGATGGCTTATTTAAAAGAGTGCAGGGAGCAAAATCTAGAGCTGGCATAGAAGGGAGAAGAATGTGTCTATGAAGCTGGAGAATAGGACAATAAGCAAAGGGAATGAACTATCACGTGACCTGCACCTGATCAGCAGGCTACTCATCCTATCCAGACTGAGGGAACAGAGTTAAAAAGTGTAGCTGAGACTGCATCTCCCTGCATGAACTCAGTTGCTCCACAAATGTGAATGCTGCAGACCCTGACATTACCTGTTTTCAAATTATGAAATATGAGCAAAATCTAGAGCTGGCATAGAAGGGAGAAGAATGCGTCTACGAAGCTGGATAATAGGAAAATAAACAAAGAGAATGAACTATCATGTGACCTGCACCTGATCAGCAGGCTACCCATCCTATCCAGACTGAGGGGACAGAGTTAAAAAGTGTAGATGAGACTGCATCTCCCTACATGAACTCAGTTGTTCCACAAATGTGAATGCTGCAGACCCTGACACTAGCTGTTTTCAAATTATGAAATATCTAGAGGCCCAGTGCACGAAATTCATGCATGGGCATGGGGGGGTCCCTCAGCCCGGCCTGCACCCGCTCCAATCCAGGACACCTCAAGGGATGTCCAACTGCCAATTATGAAATATCTATAGGCCTGGTGCACGAAATTCATGCACGGGGGTGGGGGGTCCCTCAGCCTGGCCTGCACCCGCTCCAATCCGGGATCCCTCAAGGGATGTCCGACTACCGGGATCGGGCCTAAACTGGCAGTCAGACATCCCTCTCGCAATCCAGGACCGCTGGCTCCTAACCACTCACCTGCCTGCCAGCCTTATTGCCCCTAACTGCCCTCCCCTGCTGGCCTGATCGCCCCTAACCACCTCTGCCTTGGTCCCCACCACCGTGGCTTTGTCTGGAAGAACGTCCATTTATTAGTATAAGGACTGCTGGCTCCTAACCACTCACCTGCCTGCCAGCCTGATTGCCCCTAACTGCCCTCCCCCGCTGGCCTGATTGCCCCTAACTGCCTCTGCCTTGGTCCCCACCACCATGGCTTTGTCCTGAAGGATGTCCAGAAGACATCCTTTTATTAGTATAGATAAGGTTAAAAATTCCTCATGGAGCTTGATTCTCAGACCCTGGGAGTCATTAAAGATAGTAATTAAAGCACATCAACATACTTAATAAGCACTTTTACAAAATCCACCAGATTAGTAAGTACATTTAACATAAAGTGCAGGTTAGGAGGTCAAATTACTTTCACTTTATAAACACATTTATAACTAGGTTACTGAGACACCCTCTGTATACTGTAATTATGATTGATCCTAAACTGAAGACAAATCACCAAACCACACTAATGATTTACTCATATGACTAAGAAAGGTCTAAATAATCTAACAAGTAGGTCTGAAAATGACCACCAAAGGCATCTTTATGGTTCTCCTTCCCTTAGAGAATTGTCAGCAAAATTTCATCCTTATACTACTGTAAAACTATGGCTCCAATTCCAACTCCCTTCTTTCCATTATATAAATTCTCTGTAATTTTTTCCATCAAGCTATCAAGTTGTGTGGTATTATTTACAATACCAGGAAACCAAGCCCTTCTTCTGTGGTTATATAGATGACATTGTATTCTCAAGAGGTTTTGCAAACAATACCACAAAAATGGCCTTAAAAGAACATGACTTTTCCCAGAATAAACAAGAGGAGATAAACATATGTAATTCACAAGAAATTAGGCTTTGCATTCAGGTGAAAGATTTGCTAAAGAAGGTGGGCTGAACTAGCCTGCAGATTTTCCCAGAGGGGTTAAACAGGAAAAGATACAAGAATCAAAACTACCCTAATTTCAAATTGCAGAGGCCCCAAACCCCAAAAGTTAAAATGGTTTATGGTTGGCTTCTTAAAGAAGAATTGATCTTATTAAAACATTTATATTAAGAAGCACATCATGAAAAGAAAAACGGTGGTACTCACCTAAAATGACATTTGCTACAAGTTTATGGAAAATAAATCGGTGTGAAGAAAAGAGGAGGTAATTTCACCCAGGGAAGAAAAGAAAAGAAAGTTTATAAATCAATGCGAAAATCAAAAGACAAGAATTGCACTCCTAGAGGAGAACTCAGTACTTCACTAAGCCCGAAGACCACCAGAGACAACAATGAACCTGAACTCAAGGAAACTTTGGTCGAGAACGCTCTACCCTTAGTCGTTTGGCATAGACTAAACACAGACGAAGTTTCTCAGCAAAGCTGTTCCTTCGAAGGCCGTGGGCACTTGCCCACAGGGTTCTTATGTAATAGAGTAGTTCTTCTCATGCCTCCTCAAATAAACTACAAATTCCTTTGAAGTTAGTATCCCATTTTAGTCATGTTTATATGCCCATGTAACACATGTGCAAATGTCCATGGTAGTCACTGAATGAATGTTTTTCAAATTACCACTGCGTTTAGTGAAACTCAGTACCAAATGGAGTAATGGCTAGAATAGTAATAACAACCATCACACAGCACCTCCCACTGGACGCTTACCAAGTAGGCATCATGTGAAAACTCACGTTATGTGATTAAATCAGTGATATAGTCAGTATTATTATCCATAGCTTTAAAAAGTTAAAATTGAAGCTCATAAAGATCCTTAATAATTTTCCAAAGGACATGTGGCCAGTATGTCCAAACTCAGGTGCTGAAAAATTTCTGCACCTACAATAGGCTCTAGAACAGCTGTTCTCAACCTGTGGCTCGCGACCCCTTTGGGGGTCGAACGACCCTTTCACAGGGGTCGCCTAGACCATCGGAAAACACATATATAATTACATTTTTTGTGATTAATCACTATGCTTTAATTATGTTCAATTTGTAACAATGAAATTGGGGGTCACCACAACATGAGTATTAAAATGTTGCGGCATTAGGAAGGTTGAGAACCACTGCTCTAGAAGCTCACCTAATTAGAAGTAGAGATTCAAATATACTAGTAAGCTTAGGCGATTCAGTATCGTCATATGATGTAGCATCAACACTGATGAAGATATGAAGATGCCTTGATACAGACAACATAAATTGATATATCTCTGCATATATTCAGTGCCTGTTAAATATTTGGTAAGTGAATGCAGAACTGAAGTGGAAAATTCAATTCCTTTTCCAAGTCAGACCTATGACGGTCCTAAAATGAAATGACCACTGGTCCTTTCTTTCCAATAACAGAAGCCGGAGAATAGTTAAGCACCTTGACTCAGAAGCACAGCCTCTTCTTGAGTCAGAATTTGCTGAGGCTCATTAGGTGGGGCCATTTCTCTTTCTATGCCCAGGAAGATTCACTTCTGTGGGGAAATTTTAGAATATTTCAAAGTCCTAGAGAAAAGTTCTGCAAAATAAATTGATATGCTATGTTCATGTTTTATGCAGTTTAAACAGCGAGAACTATGACATTAAAGCCAATGGTATCCTTTTTTTTTTAATTCTAGAGTCAAAACCTAAATAAACTCCAACCAAGGGAAATGGAAACTCCGCGCCCATAGCCCATCTGACATGTAAGATACACTCTCCTATAAGAGTATGTGCTTGTACATCCTTCATACTATAATCACAAATGCAGCAATGGCTGCAACTTCTCTTTTGTAGTAAATAATTGTTAGGGCATTTCTCTAGGGCAGTGATGGCAAACCTTTTGAGCTCAGCGTGCCAGCATTTTGAAAAACCCTAACTTAACTCTGGTGCCGTGTCACATATAGAAATTTTTTGATATTTGCAACCATAGTAAAACAAAGATTTATATTTTTGATATTTATTTTATATATTTAAATGCCATTTAACAAAGAAAAATCAACCAAAACAATGAGTTCACGTGTCACCGCTGACACGCATGTCATAGGTTCGCCATCACTGCTCTAGGGTCAAGAAACAATTCATTTATAACTAAAACATGGAATTATCTAATTTGTATGTGTTCACATGTGTGGGTGATTAAAAGAGAGCCAAATAACTTCATCTCAAAAGCAAGATGCAAATGGATAATTTCATATTCTTAACTAAATGAATGATAATCAAAATGCCCTTTGCTAAACCAGCAGAAAGATATACTAATTATCTAGCAAGTAGAATAAGGTATAACTAAATATGTTCTCTTTAAAATTTTTGCCACAAAGTAGAATTTTATTTCACGACTGAAGGAGAATCATTTTGAAAGTATTTTCCTTGTTACCCACAAGCTAATCCTAGCTTAACAATGATTTATTATTTGCCTTGCTTCCCAATATAATTTCTAGCAAAGTAATTAATTCATTGCTCATGTGTCAAATGAAATTTCAAGCAAACAACTTTCTGCTATATTTCTGCCCCATTGTAACACATTTTCTGCCCAGCAGCCAACAAGCTCTTCTTAAACCATGCATCAGATCATATATTTCCCTTGTTAAGAAACCCTCCAATGGTTTCCAACCAAATTTTAACCCAAACTCACCAAGGCCTACAAAGTTCTAGACAATCTGACCGTCCCTCCCTTCCTCTCTGTCCTCAAGTCCTACCTCCTTCACCTAAGATCTCCTTGTTCTAGTTAACAGCCTTTTTTTGTCCCTCACTACAAGATTTTTAAAAACTTATTTGAGAGAGAGAGAGAGATCAATTTGTTGTTCACTTATTTATGCATTCATTTTTGATTCTTATATGTGTCCTGACTGGAGATCAAACCCAAAACATTGGCATATCGGGACGATGCTCTAAACCACTGAGCTACCTGGCCAGGGCCCCAGCACTGGTTTTTGTGCTGGTTGTTCCCTCTGCCTCCCCACCCTGCCCACATATCTTCCCATAGCCGGCTCCTTTTGTCATCCAGGGCTATCCTCATGAGGAGGCCTTCCTTGACCATCCAACCTAAAAGAGCCCTATCTCCACCCTCAGTAACAGAACTTTCCACTATTTGAAAACATCCTGTTATTTGTTTATTATCTCTCTCTCTCCAAAGAGCTCCAACCCCTGGCAACCCCCCTCCATGCCCCACCCCTGGAAGAATGTAACCTCTTTGGAAGAGGGTAATCTGCCTGTCTCATCCAGCACCATAGTTTTAGCACCTGGAACAGTATCTGATACATAGAGGGCACTGAGAAAAACATTTAATGAGTAAATGAATGAGCATTTCTGAACATATTATATTTATGGATTTAATTGCTTTTTTGTAGTGACTTCTCACTAAGGTCACATCTTCAGCTCTCTTTAAAAGTCAAGGGCTGCCCTAACCAGTTTGGCTCAGTGGATAGAGCGTCGGCCTGCGGACTGAAGGGTCCCAGGTTCAATTCCGGTCAAGGGCATGTGCCTTGGTTGCAGGCACATCCTCAATAGGGAGTGTGCAGGAGGCAGCTGATCGATGTTTCTCTCTAATCGATGTTTCTAACTCTATATCCCTCTCCCCTCCTCTCTGTAAAAAAATCAATAAAATATATATTTTTTAAAAGTCAAGGGCAATGTCATCTTCCAGCTGCCAACATGCTTGGGTCTGATTGCAAACAGTAGTGTCTTGATGGCAAAACTATCAGATTTTGCAAGACGTTTAAAATAAACAAGCTGTTCAGTAGAGATGAACACATTTTCAAGATAAAACTTTGTTTTGTTGTAATCAAAATTCTGAAACTGGTTCCTCGTGTCACTCTCTGGTTTTAATCAAAGCCTCGCTGGTCCCGCACAACATTCAGCAAGGACTTTTCTCCCCTAGATAGGGCTTTAACCTTTCAATGACCAAAGAGGAGAGAAAAAACATGTTTCAGAAGGTAAAAAAATTCTACACAAAATCTACGTTATTTTTAATACTCAAAACGAACTAACAAAGCTGCCATGTTATTTTTAATTTGATTTTTTTTATTTTGCCCAGATTAATTGGGACCCATTTAGGTAGGGGACAGAGAAAGGTAGGTGACCAAGTGCATTGTCAATATTCTGGAAGGAAGAAGTGAAGCAAATTCTTTTGTTGTTAATCCTCACCTGAGGATATTTTTTTCCATTGATTTTTAGAGAGAATGGAAGGGGGAAATGATGGGGAATTTTAACTAATTGATTGATTCTTACACTCTAAAATCACATTTTAAGCAAGAACTTCACATTTAAAATGATCATCTCAATTATAGTGTTATAGTAATATTTCAAAAACTTTACTCTTTTCTTTCAAAAATAACATCCTGTCTAATAAAGATGGGATATGCTAATTGACCCTCACACCATCACAATGATGGTGGTGCCCACAGCCAATAAGGAGGTAATATGCTAATTGACTGCCATGCCCACAAAGATGGTGGTGCCCACAGCCACAAGATGGCAGCTCCCAGTCCCCTCAGCCCTGCTGGGGTGTCAGGCGCATGACAAGGCCTGCCTCTGGAGTCCCCCAGTCCCTTCAGCCCCCCAGCCGCCCAGGGCCGGCCTGAGGCACAGGCAAGCCTCGATGTTGGCTGCCCTGCCACCCAGGGCTGGCCCGACGTGCAGGCAAACCTTGATGTCAGCTGCCCAGCCACCCAGGGCCACCCGAGGCTCAGGTAACCAGGGCCAGCTGAGGCTTGCGCTGCCAGCAGTGGCAGCAGCAGAGGTATGATGGGGCATCGCCTTCCCCTGATTGCCGGGTCGCATCCCACCCCTGAGGGCTCCCGGACTGTGAAAGGGGGCAGGCTGGGCTGAGGGATACCCTCCAGTGAATGAATTTTCATGCACCAGGCCTCTAGTTTTAAAAATAAAATCCTTATGTGATATCATATGCATATGCAATTATATATCATAGCTATGAGAATGTTGTTTAAATTACTAATTTCATTTATGATTAAAGAATTCTAACAAATGAGCTGCATATTCCTTGAACCTTCCAAGTAGTATACCAGGCACTGCAGGAAATAGAGTAGAAGAATGTGACTTTTACTCTGTCATAATTATATAGAACTAGAGGCCCAGTGCATGAAATTCTGTAAAAGTAGGGTCCCTAGGCCTGGCCAGTGATCAGGGCCCATCAGGGCCTTCTGGCTGCTGGCTGGGGCCTTCCTTAGTTCTGTGCTGCCCCCTGGTGGTCAGCACACATCATAGCAAGCAATTGAATTCCCAGTCGAACTCCCAAGGGGACATTTTGTATATTAGCCATTTACATATATAGAGTAGATGTATTTATCCATATCAAGAGAGATAAAAATGTGCACTAAAATAATCAAAGCAGGTTTCCTAAGTAAAATTACTATAAATTAAATAAAAACAAATCAAGATTTTCTGAACTAATAAAGTCAAATTTGGATTAGTGTGATGTGCTGTAATAACATATTCTTCTTAGAGTCATGATTTTTAGCCACCAGTTACATATACATTTGACTACACTGCATGCTAAACCATGCAATGTTGGCATTATACTTATGAAACAATGGACTTTCTTCTAGCACTTTTAGAAGAAAAAATACATGGTACCTTAACAAGCATTCATATATGAGTGTTCTGTTTTACTAATTTTAATTATAAAAACATTATTTAAGGAACTACTTTTACCTGTTCTTAGAGTCATGATAGCACATTCATCCTTCCCTCCCCACTTCTGGCTGGGTAGATCTGTCACTGAGTAGGGAGGCCTACGACTGAGTTTCTCCCTCTACCCACCACAAAGAAGGATCCTGACTGTTTCCCACCAATCCAGCTGGTCTTCCAAAATACTGACCATTCCTGGCCAGTATGGCTCAGTTGGTTGAAGCGTCACTCCCAGACATAGAAAGGTTGTGATTCGATCCCCAGTTAGGCATGTACAGGAGGCAACCGATCAATGTTTCTCACATCGATGTTTCTCTCCCGCTCCCTTCCTCTCTCTCTCTAAAAATCAATAGAAACATATCCTCGGGTGAGGAATATGAATATATATTTTTTAAAGCTGAAATTTTTTTTAGTGTCTTGGCCTTATTGTGGGGTTTGTGTGGAGACAGGGGGTAACAGAGAAATATCTCAGGACTCATCAGTTTCTATGCTTTGATGGGTGCCTGATTACACAATGCATCATTCAGAAATCACCCTGAAGTATGATTCTTAATTCATAGCTTCTTTGTCTCTTTAATACTGCTTACTAGATAAATAATCTCTGAGTGAGTTGAATGGATTTCAACGTGAGTTAGGCAACCATGTAATACAAACCAAGAAGTCCAAGAGAAAGATGGCATCAGTGCTGCGGTCACATATTACTGTCAATTCATACTTAAGGGGGGTATTAGAGACAAGGGCAGCAATATGGATAAAATAGGTTATCCATTCATCTTTACGACCAAATATAAAATGGCTTGCTAAATAGACAATGTAGAAATCTACATCAATCTAAAACTGTCTAAGTAAGCAGACTGGCTTTTATATTACTACTATTTGCCTTAGACACACAAACCTAAAGTGGGCAATTGGGAGAAGGTAAACAGCACACAATGGAAATTAATCCTAGACAAACTGCTGTCTTTCCCACCATCCAGGAAAGCTTTTCTCAAGCTGGCTTCAGCATCTGTATCCATAGATCAGCCTGCTATGAGCTTAGAGAGATGAAGGAGAAAGGCAAAGATCTCCTCTAAATGCCAAGCATTTAGAACTGCTTGCTATATTTTATTGATTGAAAACGGCAATTCTTTATATTCCCTTGAAATAAGGTACAGTCTGCCTTAACTGTGTGTTTAGACTTTCAGTGGAGAAAAGAATCACCACACACTATATGACAGCTTTCAAACCACGTGATACCATCAACGTTTATAAAGACTATAGAACTTTTTAAAAATTCTTTGGTATATCAGGTAGTTTTTTTGGTTCGGAAATAGTACATGAGCGAAATATTGACATTGTCAGTCACAAAATGCCATTAACGAAGCATGCAGAGGTTAAACTGTATCAGGAACTGATCCTCTGTTCGCTGCAATGAGCACAGGAATGCTGATAGAGATCCCTGTTGCCACTGCTGTGCTGTAATTTGGAAATGCGGAGTCAGAAGGCATTCTCGCACTTCTTTCTTCCTATATGCAGTTCTAGTCCAGTTTTCCCCAAAAGCGCATTTCTAACTGAAGCAGATCCAAAGGAAATGCTAGGTCGGAGAAATGTTCTCAGAAGTTCCTTCCTAGTCTTGGGCAATTCCAAACTAAAACCCTGAGCAGAACTGGGAAAGGGACAGTCCAATCACAGGTGGGGAGGTCTGCTGATGTCTGCACTGGAATCTTCCTGGGTTGAGGCAGAACTGACCTGCTTTCTAAACTAAAAATATAGCCATGGTCTTCAATTCTCTGACCCTACTGGTTTAACTTCATATTTCCCAAGTTAGTGAACTAACGCGCAGCTACCAGAATGCAGGCAACAGAATAGAGGAAATTTACTCCTGATGGTATTTTTTTTTTACTATCAGAAATCTGGGACCAAGCCCAGGGGTATTGGGGGCATGACAGTGGCAAAGAAAAGCTCTACTTATTCAGTTTGAA
Organism: Myotis brandtii; assembly: GCF_000412655.1. Classification (NCBI taxonomy): domain Eukaryota; kingdom Metazoa; phylum Chordata; class Mammalia; order Chiroptera; family Vespertilionidae; genus Myotis; species Myotis brandtii. The sequence goes on along the minus strand of NW_005363836.1, from coordinate 7,571,984 downwards.
TATTATTATGATCCTGTATTGCATTAATAAGAATGGCATTAGAGCCCTAGCCAGTTTGGCTCAGTGGGTAGAGCATCAACCTTCAGACCAAAGAGTCAGGGTTCGATTCCTGTCATATCTTGGTTGCAGGCTCCTCCCCGCCCAGGGCCCTGGTCAAGGCTCATGCAGGAGACAACCAATCGATGTGTTTCTCTCATATTAATGTCGTTCCCTGTCTTTCCCTCTCTCTTCCACTCTCCCCAGAAATCAATGGGAAAATATCCTCGGGTAAGGATTAACAACAACAAAAGAAATGGCATTAGAAGTTTCTTAGACGATACCAATAATAGTAAATGCACAAGAAAATGCAAAATACTCAAAAAGTCTATGCTATTATTGCAATAATAATACCTTCAGTATAAGATAAAGAAGAATTCAAGGCAAAATGTTTTAAAGTGGAAAGGGAAGGTTACCTGATATTTATAAAAGGAGTACATTCACAACAAAGATAGAACAGACATGAATTTTTGACCTCTGATGACATTACATTGAAATCCAAAACCATTGAAACCTATTAGAAATAAATATATAAACTGAGAAAACACAAATGTAATGAAATTCTAAGTTCTCATTATTTGACACGATAGTTAAAAATAAGGAAATGGGACCCTATAAAATATTCTTGGTTTAATAGCTATGGTTTGAACTTTGTAACTTTAAAAAAAGAGAGAGAATGTGGATTCTTTTCAAAAGCCCATAAAATATTTACAAAATCTGATAAGAAGTTAACTAATTTGAAAACAGTAAGATTTATAAGTTAGTATAAGAAATCATTAAATTATTAAACTATACAATGCTCTGTAAATGCAAAATGTTATACAAAATGTTAGTAGAGAGTGGGAAATGGAGAATGACTGTTTAATGGGTATGGGATTTCCTTCTGGGGAGATAAAAACATTCTGGACAAGATAGTGGTGATGGTTGCACAACATTGTGAATATGCTCATTGAAACTGAATCATACCCTTTAAAGTGGTTAAAATAGTAAAATTGTAATGTGAATTTTGTCACAATAAAAATAAATAAAATAAAGGTGTCAAGTCAATGCTTTTTTATACACTGTTATGAAGAAACTGCTGAATTATTATTCAAAACATGACTTTGATAATAGGGCAGGTAGATAATGATAACAAATGGGAACACCCTACATTGTAATTGATACACTGACCACAAGTCTCAATAAAATCTGAAGAAGATGGCAGTTGTACATAAAGTTAAAGATAGCTCAATTAGATGTAATACAGGGTCCAGAAAGATCCAAACACATTTAAGAATTTCAGATATAATAAAGGTAGACATTTAAAACAGTTGCAGAAAGATCATTCAATAAGTAATTTTGAGACAACTAGTTAACCATTCAAAAGAAAATTCATATTGTTAACTTGCAAACTAAACCAAAATAAACTATAAATGTATTAACACCATGAACACAAAAAATGAAAGGGCAAAAGTGCTATAAGATAAAAAAGATGAATACTGATATCACCTTAGCCTGAGAAAAGTATCTCTTAACATGAAACAGAAAGCAGTAACCGCAAAAGAAATTATTGATTAAATTCACTACTTTTATAAATTACAATACTAAATGAAAAGGCTAACCTTGAGCCTAGGGAAACAATTGCTTTTATATTTGAAGTAGAGACTTGATGCACAAAATCCATGCACTCAGCGGCGGGAAGTGGGGATCCCTCATCCCAGCCTGCGCTCTTTTGCAGTCCAGGACCCCTCGGGGGAACACAGCCCAGCCAGAAGCCAGGCTCACTGTGAAGTCTGGAGCTCTTGCAGTCCGGGACCCCTCACTCCTTACTGCCCGCCCGCCTGCAGCAGAGGAGGGAGAGGCTCCCGCCACTGCCACTGCGCTCTCCAGCTGTGAGCCCGGCTTCTGGCTAAGTGGCACTCCCCCTGTGGGAGCACACTGACCACCAAGGGGCAGCTCCTGCATTGAGCGTCTGCCCCCTAGTGGTCAGTGTGCATCATAATGACCGGTCATTCTGCTGTTCAGTAGATTTGCATGTTAGGGTTTTATTATATAGGATATTATCTGTTCTTTGTTACCCAGGCAGTACTTGAAAATCATTTACAAATCCCCACACATTCACAGAAGAAGATAACTTAAAGCTGAAATTTTTTTTAGTGTCTTGGCCTTATTGTGGGGTTTGTGTGGAGACAGGGGGTAACAGAGAAATATCTCAGGACTCATCAGTTTCTATGCTTTGATGGGTGCCTGATTACACAATGCATCATTCAGAAATCACCCTGAAGTATGATTCTTAATTCATAGCTTCTTTGTCTCTTTAATACTGCTTACTAGATAAATAATCTCTGAGTGAGTTGAATGGATTTCAACGTGAGTTAGGCAACCATGTAATACAAACCAAGAAGTCCAAGAGAAAGATGGCATCAGTGCTGCGGTCACATATTACTGTCAATTCATACTTAAGGGGGGTATTAGAGACAAGGGCAGCAATATGGATAAAATAGGTTATCCATTCATCTTTACGACCAAATATAAAATGGCTTGCTAAATAGACAATGTAGAAATCTACATCAATCTAAAACTGTCTAAGTAAGCAGACTGGCTTTTATATTACTACTATTTGCCTTAGACACACAAACCTAAAGTGGGCAATTGGGAGAAGGTAAACAGCACACAATGGAAATTAATCCTAGACAAACTGCTGTCTTTCCCACCATCCAGGAAAGCTTTTCTCAAGCTGGCTTCAGCATCTGTATCCATAGATCAGCCTGCTATGAGCTTAGAGAGATGAAGGAGAAAGGCAAAGATCTCCTCTAAATGCCAAGCATTTAGAACTGCTTGCTATATTTTATTGATTGAAAACGGCAATTCTTTATATTCCCTTGAAATAAGGTACAGTCTGCCTTAACTGTGTGTTTAGACTTTCAGTGGAGAAAAGAATCACCACACACTATATGACAGCTTTCAAACCACGTGATACCATCAACGTTTATAAAGACTATAGAACTTTTTAAAAATTCTTTGGTATATCAGGTAGTTTTTTTGGTTCGGAAATAGTACATGAGCGAAATATTGACATTGTCAGTCACAAAATGCCATTAACGAAGCATGCAGAGGTTAAACTGTATCAGGAACTGATCCTCTGTTCGCTGCAATGAGCACAGGAATGCTGATAGAGATCCCTGTTGCCACTGCTGTGCTGTAATTTGGAAATGCGGAGTCAGAAGGCATTCTCGCACTTCTTTCTTCCTATATGCAGTTCTAGTCCAGTTTTCCCCAAAAGCGCATTTCTAACTGAAGCAGATCCAAAGGAAATGCTAGGTCGGAGAAATGTTCTCAGAAGTTCCTTCCTAGTCTTGGGCAATTCCAAACTAAAACCCTGAGCAGAACTGGGAAAGGGACAGTCCAATCACAGGTGGGGAGGTCTGCTGATGTCTGCACTGGAATCTTCCTGGGTTGAGGCAGAACTGACCTGCTTTCTAAACTAAAAATATAGCCATGGTCTTCAATTCTCTGACCCTACTGGTTTAACTTCATATTTCCCAAGTTAGTGAACTAACGCGCAGCTACCAGAATGCAGGCAACAGAATAGAGGAAATTTACTCCTGATGGTATTTTTTTTTTACTATCAGAAATCTGGGACCAAGCCCAGGGGTATTGGGGGCATGACAGTGGCAAAGAAAAGCTCTACTTATTCAGTTTGAATATTATTATGATCCTGTATTGCATTAATAAGAATGGCATTAGAGCCCTAGCCAGTTTGGCTCAGTGGGTAGAGCATCAACCTTCAGACCAAAGAGTCAGGGTTCGATTCCTGTCATATCTTGGTTGCAGGCTCCTCCCCGCCCAGGGCCCTGGTCAAGGCTCATGCAGGAGACAACCAATCGATGTGTTTCTCTCATATTAATGTCGTTCCCTGTCTTTCCCTCTCTCTTCCACTCTCCCCAGAAATCAATGGGAAAATATCCTCGGGTAAGGATTAACAACAACAAAAGAAATGGCATTAGAAGTTTCTTAGACGATACCAATAATAGTAAATGCACAAGAAAATGCAAAATACTCAAAAAGTCTATGCTATTATTGCAATAATAATACCTTCAGTATAAGATAAAGAAGAATTCAAGGCAAAATGTTTTAAAGTGGAAAGGGAAGGTTACCTGATATTTATAAAAGGAGTACATTCACAACAAAGATAGAACAGACATGAATTTTTGACCTCTGATGACATTACATTGAAATCCAAAACCATTGAAACCTATTAGAAATAAATATATAAACTGAGAAAACACAAATGTAATGAAATTCTAAGTTCTCATTATTTGACACGATAGTTAAAAATAAGGAAATGGGACCCTATAAAATATTCTTGGTTTAATAGCTATGGTTTGAACTTTGTAACTTTAAAAAAAGAGAGAGAATGTGGATTCTTTTCAAAAGCCCATAAAATATTTACAAAATCTGATAAGAAGTTAACTAATTTGAAAACAGTAAGATTTATAAGTTAGTATAAGAAATCATTAAATTATTAAACTATACAATGCTCTGTAAATGCAAAATGTTATACAAAATGTTAGTAGAGAGTGGGAAATGGAGAATGACTGTTTAATGGGTATGGGATTTCCTTCTGGGGAGATAAAAACATTCTGGACAAGATAGTGGTGATGGTTGCACAACATTGTGAATATGCTCATTGAAACTGAATCATACCCTTTAAAGTGGTTAAAATAGTAAAATTGTAATGTGAATTTTGTCACAATAAAAATAAATAAAATAAAGGTGTCAAGTCAATGCTTTTTTATACACTGTTATGAAGAAACTGCTGAATTATTATTCAAAACATGACTTTGATAATAGGGCAGGTAGATAATGATAACAAATGGGAACACCCTACATTGTAATTGATACACTGACCACAAGTCTCAATAAAATCTGAAGAAGATGGCAGTTGTACATAAAGTTAAAGATAGCTCAATTAGATGTAATACAGGGTCCAGAAAGATCCAAACACATTTAAGAATTTCAGATATAATAAAGGTAGACATTTAAAACAGTTGCAGAAAGATCATTCAATAAGTAATTTTGAGACAACTAGTTAACCATTCAAAAGAAAATTCATATTGTTAACTTGCAAACTAAACCAAAATAAACTATAAATGTATTAACACCATGAACACAAAAAATGAAAGGGCAAAAGTGCTATAAGATAAAAAAGATGAATACTGATATCACCTTAGCCTGAGAAAAGTATCTCTTAACATGAAACAGAAAGCAGTAACCGCAAAAGAAATTATTGATTAAATTCACTACTTTTATAAATTACAATACTAAATGAAAAGGCTAACCTTGAGCCTAGGGAAACAATTGCTTTTATATTTGAAGTAGAGACTTGATGCACAAAATCCATGCACTCAGCGGCGGGAAGTGGGGATCCCTCATCCCAGCCTGCGCTCTTTTGCAGTCCAGGACCCCTCGGGGGAACACAGCCCAGCCAGAAGCCAGGCTCACTGTGAAGTCTGGAGCTCTTGCAGTCCGGGACCCCTCACTCCTTACTGCCCGCCCGCCTGCAGCAGAGGAGGGAGAGGCTCCCGCCACTGCCACTGCGCTCTCCAGCTGTGAGCCCGGCTTCTGGCTAAGTGGCACTCCCCCTGTGGGAGCACACTGACCACCAAGGGGCAGCTCCTGCATTGAGCGTCTGCCCCCTAGTGGTCAGTGTGCATCATAATGACCGGTCATTCTGCTGTTCAGTAGATTTGCATGTTAGGGTTTTATTATATAGGATATTATCTGTTCTTTGTTACCCAGGCAGTACTTGAAAATCATTTACAAATCCCCACACATTCACAGAAGAAGATAATACCCAGTAATATAAGAATAGAAAGTTTAACTCCTCTATTAATCAAAGAAATTAAACTAATAATTTTTCCTTCTTGAATGAGGAAAAGGATGCACCCAGAATGCTAATAGTGGTTATCTGTTGCTAGTGTGCTTTGAAAGATTTTTTAAATTTTAATTTATAGTTTACTGTATTTTATTTTTACTATAAGATGTTATAAAGAAAACATTGTGTTGTTAAAAGTAGTTTGAGGAAATATAATACACAGAATTTAATATTCCTCAATAAAGAGAAAAGGTCTATGGGAAAAAAAGGGAGGTCTCATCTTTCCAATGGGTTTCCTAAAACATGCAAGTGCCTCTCTCCCCGCTTCCACCTTTATGCGTCCAGCTTTCTGCTGCCTGCATAGCCTGCTCCCTGCTTCTCTCCCCTCTCTTGCATTGTCTCACTATCATTCATGTGGTTTTTATTTTCCTTGCTTTCTGGTCTTCTGCCGCCATGAATATAAATGCAAGAAGCAAAATAAGGGAATATCTAATCAAGGTAATAACAATAATAACTACTGTTGCTGCTGCTGCTACAGCAACACTATTATTTAAGATTTATCGATGTACCTTTGGGCCCAAAGATTCCTCCACTATTACTAAAGCAATTAACCCTCTGCCTTGCTCCCAGGCAAGGACAGAAAAATACAATAGTTATTTTTATTCTATATTAAAAGTGGAAAGAAAGAAAAAGAAGGGTATGTGTAAGAGTTGGTGTTTGGAGCAAAGAGTTCAAAGATCGTGGATAAAATAAAGGAGCTAGAAAGTATTATTGCTAGAATTTGCCTCGGGATTATTTTCCCAGGTCAGGTTTCTGTCTCTCTGATTTAGTTTCACCTGGAGAGACACCCAGCTTTTTGTCAGCAAAGGTCTGCTGAAAGAATAAATCAAAATAACAAGTAAATTAAAGCAAACATAATTTTTTTAATTTTATTCATTGATACAGTATTATTAATGTTCACAACGATTTTCTTCCTTATATTCAGCCCTCTCAAACACTTTCTTAACCTAAATTCTTAGAAAGAGTTGGTGATTTTTGTAATGTTCCATTTCACCATGTATTTCTCTTCTAATCTGGAGTCATTTTAGTTATCAAAAGGCTGTATAAAATACTAATTTGAATTATTAATTTTTCATGATATGATTTAATGAAGCTCATGTTTCATTTTATTAGAAAATTCTCCTAGTCTTTAATATTAACTTATTACAACCTACTGTATTCTAATCTTGTTCAAGCCTGTCTCAAATACTAAAGAGTTTCTTATTCATTGATTTTTATATCTCTAGGAAACGTATACAACATCTCTTTTCTTTTTGGTTTTTACAATTTACATTATTTAACTTAGGATAAAATTTATTTCCAGTAATTTTTCCTTCTAAATGATGTACTATAGAATGTTTTCCCTTCTATAAGTAATCAAAAATAATCTCATCCATATGCATTCACAACAGAATACCTGCTATTCTAACAGAAAATATAATTGAACATCTTCATATTTCAATTTCCTACACATGTCCTCTCTTTTCATTTTCTAGAAGTACTGCTATTTAAAGCCCTAGGTATTGTGAACAGTTAAATCACAGAGATGGTTATTCTAGTATCTAGAACACTGCCTAGCACATGTTAGGTCCTCAATAAATATTTGACAAATAAATAAACATATAATTACTTGTGGAGCACCAAATTGGATGTGAAAGCTCCCTACTAGAGCACCCATTATTCATTTAATAACTAATTTAAAAGTGCTTTTGATTATCTTGTTGACAAAATTATTGGCTGGCAGCATCAACATTTAATAGTCACAGCAACATTAATGATATATATATATATGCCTAAGCAACCATCCGACCGTTCGACTGGTAGCTATGACATGCAACGACCACCAGTGGGGCAGACACTCAACCCAGGAGCTGCCGAGCTGAGGTGACTTGGCAGCAGCGGTTCTCAGGTGATGCACCCAGAACCAGAGAAGAGGGAGCCCGATTCCAGGGTGTGTTACCTGAGAACCGCCCTCTCACAATCTGGGACCCCTCAGGGGATGTTGGAGAACCAGTTTAGGCCCAGTCCCTGCAGGCCAGGCCAAGAGACCCTACCGGTGCACCAATCCATTCACTGGGCCTCTAGTAATAGTATAATAACTGAATCATATGGTACTTTCTAGATCAGGCACTTATTCAAATTACATATATTAACTCATTTAGTCCTCACAACAACCCAGTGAGGACTATTTTACAAATGAGGAGACGGAGGCACAGAGTGGTTACAGTCATGTAGCCAGGAAGTAGAAGAAATAGGACTTGAACCCAAACTCTTTAAAAAAAAAAATGTTTTTACTGATTTCGGAGAGAGGAAGGGAGAGGGAGGGACAGAAACATTGATGAGAGAGAAACATTGATTGGCTGCCTCCTGCATACCCCCGACTGGGGATCAAGCCTGCAAGCCAGACATGTGCCCTGACAGGGAATCGGACCCCCTGGGGCATGGGATGATGCTCAATCAACTGAGCCACACTGGCTGGAAGAAACCAGACTCTTAACTACTATATTATATTGCCTCTCCATGAGCTAATAGCTTAACTCTTAAAATAGGTATGTTTTTTACTCCAAATAAATAAGTTCTTTGAGGAAAGAACCTTATATTTAAATCCCTGCAAATATGACTCCAAGAGTAGTGCCTTATACATAAGTCTCAATATTTTTTTTGCTCATTTTAACTGGATTCCAATAATGTATAAATTAATTCCTTATAAGTTATTAAAATCATAAATTGTTAGTATATTTAAGTTTGAATAACATGTGAAAGATGAGTGGATGACATTTTCACTTCTGGTGAGATAGTGAAGTAACTTCAAGTGAAAATGTCCAAGGAAGTTTTCTGAAGCTATGGGCTCCCTCTGTTCCTTTCCACTGCAACCAACCCTTCCTAATAGAGAAAATAGGAAACATCTAAATTAACACAGATAACTATTTCTAATTGAGATGGTGGGTGGCAACAATAGCAATAGACTTTTTGAGGATTTTTGAATTTTGTTGAGCATTTACTATGTGCCAATGGCTGTGTTATGAGATTTTAGGAAGGTCAAATTATTATTTTTTTTTTGTTAGTACTTTAAAGTACTATCCTTATAATAAGTTCACAGATATACAAAATTGCCTGAGAGTGACTCCAGGTCACAGCGAAGAGGTGATGGGGCTGGGACCCTGTCCTTTGTCTGCCCTTGGGTAACTGTAGTATTCTAAAGGGAAGGCTCAATTGGGGACCATGCACAAAAAGCTAAAATAAATTCTCTTACATAACCTGACTTTCTCTGCCTCCTTCACCATCACACCACAGCCACACTACAGTCTGAGTTGTTTTTGGGGATTCAATAGCAGGAGAAGTGAGAAGAGCCACCTCCCTCTCTGCATAAAGCCACAGTTGTATCCACTCCTCTGTGGCAGCATCCTTATTCCCAGGACAGAGGACAGACGGAATGACAAATTTACACAAGTTTTTAAAGGTAATATTTGCACACAGAACAGACACATTTCTCCTGTTAGATAAAAGTCCCCTCTAAATATAGATAAATGGCACTGATATACCAGGTAAAATTGGGTGTGATTATAAATGCCTTGCAAAGCAAACATAAATGGAATGCATTTTATATACCTCCTGTAAGGATAAGACTAAGCAAATAAAGTTAAAACCGGTAATGCAAATAAATTTTAGGCATATCAATATCTTGAATTGTTCTTCAAATGTTTGGGAGCCTAATAAAAACCCTGAAACTAATTTAGCGACAAGATTTTTATACCCAGGAGGGTATAAATTTGATCCACATGTTTCTGGTTTATTTACACTTGAATCATTCAAGTAATGTTTTGTAAGTGCTGTCTCAATGTCTACAATCTCTTTGGGCATTTTTATAAGTCTTTCTCCGTAAAAACAGGAAGTCATGCTTTTCCAAGAGTAAATGAATTTAAATACCAAAATATTCTAGACCACCGTGCATATCAGGAGCGACAGATTTTGGGGTAAATTCTCAACCTAGGACTGTCTTGTTTTAATAGATTGGCCCTTGCTTAGCCACTCTTATACCATATACCTCCATGAAGGGGGATAATATACTCAAATGAGTTTAATTCCAAAAGCCCATCCATAGTTCAATATATTTGTCAAGTCACACTGTAAACCTATGTGCAATAAAGTCTATAATTCATATTTAGATACTGTGTGAACAATGGACTTCTGGGAGATTGTCCTGAGCAAGACTCTGCAAGAAATAGACTCTGAAACAGAGATCTCATGTAGAAAGTTCTCTGGGGAGTGTGAAGCAGTGAGGGGGGCAGGATTTGGCAGAGAGAGAAGCAAAACTGCAATGCAGGTGCAAGAAAGGCCCCAGCAAGCTCTGAAGCATGGAGGACCCTTCTGAAATGTCCCAAACGAGGCAAGGGGGTACGTTCTCTGTATCCGCATATCCACCTGTTACTGCACACAGAGTGACCAAAGAGAAGGGAGCACACCCATGGGGAAGGCAGCTCCTCTTGGCGGAGGGTATTTTGTCCAAGAGCAAGACTCACCCAAAAGGGTATCTGGGTGGGGCACCACAGTGTCTACTCAATAGGTCTGTTGGGGTTTTCTGAGCATTAATCCTCTGTGAATATAAAACCTACCATTAGCAATACCAAATGAGCCATAGGTTCACTGAGTCAGCTGGTCAAGACTTGAGGTAAGCAAACCTGTTTTATAGAAAACAGTCAACACTTTCAATACAGATTGTATTTATGACAATGAACGAGCAATATTTGTAGATCTTTAATCAAAGAAATTTTCTCCTTTTGTCTCCTGACAGGATCCCCTGAAAGATAAAACACCAATAAAAAAATAAATACATTTGTGAGGAGAAATGTGTGCATGTACAGAGAAAAGCAGTGCTAAAAATGATGGGACAAAAATAACTTAGAATAAGTCATATAACCTAGTCTAATACTTCTCATTCGATACTGGATTCCTAGTTTATTCATTCAACAAACGTTGGGTTTTTTTTTCTTGTTTTATTTTAAATATATTTTATTGATTTTTTTACAGAGAGGAAGGGAGAGGGATAGAGAGTTAGAAACATCGATGAGAGAGAAACATCGATCAGCTGCCTCCTGCACACTCCCTACTGGGGATGTGCCCGCAACCAAGGTACATGCCCTTGCCCGGAATTGAACCTGGGACCCTTCAGTCCGCAGGCCGACGCTCTATCCACTGAGCCAAACCAGTCAGAGCAACAAACATTGGTTTATGGCCTACTGTTTGTAGAAACCAAAATACAAACCAGTAATGCAGAACCTAGCCACCAAGGACCGAGACTAACAGAGGGAATTCACATGTAAACAAATACTTGTAATCTATATATATAAAAGCCTAATATGCTAAGTGTCCAACCATTCGACCATTCAACTGGTCGCTATGACATGCACTGACCATCAGAGGGCAGACGCTCCGACCGGTAGGTTAGCTTGCTGCTGGGATCCAGCTGATCGGGACTGGGCGAGACAGGCCGGACACACCCTGGAGCCCTCCCGTGGTCCCTCCCAGGTTGGCCAACCTCCCACGGTCCCCCCTCCCTCCAGTCTCTAAAATAGTTCTTCTAATTAATTTCCTTTCAGTGTGCACAAATCCATGCACTGGGCCTCTAGTATTATCATGATAGAATAGTATGATCATAGTTAATCCATGAAATTCCTCTGGGTGCCGGCAAAATTCCTAGATTCTAGCACCAAATTCAAACAGTTGAATGTTCAGGATTCTCCAGAACTCCATTTCCAGCTAATACTCCTGGGGACCTCGGAACCCATTTGTCCGTCTCTGACCTTTCCAGTGTGAATTCCAACTGCAAGTAGGAGAAGTGTCCCTGAGGCTGACCAACTAAGTCCTGACCTCATCGGCGAGTGGCTCCCAAGTGGAGATGAGTACTGTCAAGGACTGAGTGAGACCTCCTTTACACGAAATTCATGTAACAAATCCTCACTGACCCCAATGAGGTGCCGAGCATTGGTCCAGGAACTGAGGATATAGCAATAAACAAGGTCCCTCCCCTCAAGGAGCTTCCAACCCTATAGGCAGAGGTCAAAGAAAGGTAGCCTATGTTATCAGAAACTGCTAATAAGTGCTATGAGAGATATAAAGCAGAGGAAGGGAAGAGAGGAGATAGCCTAGATAGAGCAGATGGCATTTAAGAGAGGAGAAAGGAAGAGGACACCAAAGCTCAGGGACAGGAATGTGCTCCCAAATAGCCTAGAGCTAGTCCTCTGCCAGTGACTGTCATTGACCTCATGCCACTTACTCCATGCCCCACCCAAACACAAAAGCAGCCTGAATTCCCATCATGTAAACTATGCTAATATAGTTCTAAAATAGACTTTTTCTTCTTGATATGAATTTTGAGTTCTAAGGGTCTGGGTTGTTTAAGAATTTTCTAGAATAGAACCCAAATGCCATCATCAGTCTTTTATCCAGACAACATCATGGCTGCTTCCAAATTCCAAGCATGGGAGCACATGCCACTTCCAAAGGAAACCCACAGAAACAAGGTATGACAGCACTGCCTCTAAAATCAGCAGCAGTCGAAGAATAAATCAAAAAGACATACTTTCCAAGTTCTGACATAAAAGTATGAAAGAATCCATTTTGTTTTTAACTTTAAAATGGAATCCATTAGCAGCCTTTTCTTTGGGGACATTTAGGTCTAATGGTGGATTGATTGGTCAATTAATTTTTTTAACTGGGTAAATCATTTGCACATGTACATGTTATGTATGTGCATGTGTATACATTTTCACATTGCCTTTATACTCAAATGTGTACATCAATTCATCATCTGTTTTGATGTAGTGGCAAATGCACAGACACTACACAGATTTCCATGACACAGTTCTTAAATACGAAAATGAGGGCCCGCCTTTCAAAGAAAACAATCTTCACTCTGAGTCAAGATGTGCTATGACGTTGCTTGGCTCCATCATTTGCCATTATCCCTCTCAGACCTGGTCATTATGTTGCCAATTACCTTTAGTAATTCAGTCAAAGTTCAATTAACCGCCCAAGTCTTTGATTTATATTGACAGACATCTTAGTGACCAAATGTTTAACTACATTGACTAGAAATACTAACATAAACTCTTGGAAAAATCATATTCAGACTCTACATATGCAGGAAACATATTTCTTAGGTAAACTCGCCTACATAAGAAACCATTTGGTTCTTCATATACTTTATACTTCTTTTCCCAATTCAAAATGATCCTCTATCCCAGAAGAGAAGGTAAAAAAAGTTTAATAGTGTCAGAAGTCTATAGTTGCTAACTTAGGGAACAGATGAAAAACTACCATTTGGTTTCAGTATTTGCTTTATTAACTGCTACCTACAAAACTCAGAATCCACATTCTGGTCAATCATTTGCAATCTCTTGACATTCGTACTACTTAGGTTACAGTCAGCCAGTCAACAAGTATTTATTGCTCTACCAAACTGGTGAAATAAACATAGCAATAATAATAAATTCCTTTTAGAGTTATCTATTCTAGAAATAAAACTTTTAAAAGAATCATTACCTGTATAAAAACAGAAACAAAGAATATTAAGGAAATGTTACTTGATAGCAGTAGTAAATGTCTTTTTCCCCTCACTTAAGAAACATTGAAAAAATGTCTTCAAGAGTTATTTATTAGGGAAAATTATTCACCTCGTATGCACACAACACAATTTTATCATTACCATTTGACTCTGAAAAATTTTTGTATTAACGTATCACTAAATGGAATTATCAGCTAATAAATACTTATTGTGCTTTCCTGTATTTTTCAGTTGGGATTATAATTAAGATAATTGATATGTGTTAGCCATGTTTAAAATTATAAAAGCCAGATATTATAAAAATTAAAAAGTCATTAACAATGTATATTTTAAACTAATATTATGATTGTACTGCTGATCTCAATCCTGACAACACACACACACACACACACACACACACACACACACACACACACATATTTTTCCCTTAGGAAAAGTGACACATTAAATTAAAAAGAAAAACACCACAGGGCATTTTTAGGGCACATAACAGTGGAAATATGTCAATATATATTTTTCAAAAGCTACACAATGCAAAATATTAACAGAAAACCCTAATGTAAACTAGAGACTTTAATCAATAACAATGTATTCAGTACTGACTCATCAATTGTAACAAATGTATGTCACCAATGCAAGATGTTAATAATAAGGATGACTGGGGGTTAGAAGGTAAATGTGAACTCTTTCCACTTATTTTACAGTAAACCTAAAACTAATCAAGGAAAATAAAGCTTATTAAAAACACAGAGAGAGAGAGAAAATTCAAACAAACATCATGACCATCTTGCCTTTGTATTGGTTAAACTCAGTCATCAAAATTAATAAAGTATCCCCTTTGTCATCAGCTACAAATTCAAATCATTTTAAAAATCATGCCATTATTGATACGTTTTGATGCAATAAGTCCTATTAAACACAGATTCTATCATATAATTTGCTCCTCTTGGTATGTGTACTTGTACCTTCAGTCCAGTTTCCAGCTTGAAAGTGACAGTGAACAGAGGTGGAAGAGTGTGTAGAGATATTCATTCAAATTACAAATCCCACAATTCCTACTTATCCATTAAGACAGAAGGCAGTGGTGTAAATTAGAGCACTGGCCTAGAAGGTATCATTAAAGTACATGTATGGGAATCTGGTTTCAGAGGTGTTTGTAAAACTTAAGAAGCTTTTAAAATGCAGGGTGGAGAATGATGGCTCAGTCATTAACAACTATGCAACTCCTCCTAGGCATTTAAGGAAAAAAAAAAAGAGAGAAATGTTTCAACTGGGAGATATTCATGTTGGGTGTTATTTTGCCATTCCCAAGCCTGAGTTTTTGTTAGGGTTCGATTTAGAGCTGTCTGAATGGCCTTAACCTAATGCCCAAAGCACTTACATCCAAAAACACTAAATGTATAAGCCCTTTAGCCTGAACTTGCCAGGAAGACCCAAATCTGCACAAGAGAAACGAGGAATGCAAAGAATGCTTGAAATACAATATCAATCCACCAAGCAGTATCTGTGGTATACCTACTAGGCATCTAACACAGAAATAATTTTCATAATACAAAGCATTTTAGAAGTATTGATACTTTGTTGTCATAGGTGTGTCAATAATTCATAGTTAAATACAATGTTGACCTCAGAAAATGTTTCATGAAAATTGTTTCCACTAGGAAATATATTCAAAATACGAGTTAAATAGTAATATCCATGTTAATAGTCAAGGAAACCAAGAATTCAGGAAAAGACATAAGAGAAGAACATAAATTCAAACTATCCATGGCAAAAATGAAATTTGCTACCTTCCATAGTCTTACAATAGTTAACCTATCACTCCGCTGTATCAAAATCAGAGCCAGAACTAAGCATAATTTTAAAGGTGACGCAGAACAAATAAAAACTAAAATATCAATGATTACCTCAGGTGTCCATATTATCTGTCTCTCTCTGAGTTCACTATTTCACTTCTTAAGGTTTTCTCCAGAACTAGGACCTTACTTTAAAAAAAAAAAAAAGTCTTTAAATATTTTCAACTACCTCTTTTCTCACCTTCTTGGTATTCCCTTCCCAACCCCCAAATCAATTTCAGTTCTACTCAAACTCACTTTTTACTTTGAAAAGCTCACTGTATTTCAAAATTAAGGGGGAAAAAGCATTATTCTAAGGAAATTTCCTTGGTCAAATAGCATAAATTAAGCTCTTCAGGAATGAACACTGCAGTGATTCCAAGGGTTGGCAGAACTGTTCTCTGCTGCTAAGATTCAAGTAACTATACCATGACCATGGGCACAGATCAGATCCCCGCTTGGGTTCCCTTAAGGCCTCCGAAATTGACAACAAGCAGGCCTCAAAATTTTGACTTACCACTGACAGACCCAGTTTAGCCTCACCTTGGCTGGTTTCCTAGGACAGATTCAGGAACATCATAAAAAAAAAAATACTATTCAACAGGCTAAATTCAAATTATGAGAAAATAATATAAATAGAAATAAAAATATTCAAAAAGTTGAAATCCTTCTGTAAAATAAAATTAGGTGTCACGGGATCTGTCTGTGTCAGCAGCTCTCGCAAACTTTTCTGTGCATCAGGGATTGTTTATTAAACAACACTGGCAACAGTTCTCGGACAATGGACCTGCTGGAGCCTTAGGAAAACTGCATGAGTAACAAACACCTTCATACTACCATGCAAGGTATGACCATGCCCTTTGTGTTATGTCTACCTTTTTCTTATCCTTTGCCTCACCTCTACCTGTATATCATCTGTATCACTGTCTCTGGATACCAGCCTATTTCCCCACTGGTACAGAATAATGAATGAAAACAATCTTTGCTGCCATCAGTAGCTACGTACAGGTGTTTTTTTTTCTTTCATGGCATGTAACTCTTCCTCTCCTAAAAGAAAATGTTGAAGGACATTAAGGTCGCACTTATCAAACATATTTATGTTTTCTTCTACTTGCAAAACAATATAAATGACTTATATGTGTTGCCCACTCCTTAATCTTAGCCTTCATTTCTAAAAACATCAAGCTGTTAAACACAGCTTTTGGCTAATTTTTTTTTAAAAGAATGAATGCTAAGGGAGGAATCCCTAGCTCTCCTGCCAATCATACCTCTCCCTGCACTACTGGCTTTGTGAACTAGTGATTTCTTCACCTGATCTATGCATATAGTTCACCTGAACTATCCAACTATCTCAACTCATCACCACTATTGGCAAGCTGAGAGCTGGTCATTGCGTGTTTAGAAGAACCCAGTAGCTAATATGCCTTTTCTATAAATTAAAAGTCTGTGTGATTTTCCACCAAGACTTACTAGAGTCCACTCCAATATTGTATTTTATAGTTGGTCATTTTTTTCACATTTTAGAAACTAATCATATTCAGTACATTAAAACTACGTTACTTCTGTTCAAATGACTTTATACTGCCCTGCAAGTATACAGTTAGAATTACTTAGCAAGACATTGCTTTCAACTCAGGGCTTGTGGGGAACTGACCACGTGTTTCATAAACAGCTCCATTCACAGCCAGCGCCGAGTGCTGACATACGTGTTAAGTAGGCACAAACCCCAGCATTTAAAAGACTGAATAGCGCTACCCACCAAGACTAATAATTTTGCAAAAGACAGCAAATCTTGTTTTGAACATGGAAAAACGGAAGAAAGCAAAACTTGTCAAAAGGTTCAGCTTAGGCTCTTACCAGAAACGGGCTCCAGCAGATGCAGGAGACACACATGATGGCCAGGAGCTGGATGATCATTTCGAAATGATGAGACCTGCCTTGTCTGTGCTGCTGACTTTTAAATTTCACTCTTAAAAGTGTAATTCCTGTGATGGCATTGCACAAGAATGAAACCCCAAGGGCTAAGAGCCCCAGAAAAGAAAAAAGGAGAAGATAAAACCTATCTTCCCAGTCTTGGACATGTTCTGTTTTGTAGAAACACCAGGTCCTCGATGCTTGAATTTGATAGTCTCGATGCCCAAGGATGGGCAGCAAAGCTATGAAAACAGCAAACAAGCACACCCCGCTCAGCATCACTTTCACGTGCTTGGATGTAATTTTTGTGGAATGAAATATTGGTTTGGTGACTCCGATACATCGCTCAATGGCCATCACACTGCCCAGAAAAAGTGGGCACAGGCCAGAAAATACCATGGAGATACCAAAAATACTGCACAGGATGTTTGATTGGTCAAAGCGGATCCAGTCTTTATCAGAAGCATAAACAAATACTGCTATCGTTCCGTTGACGAGGTGGCCAAAGAAGTCTGTGATCACCAGGCCACTAGCCAAGAGCAGAAACGATGCCTTGGACTTCTGTCTAAACCTCTGATAGGCCTTCATGAGTATAGCAATGGCAAGGCTGTTGGATAAGATCCCCACCGTCATGAAGATTATTGAAAAGAAGACAGAAAGCCGGTTTTCCGTCTGGCAAGTTGTATTTGAAAGGAGCCCAGCTGCAGGAGACACTGGCTGTTTGGAATTGTTCATGGACATTGTTGTGGAGATGAACGCGGGCTGCTCAAGTCATCGCCCTCTGAGAAGAGTGCAGGCTTGTAGTCCCGGCATCTGTAGCATAAAGACAGAGGAATGATCGCACTGCAGAACTGCTCCTCCGACATTTAAGCCCGGAGGGCCCCAACCTTGGGGTAGGAATCAGATGCATCTGACCCATCATAAGCGAGGTTGCGTCATCCTGAAGGCCTGGGGTCCCATGTTTTCATTTTTAAGGAAAAGAAGCTGCCGAAAGTGAGCAACCTCTTTATGGGTTTGCAAAGTCACTAACAAGATGAGGTTTAAACCCAATCAAGTGTTAAAAGGCCCAAGAGTCTATGTAAATAGCTAGATGACCTTTTAAAGTTTCTGCTTTTTTGCCCAAATGGGCTTTGTCCCCAAACTGCAGATTATTCCTTAGATAAACTACCTGTTTGTCAGGTAGACAAAACAAGCTCCTCCAAACCTTGGGAGGAGGCAGCAAGGTCACTGGTGTTACATGGGGCTCTCCTCAGTAAATTCTAAAACTATTTGATTGAGATCAAATAACAGCTCACCACACGCATCAGCGACCCAAGGAAGGCAGAGCAGTGAGTCTCTAGGAAGGCTTTCTGGTCCAGCTGCCACCTGTGCAGAAATCCTAGGAAGGGAGGCGAGTTGTGCTATGAGCACATCTGCCCAGATGATGTTGATTAAGCTACAGCTGAAGAGTAGCAACATCCAAAGCGAAGTATTTATTGTCGCTCTTTGCTCGTTGACTTGAGGCCTGAGTCACAGACCCCCGATACCCACCCACGACCAGACCCACCCCGCCCCGAGGTAGTCCGATTGGCCTTTCCCGAGCTGCTTTCCCGGAGGCTGGGAATGCTGGAACCAGCCTTCCCGGGGACCCGCCCGAGTGGTCTGCCCAGGCTGCCCGCGGACGGCCGCCTCCTTCAAATCTTACTCACCGCCCGCCTTTCTCACATTACTACCCCGCCGCCCCCATGTGTCTGTTTGCAACATCCTTCCCAAACCTCCTAACTGCAGAAACTTTCTGCAATTGCTCAAATACCAGCGGGCCGGTTTTCCTCCTATCCCGGGAGGCGCTAAAGGCCGGGTTTCCTCCCACCCCCGGGTGCGCCAAAGGCCGGTTTTCCTCCCACCCCAGGGGCTAGGCTAGGGGCACCAAAGGCCCGCGCTGGCCGGGGTGCCGGACTCAGTGCCGGGGGCAGGGAAACACAGGCGCGAAGGGGACCTCTTTCTTGCCCTTTTCCCTCTTCTGAGATCTTGTCTACCTAGTCCTCAAGCCGCAGCTGAGAATTGGGACGGATCCGCCCGAGCACCTTTCTCTCTAGGGGTCTCCCCACCTTGGGCATCTGGTCCAAACTTGTTGCCACGCGCAGGCTGAGGTGCCTTCCTGGGCGCCCGGGCGTGGGGTGGCTAAACCTCAGTCGCGCTGAGCATCCGGAGGCCAACGCTTGGGAATCCAGGGGCTGGAGGGGCGGTTACCTTGCATCCCGGTCGCCGGCAGGACTCA
>NW_005363836.1:7525939-7551963 GCF_000412655.1 Myotis brandtii | reverse complement strand
AGCATCAGAGCTGCTCTCTCCTTGCCTGACCGCTTGGCGAAAAGTTTTGTTACAAACTCATTTTCAAGCTCCAGGCGCCATCGCTAAGGCTGCAAAATAGGAATCGGGAGAGGTGAGCACAGCTTACCAACAGCTGTCGTGGCAGCGTGTTGGACTGTCAGCTGGTAGTTTGCAGGCTGAACTCATCCCACATCCAGCTCGAATAGGGTAAGAAACCAGGTAGAAAGATGGAGACGGTGATGGTGTATTTGAGGAAGGGCTTTGTGGCCGATAGCCTCAGGGAGTTAAAAACAGGGATTCAAGCCACATGTTGTGAATGGAAACAGTCACTGCTTAGGTTCACTGTCACTTAGAAGGCTGGACTGCCTTTCAAGCTACTAAGTAATGTGAGAAGAGGAAGGGGTGTGAGGTATTCTTAAAGGGCACCTGCTGATAAGGGATTAGTAACATGTTAATTATTTAAAAGGAATTTCTAGTGATATGTTTACCCAAAGAGATGTAAACCTAGCAAATATTGGGGGATCATTTTATGATCAAGTAAAGAAATACCCACTACTTCATTAGAAATTACAATTTGAGCCATTTTAATTCTATAACTGCCTTTTGCTAATATCGTTTTGACCCATACCTGTTAACTAGGCCGCATTTTCCAACTAAACACTGTGGGCATCTATCACTGACCTTTGCTCTTTTTATTTTAGTACAGTATTGCCACCACCTACAGCAAAAACCAGTGCCACATGGAAATAAACCCTCTTTTCTCCATTCTAAAACCAGAAGGGGCCTCTAAATTCCTGGAAATCGAAAAGGATTATAAAATGCTTATGCAAAATAGCATAAATTAGCCATTAACTGTATAAAAGAACAATTGCACAGTTCTCCTCTGTGATAGATATTGAGGTGTGGTTTTTTGTAATGATATGATTATAACTTGTAAAATAAATCATTACTCGTGTATGGTCAGGGAATTAGACAATTTGATTAATCAAATATTTTGGTTAGTAGAGAAATATTATATCTAGATGGCTAGTATCCAAAAAAGAAAGACTATGTAATAACCTACAGTAAAAAATGTGAATGGCATAGAGCACTATTCTTTCTCTTAATGATAATAGCACTTAACATTTTACATTGCAATTATCTGTTTACTTTGTCTCCCCCACTGAACCAAATTTCTGCAGAGATCTTGTTCATCTCTCCATCCTCACCTAGGACTATGCCTGGTCACTTATCAAATGTTGTTTGAATTCGTCAATGTTACAATCAGCATTCCAGTATTATAGTTCGATATCTCTCTCTGGGACACTTCACTACATCAGAGGCTCTATCTACTGGGTAAAAAAAGAAAAGAAATTATCCGTGCAATGTCAAATCATAACATTCATTATATAATATATTAAAAATATTGATTTGGTTTTCAAAGTACTAGATAAATCCCATTTTTTAAAAAATGGATATTTATTTTGCATGTATTCTTGGAGTTCCATTTTTAGAATCCATTCCTTAATCAAGATACATTTAATCTGAATATCAGTAAAAGATTCTAAAGCACTCACACCTCTTCTCCTCAATATAGAAAGAATATGTTACCATTAGTAGTAATATGGGAAATTAAACAACTAAATATTCTTAAAAGAAAAATACAGACACACACACACACAAGTGCTCAGGTTAGGGAGAAGAGCTAGTGAATCAGCAAATGAGGGAAATAAACAGATCAGTAGTTAGTAGGTGTTGGGAAAGTCTCCCTTTGAAAAGCAGTAGTTGGTATTGTTACTTCTGAGAAGTGGACACTCACATTGAACTACTCATTTATACCTTCAAATTTCTTGAGCACCTACTTTGTGTCAGGCACTGTTTCTAGGAGGCAGGGGTACAGCTGTGCGAACAAAGCATACCAGCCCCAGCTCTGCATGGCTTCTAGGCCGGAGGAAGGCACTTAACTTTGGGGCATGCATGTGATTTTATATGTCCAGGATTCCATGTGATTTTATATGTCCAGGATTCCTTGTGCTAAATGTCAGCCTGTCCACAAGAAGATAGCATACCATGACAGGTGTGTGCGTGGCAATCACCCTCATTCAGGAGATATAGGACGCTTTGCTCAGAGAATGTGACACTGAGGTTGAAATAAGAACCATATAAAAATCAAAGGGACTGTTGGAAGTTGATTTTTATAGTTTTAATAAAAATGTCAAGAAAAGCTTTTTCTGAATTCGCCATAAAGATTAATAGTGGAAACATGCTCCGGTTTGGTAGTAATGAAAATAATAACTCCTTTTGTCTTTTTATTTTTATTATGTAAACATTTGGTACATAAAAAGTAACTTGTAACACATTTAGAAGTCGTAAACTATAATATAAAATACCCATGTATCTACTGCCGGGTGTAAGGACTGCTGAAACAAAGTACCACGAACTGGGTGGATTAAACAACAATTTTTTTTTTACAGTCTGGAGACACCTGAAGTTCAAAAACAAGGTGTTGGCAGGGTTGGTTCCTTCTGTGGGCCATGAGGGAGAATCGTTCCATACACCTTGCAGTCAGACTGATCTAAGTATAAGCTCCAAGACCAGACTGGCCAAGTTCATATCCAAGATCCTCCACTTACAACTAGTTTCGTAACCTTAGGAAATTACTGAAATCTTTTATGCCTTGGTTTTCTCATTTCAACAGTGCATAAAAGAATAATACCCACCCCGTGGGCTTGTTATGAAATTAAGTTAATTCAGTGCTTTGAAGAGTACCTGGTGTATCATTTGTGGTAGAAATGATCATTTCTTTATAAAATGCAAATAAGGGTATGTTGGGCCCCAAGTTACAACCATAAAATGGCTTCCCTTTACTCACCATTTTCCCCAAGGAGATTCTCAGAGGCCTCAGTTCAGAAGAGGTTAATTTTTTAAATATCAATTAGGTTTGGGAAAACTGTTAAACAAATATTAATCAGAATTCTTCACCAAAGAATATTAATAGATACTCATGTGCCCTGTGAATCTTCTGGAAGAGAGAAAATGCTCAGTGGGCCCCACTGGACTGGGTCCCACTGGGAAGCATCGTTTGGGAAGTGCTATTGTCACCCTAACGATAAACTCTGAATTCCTTCATGTGGTTTTCCAGGCCCTTCCTCATCAACCCAGCTCTCCCTCCCCTGGGGCTTAACCCTCATTCCTCACCCCTACAACTCTATGCCTCAGCAGCACTAACATGCTCAGCTCCTGAAACCAGCCTGTTGGCCTTCTTTCACCCCCTATTTTGAACAATCTTTCTTCAATCCTCCACACAATGCCTGGCTCCTATTCAGGCTTCATGGCTAGCTCCCCACACATTAGTGTGCTTTCTACACACCATGCTAACTGTATGTCTGCATCACTGTTGTGTTTCCTGCACCCTGCACATACTGTGGAGGTACTCAGGAGTGAATGAATGAATGAATGAATGAATGCAAGTAGGCATGCCACAGAGGTGGAAACCTAAGTGCAAAATGTTAAGTAACTTGCCTGATTAGAATGGCAAACACGTGGGACCCACTGGGAAGCATCGTTTGGGAAGTGCTATTGTCACCCTAACGATAAACTCTGAATTCCTTCATGTGGTTTTCCAGGCCCTTCCTCATCAACCCAGCTCTCCCTCCCCTGGGGCTTAACCCTCATTCCTCACCCCTACAACTCTATGCCTCAGCAGCACTAACATACTCAGCTCCTGAAACCTGCCTGTTGGCCTTCTTTCACCCCCTATTTTGAATAATCTTTCTTCAACCCTTCACGCAATGCCTGGCTCCTATTCAGGCTTCATGGCTACCTCCCCACACATTAGTGTGCTTTCTATACACCATGCTAACTGTATGTCTGCATCACCGTTGTGTTTCCTGCACCTTGCACATACCGTGGAGGTACTCAGGAGTGAATGAATGAATGAATGAATGAATGCAAGTAGGCATGCCACAGAGGTAGAAACCTAAGTGCAAAATGTTAAGTAACTTGCCTGATTAGAATGGCAAACACGTGGGACAAAACCAAGTCTTGTTTCACCACAAACCCTTACACTTACCAACTTTTTGAATTGCCTCTGGGTTTAATAAATCACCAAGTCCTGTCCTTTACACAGAGGGTTTGTTGCTACTAATCCTTCCACCAGAAAAACAGATGCCTGTATTGTTTTTCTTTTAGTGCAATAAGTTTTGCAACAATCCATCTACGCTCTTTCACAACATTCAAGGCCAGCAGTGGCACGGCTTAGCACTAATGTTCTTGTTAACTCTTCATGACAGGAGCAGAATAGAAAGTCTGTGAGGTGGAAAGGAGGGAAAGGTTGGAAGGTGGCAGAACAGAATGATAATATTCATTGATTTCCTGCCCTGTGCCCAGCCCTGTGACAGGTTCTTTTCATGCACACATTAACACCCCCAGGTGGTTATTTTTATCCTCATTGTACAGAGGAGAGAGGTGAGAAAACCAAGCCCAAAATGCATAAATTATTTGTCCAAGATGACAAAGCTATGCTGAAAGCGAGATACAACACAAACCTGCAATACTCTGCTCTTTGTTTCTTTCGGGGGACAAGACCCTCTTAAACCTCCTGTCTATTTCCACATCTACCCTTCAGCAGGACCCTGCTCCTGGCCACTCCTTCCAGAGCCTGGGTGACTATCACTATTTGTTATTTATTCTACAAACTTGTTGGACTCTTAAAGTGAGCGAGCATGTGCTAAGAACCTTAAGTGCAGATATCATGTAGCCCCAGTTTCTGCCCTCAGAGAACTTAAAATCTGGAGTGGCACGCTAGTTCTTATTAACAACCCCCAATTTTTTTTTTCCCAATTTGCCTTCATCCTTTTGCTCTTTTGAAACTTTCAGTTTCTGCCCTCAGAGAACTTAAAATCTGGAGTGGCATGCTAGTTCTTATTAACAACCCCCAATTTTTTTTTCCCAATTTGCTTTCATCCTTTTGCTCTTTTGAAACTTTTCTTCCTGACTTATCTGATTTCAATATTTGATATAGCTATCTAGGATTCAATAAAAAAACAAAAACAAATTTAATCTACCCAGTAAACCAGTGGTTCTCAACCTTCTGGCCCTTTAAATACAGTTCCTCATGTTGTGACCCAACCATAAAATTATTTTCGTTGCTACTTCATAACTGTAATGTTGCTACTGTTAAGAATCATAATGTAAATATCTGATATGCAGCATGGTCTTAGGCGACCCCTGTGAAAGGGTGGTTGGACCACCAAAGGGGTCGCGACTCACAGGTTGAGAACCGCTGCAGTAAACTATTGCCTTACATGGCCTTGAGCAGATGGGACACAAGACATAGTGTTTGACGAGAGTGAAAGTAAACAGCAACAGTTTGTTGCATGGAAGGGAATGGGCCAGATGCAGCATCACAGAAATGCCTGGAGGCACCGAGGCTCCCAGCACAGGGGTTCAAAAAGGAGGACAGTGTTAGGCAAAGACACTTTGCCTCTTTCACTTTTTGGTTCCTGCTTGCATATGAAAATATATAGAATTTACAACTATTGGGAACTGTGTCCCTAGGACCAAGCTAAATACTTCACATGTGTATTTTTAAATTAACTTTCACAAGAATGCTATAAAGAAAGTGGGGGGCAAAACCATGATCCTCATTTTGCACATGAGGTAACTGAGGCACAGAAAGAGCAAGGGGTTAACTTAACAAAACAGTAGAGGAGGAATTCAATCCCAGGTCTGATCAACTCAACTGTAGACGGGTGACCCCTAAAGATCTTAAGCCAGGATGTTTTCAACACCTGGATGAGGATGGGTGAGAGGTTTGACCTGCCCTGGCCCAGACAAGTCTCACCTGGAGTGGGAACCGCAGCAGCTATGCCTGGTGCTGAGATGCCACAGGCTGTGTGCCTGACCCCTATCCTACCCAAGCTCAGGGCAAGGCCCCTTCTTAGAGGAAGAATGGCAGCAATTTTGGGGTGGGATGGGGGAGGGGAGACTGGCTGGGATCCAGGACTTGGGGAATGGGTGGCTGAGAACCCATCCCAGGGAGGCCCATCCCAGCGAGGTGGGATTGTGCAGGAAGGAATCAGAGGTTTTAAGCCCTGGAGTATGCTCCATTGTCCCAAATTCAAAGATAAAATGATTCAGAATTTCAAGATTGCACTGGCTGTATGCCCAAGAAGTTCAGCTTTTTGTACTCTTTCCACAGCTGTGAAGGCTCATCTTTTAGGGAAAGCAGTTTTCTTTTTGTGCTGAGTTGGAGGAACAGTGAGCCTCTCAATATTTCCCTCGCCAGTCTCTACTTGACTTGTCATTCAAGACTAATTTTCAATGTTTTTTTTTTAATGGTTGATTTTCTTTACTTTTCCAAGGGTGATCTCATTGTTCTTCATGGTGGTTTCAGATTCGCTTTGGCTTTGGATGCTGATGTTTTGAAGCTTCACTAAAGCGAAGTTCAAGTGAAAATCATGGACAAGTACTAATACAGTCAAGGACTCAAGATGACCCCTGATAACCACAAAAGGATATTCCAAGACAGCCACCAGTCCCTGGACAAACCCGTGTATCCAACCACAGCGTGCACGGGAGTCTTGGCTGCTTATCATTTTTAGTGAGTTTGACCTTAAAATAATCAATCAAAAATTTATAAGATAAAAGAAGGCAGTGATATTCAGTTGGCCTTGAGTCCTTACAATGGATTATATAATGTCTAATCACTGTGTAGTATACCTGAAACTAATATAATATTGTATGTCAACTGAAAAGTAAAAAATTATTTAAAGAAAAAGGAATGAATAAATCGCCAAAAAAAATAGATGGCAAAATTTTGTCTTACATACATAATCAGTAAACTGGCATTATTCTTCCAAACTGTTTGGTGTTCTAGTTCTAATTTAGAAGATGTCTCTGAGTTTATGTTGACCCTATCAAAGGTTTATTTCCATTGAAAACGATTTAACTGAATTGGCCAGATATGTATTATCTTGTAGAAAATAACTGCTAGCAAATCTGTGAAATGGTTTCTCTTCCTGATGGTAGGCTTTTGCCTTGCCTACGTGATCAGTTTATAGCCACCTATCAATTCCTCCTTCTACTGTCCCTGCCATTTAATCACCCCGGCCTTTTTTCATTAGACAACCAGGCAGACTCCTACCTTAGGGCATTTGTACTATCGTTCCCTCAGCCTGGAATAGTTTTCCACAATATCCACTTGTCTTTCTCCTTCACCAACTTCCTGTCTTTGTTCAAATCTCATGGTCAATGAGGTCTATTCCGCTAAATCCTAGTTATACAGTAAACTGCCCCCCCATGCCTTACCAGCCTCCCTGTATGAACCAGGCCCCCTCTGACCCTCTTACCCTGAGCTTCTTTTCTTCTTTTCCCACAGCACTCACTATCTGATTTATTTCTTATTGTAATTGTTTACTGTCTGTCTCCTCCTCTAGAGTGAAATCTCCAGGAATGCTTTTGTTTTCCATGGCCTTTATAACAAATTACCACAGACTTAGGATCCTAAAACAACATAAATCTGTTCTCTTACAGTTCTTGGGGGCAAAATCGGTTTCACTGGGCTAAAGTCAATATGTGAGCAGGGAGGCTCAGGGGACGGTCTGTTTTTCTCTCTTTCATCTTCTCATAGCCACCCACATTTCTTGGGTCCTGGGCCCTTCCCATGTGTTCAGAGCACATCACTCCAATCTTTGTTACATCATCACACTGCCCTTTCCTCTTCCGAAGGAAAATCTTGCTCTGCCTCCCTCTTGTAAAGACACTTGTAATTAGATTTAGGGTTCATCTGGATAATCCAGGATGATCTTCTGTCTTCTCAAGGTCTTTAACTTAATCACATGTGCAAAGTCATTTCTGCCACGTAAAATAACATAGTCACAGGTTCCAGGGATCATGATGGGCATCTTTGGTGGGCATTATTCAGCCTACCACGAGAACAGGAATCTGTCTATTTTGTTCCCTCAGGTACCTCAAACCCAAACCTGGAACACAGTCTGGACTCAATAAGTACCTGTTGGGTTAGTAAAGTTAAACTACTGTATAAGGTAGAATCATAGAAGTAGTTTAAATATTTAGTTCAGAACTTGAACGTATCATATGCAATTTTAAGAATCATTCACAGAGAATTCCACAATCTGCTGAAGGCTTCCAAACAAGCCATCCAGCCTAGTGTTGCATAATCCCTTTACCTCTGCCACATCTGAGAATATTTCTTTCTCTGAAAGAAATGAATTCTCTCCTGAATTGAATATTGCCTAAATGATGAGATTGAAATATGATCTTCCTTTCTGTTTTCTCTTTTTATTATTATTTTAACTTTCTGTTTTGTCTATATACTATAAAATATATATGAAGGTCTAATTCTTTGGATACATACATTTGGAGTTATTAATTCAGAATGTTTGGCTAGCCAGTCAACAGCTGTTGAATAACCTATTAGACTCGGCATGCTCCCAGAAAAGAATTACAACTCCAAATAATAATCCACAATATTAACTTTCAAAAATGTATATTTTGTCACTTGATTGTTTGGGAGTCATAAACAATCAAGTAACATCCTAAAGCAATGGTCACTCTCAATTAACAGCTATTAGGTCTTTAATCCTCCATGCTCAACAATTTATCAAGTTATGAATATAGGCTTTATTTAGTTATTCATTTGTCTTATTCCACAAAAGATCTGACTGTGGCTTCAAGGGGGCTGTTTTAATAAACAGATGGTTAAAGAAAAAATGCAAGTTTAGAATTAAAAATCAAGACTGGGCAAAATACAAATAAGAGAACAGGATATCAATATCAGGGAAGCTTAAACACATATTTTATCAGCATAATGGAATTACTATATCTGAGCCTCATATTTGGATCTAAGCTTCTGAACAGACATTATGTAAAGGAAGAAATAGTCATGTGGTTGTTACAAAGAGAGAAGGGAATGGGAAATATCAGTTCTTTTAGGGAGCAAAATCTGTTGCTAGCACATGAGTGAAAGATATGATGATGAAATGTGCAAAACATGATACGACAGATAATATGCAACGATGACTAAGAACACTAGAGTCACACGCATCTGGGTTTAAAAACCAGCCCCTCAGTTTTCTCACCTGTTAATAGATATTTAAAAATCTACCTTATTGTATTATTGTAAATAGTAAATTATGTGACACATGCAAAGCAATTGAACATGGATAGCAATATCTACCTTAAAGAATTCCTGTACAAAGTAAGTGATGCAAGTGATGAAAAGTAATCATTGTCAGACACAGAGGCAGGCCCTGTGCCAAGAGATCAAGCAATGTTGTCTATTATTAATGTTCACTAGCATTTTACATATAAAAGAAATGTCCTACATGGAAGACTAACTGGAAACTTAAAGTTGAATGTGAGGCTCTAGTGTACTCTTTGTATAAATAACAATCTGATGGGATTAGTGTGACAATTTCTAAAAATGTTGCTGATTTTACATTTATGCCATAGAATACTATGCAGCTGTAAAAAGAAGGATATCTTACCATTTGAAACAGCATGGAGGGACCTGGAGAGTATTATGCTAAGCAAAATAAGCCAGTCAGAGAAAAGTAGAAATCACATGATCTCACTTATATGTAGACTCTAATGAACAAAATAAAGTGATGAACAAAATAGATTCAGAGACATAGAAACATGGAACAGACTGACAAATCTCAGAGGGAAGGTGGGGGTTGGAGGGTGGGTGGGAGAGAATAACTGGGGAACTTATATGCATACTAGTATATGCATAGTTCATGGGCACACACAATAGTGTGGTGAAGGCCTGGGAGGGGCAGGTGCGAGATGTACGGGATCAATGGGGAAAAAAGGAGGGACATCTGGAATACTTTTAACAATAAAGATAAGTTTAAAAATAAATAAATAAAAGTATTGCCGACTTTACTGTAAATCACATCTAATAGTCATTGAGTGTTACCCTAGAACCAGACTTTGTTCACATATACTATATCACCGAGTTCTCACTACAACCCTAAGAGGTAAATACTATTCTGTACAGATAAGAAACTGAAGTTCCAAGAATCTAAGTAGCTTCCCTAACCAAGTCCAGCAAGTAAGTAATTGACAACTCCAGTTTCCTCGATGTTAGAAATGGAACATGGTCTTGTTCTCTCATAACGGAGGAGTTCATAAGCTGGGACACTGGTTGGCCCTCACTCAGGTCTTGAGCCCACCCACAACAGCTGCACTCTCAACCTTGCTAATAAAACCAACATGGGATCAAGATTGGAATAATACATAATCAAGAATAGTAAGCATTAAAGAATCTAGCAAAACCCAGAGAAAAATTACTGCATATTATTACCCATTTCATGATATACGACACTTTATAAATTCATATTACAATTTTTATGTGTTTCATATACAAAAACATGTATTGCCCTTGCTGGTTTGGCTCAGTGGATAGAGTGTTGGCCCACAGACTGAAAGGTCCCAGGTTCAATTCTGGTCAAGGACACGTTTGGCTGCAGCAGGTTCCCCGGCCCTGGTTGGGTGCGTGCAGGAGGCAACCAATCGATGTGTCTCTCTCACATCAATGTTTCTCTCTGTCTCTCCCTCTCCCTTCCACTCTCTCTAAAAATCAATGGAAAATATCCTCAGGTGAGGATTAGCAAAAAAATATATATATATATATATACTAGTATTTACTTTGGGTGGCAAGCACACAATGCAATATACAGATAATGTATTAAAGAATTGTAGCCAAAACCAGTTTGGCTCAGTGGATAGAGCATCGGCCTGCGGACTGAAAGGTCCCAGGTTCAATTCTGGCCAAGGGCATGTACCTGGGTTGCGGGCACATCCCCAGTGGGGATCATCGATGTTTCTCTCTCATCGATGTTTCTAACTCTCTATCTCTCTCCCTTCCTCTCTGTGAAAAATCAATAAAATATATTTAAAAAAAAAAAGAATTGTACACTTGAAACATATAATCTCATTAAGCAATGTCACCCCAATAAATTTAACAAGGTAAAATGATTTTTATAATATACATATTTATACTTTAAATACTTTATAAATTTATAACATTTCCCACATTGTAATTTTATTAAACACTCATAACTTTTTCTCATTTTTTTTAAATCAACCTGTTTCCATACAAAATGTGTAATTCCATACATAATTTTCCATACTATTGCAAATTTTAAAAAATATATACCAGGTATACATTTCAATTTTCTCCTTCAAGGTTTTTAAAACATAACTGAACTTTTTTATGCTATTATGTGAGATGGAAAAACAAGCATTCCGGACATTCATTTCAGAGTCCGTTGACCTCCCCTCCTCTCAATCCTCGCACGGTTCATTGTGGCAGGTCAGCAGAATGCACCTGTATGACACTGCACTGCACACTGAGTAAGAGCACAGGCCCTAGACCGGTGTTCCTGGTTCATCTCCAGCTTCATCACATATCAGTGGTGACCTTAAGCAAGTTACTTAATCTCTTGTGCCTTGATTTCTCAACTGCATGTGGGGAGATATTAACAGTATTAGCATTGTGCTAATATTCCCAGCATGCCCCAGTATGGGAGATCTGGTTTCTAAAATGTAAAATACTTCCATGACAGTAGATAAATAGCAGCCTACTCGAGCACCCCAGTGCCCACACACGCGCAATCTCCACCAGGCCCCACCCCCCCTGGGTCGCCTCTACACTCCATAACACTGAATTTAAAAATTAAAAAGTTAACACCTTGAATAACAGAAGCTTGGCCACTCTTCTTCAGCTCTGTGTCCTGAATTCATTCCAATGGCCTGGAACTCATTCCTTAGAGGCTGTGAATAGTTTTGAACATCACTTCTGCTTACCTCATAGGGTTTTTGTAAGGAGCAAATAAGTTCACACTTATTACAGTAAGTGTTCAATAAATGTTTATTATTACTCTGATTAAAAATATTAGGGAATATGTAGTGACAACCACATGCCCCACTTAAAAACATCACCCCGGAATATTTCCTTAGTTATCACATAGCATCAATTCTTAAGGCTCTTTGAAGGACAAGGCAAGTGCTTCTCAGACTAGTGGAAATGTGGATATAGTTATACTTTGCCCAATGTAAAACATGAGCTTCAATTCTTAAGGCTCTTTGAAGGACAAGGCAAGTGCTCAGACTAGTGGAAATGTGGATATAGTTATACTTTCCCCAATGTAAAACATGAGCCTTTCTAACATAATAAAAGCTTTTTAAACGTGTCTTTTCTCTAGAGTCCAATAAGAACATCATTAAATGGTAAGAGCACGCGAACAGCATTAGAAAATAAAAGCCAAGTTTCAAAATAGTAATGCAGAGAAGTGGGGTTTTCTTAGAATTAGATTCAATTTTTGTTTCAGCAAAAGAGTTGAATTTCATTTTAAAATATCATGTAAACTGTATTTACAAGATTTCACTTTTTTCTTTCTCCTAGTGGTTCCCAGGGATCTTAGTTCAAAAACAGACTTTGCATTTGTGTGAATGCAAGTGTGCACAGTGAGGAGATCGGCGGGCTGACACGAGTGCAGGCTGACTAACCAGCTACGAACTAGAAGTAACAACCAGTGGCTCAAATGAATTCACCTTTTTAGAAACCAAATAACAATTTAAGAAAGACTTTTAATCACTGACGCATTAACTATCTTAACTGTGGATGCACTATTACTTTGCCCACCAGCATTTTCTCTCTACAAGCATTAAAGATAGCTTTCATGATTCCTGGCACTCCAAATTTATCTTTGGTATTTTTATGAGTTTCAAGATAATTTTATAAAAAACTGAAACCAAGATTCTGGACATATTACAGAAAAGAAAGATGTAGGAATAATATGAAAAATGTTAACTGCCCACCAGCATCACTGTGAGACCCAGAAAAGCAGACCAAGTAATTCAGAAGGACAGAAAGCAGAGGTCCAAACTCTGCCTGGGAGGACCCCTAATTCAGCCTGTTCCCAGCTGCTGACGACAGCTGGCTGGGCAGGCCCGGAGTTTGGCACTAAACGGTCCTGTTCTCCACAAACATGGTGCCTTGGGAAAGAAGTGAGTATTAAACTATGCTGAACTGGCTGGATAGAAGATTCCAAATAAATGCTTAAGGCTGACTATTCCTCATTAAAAAGGGAAGCGATAAAAAGTTTCTATAGAAAAATAGTTATTTTTCATTGTTTATCAAAGGAAATCCTGAAAATATGTAGGATTTCAATTAATTTTTCTTTATGCAATTTAAAAAACTATATTGATGCCTAATGGAAACAAGCTTAAACTAATAACAATATTTTTTTCTTATTATTTTAAGTAGAATTTCAAAAGATTGCAAAATAAAATTTACATTATGATTAGACTGAAAATATTTCCCCAAAAAATGACAAGATAAATAAATATTCAGTAAGAAAAATATGTTCATGGAGATCAATATTTGTAATTTTTCCTATTGTGTTTTAACCAATATTATAAATCTTAATATGCACAAGAAGAATAAAATATCAAGTTGCAACATATATGAATCAAAAAATATAACTTTCCTACTCTCCTTTCCTTATTGAAGTGAAAAAAAATAGTTTGTGGAAATATCTTAGAAACATAAAGCATAACTAAAAGGTGGAATAAAAAACAAGGTAGTCAAGGCAGAGAGAAGTAACTAACAAAAATAATTATTTGCAAAATGTTTATAATTTTATAAAAATAGTATATCAGCAACCCATAGGTCCCCTGTCATGAGATACCATTAAAAATGAA
This sequence comes from Myotis brandtii, assembly GCF_000412655.1. NCBI lineage: Eukaryota > Metazoa > Chordata > Mammalia > Chiroptera > Vespertilionidae > Myotis > Myotis brandtii. Next base: position 7,538,247 of record NW_005363836.1, on the reverse strand, counting down.
AATTAATTTACTTAACAAATAATATTGGAGGCATTGCTGTGGCATTGGACAGCACTCTGAGGATACAGCAGTGAACAAAACAAACCAAAATCCTTCCCCGCACGGAGCTCGCCTTCTAATGGGAGGAGACACAAGGCCCTTGTACAAACTATTCCCTTTGTCATTACTGCTCCTACCATGTTCTCTGTTGACTTCCTCTCATACATCAAGCTTCCAGTTGAAAGATAACCATATTAGTCCAGAAAGGATATGATGGGTGCTTGGACCAGGTTGTGGAAATATGAAAAGTGTGCTGAAAGCCCCCAGGTGAGGATTTTTATCAGTAAACCCTTTAACTGAGTGTCAGAGGGGTGGTTGGTCACTTTGATCTTTGCTTGGAGTGACCTCCTTCAGTTACTTCCTTGTAGCTTAGTGGAACAATAGAGTAACCTTTGAATGGAGTTGGGAAGCCCCCTGGCCTTTTGTATAGAATGGATAGGATTGGGACCAAATAGTATATATACAGATGTTAGATGACAATAAAAGGAGGAACCTGGCTATGATGATCACCTGAACACAGCCTCCGTATCATGTTAGATGACAATACTCCGTCCACACCTTGGGGAACCCCTGGACCCGCTGGGGCTGGACCCCAGCAAAAGTGGTTGAACATGTTTTGAAGGCAAAGACAATAAGGGGAGGAAAGAGAAGAGTCAAAGTTTCTCTTAGCTAAGAAGGGCAAGACCAGGGGTAGAGAAGATTTGGTGAGGAAGGTAGGAATTCAGTTGCAGATACGGTAAGTTATAGAGGCCTGTTAGAAATACAAGTAGAAGTGTTGGTCAGGCAGTCGTATACATAAGCCAGGAAATCAGGTTGGAGCTATAAAGTTAAGAATTGTCCACCTATAGATGATAGTTCAAACTCTGAGACTGGAGGAGATCACCAAAGGAGTAAGTATAGGTAGAGGAAAGAAGAGTTGGGGCTCTTACATTGAGTTCAGGTTGATGAAGAAAGCACAGCAGAAAAGACTAAGAAGATGCAGACAGGCAGAAGGCAAGCCAAACAAGTATGATATACTGGGGTCAAAGGGTAAAGAAAGTATAAAGGGCAAAAAAGTGATCAGCTCTGACAAATGCTACCAGTAGGTCAAAGTCCTAAGAATTGATGTGTAAGAAAGTAAAAATGTCTTGTAACTTTGACAACAATACTATACTAAAATACCATATTAAATGTTAAATACTATGTACTAAATTATATATAATATGTATACTATATATACTATATATTAAACACTAAATAAATATATATTAAATAAATAATTTTCCCTTGTGCTGTGTTATGAGAAAAGTTGGAAATTGAGTTACAAACTCAGGTCTCAAAGCTAGGTCTTCGGATCCCAACTTTTTGTTCTCTTTCTAACATCTCTCCAAAGGTATGTTCTACTTCTTGAAATGGGTAGTGATTACTTTGCAATAATTTATCAATATGTATTCTGAGGATTTGTGTGTTCTTCAGGGTGTCTATATTAATTTTAAAGTTTATTAAAACTGAGATTCTGGCTGCTGTATGAAAATTGGCTTGGCAGGCCCAGCTGCCATGCCTCAGTGGTTAAGCATCAACCTATGAACCAGGAGGTCACGGTTCAATTCCTGGTCAGGGCACATGCCCGGGTTGTGGTTGCAGGCTGGATCCCCAGTAGGGTGTGTGCAGGAGGTAGCCAATCAATGACTCTCTCTCGTTATTGATGTTTCTATCTCTCCCTCTCTCTTCTTCTCTAAATCAATAAAAATATATTTTTTTAAAAAAATTTTAAATGGGTTGGCAGAAGAAACACTGGAATCAGAGAAACGAGTTAAAAGATATGCTCAGTTGATTATAGATAATTTCTAGTTCTAAAGATGGAACAAAGAGCATTTTCATTCCTCTAGTTGCACCAGACTTTACACACAGTGCAGACTCCCAGGAGAGTAGAAAACCAAGAATTATCCTTACTGCTGCCTCCTGTGTCCCTAGAACCAGTGGGCAAGGAATGAGAGGGATAAGCACAGGCCTGGGCAGCCCAGACAGTTGGAGGATGAATGCTATTCTGTGAGTCATGAGTTTTCCAAAAAGACTGGTCTTGTTTCATGTGGTCAAGGTAAGATTTGATCTGGAGAGTCTTTGCTGGTGCAAAAGCAGTTTGGTCAAGGTGGGTTTCTTGTTGCCTCAGGCTGTCCTAGGGATAACGTTTTTTAAACACACACACACACACACACACACACACACACACACACACACACACACAAACTGTTATGGGGCCAGCCAGTGCCATGTTGTATTCTATGGAAAGAAATCAGGCATTCAGGGGATGGCCTGCAGAAACACAAGTAATCCACAAATTCTTTTAAAACATTTTAATAACATCTTTATATCACAAATGTGGCATTTGCAAACAAATTAAAACAAACATTACATTGTTAATTTTCTTTATAAAGCCTATTAGCTTCATTTTATCTAAGTGATTAAAGAGAGAAAGTGTCATTATAAACTGGCATTTTGAAAAGATGCAGCCCCCAAAACACATCTACTGATATCTGAGCACTGCAGAAACGCAGATGATAGACTATAGTGATGGCATAGTGATAGAAAAGAATCAATAGATAGAAAATATATTTCAAAAATGGTACTGATAGGACTATGGAAGAGGTGAATACAAGGAAAAGGTTAATTTTCAGATTTCCAGATTTTATAACTGGGCAGATAGTAAGGTGCCATTCATTGGGATAGGGAATACAGGTTGTAGACCTGGGCATAAGAATATCAAGAGTTCTGTTTTGGACTTTGGCGAGACACTAAAATGAAAATACCAGCTGGGCATCCAAGTCTGGAGGACAAAGGTGAGGCCTGATAAAGAGATATTATGTTTGGAGAATATTGGCATGTACACAGTATTTTAAACCATAGGTAAGAGTGGAAATAACATAGGGATAAGTAAAGGTAAATAAAAAAGGAAGGCACTAATATATTGATCACAATAGAAACAAAGAAAATAAACATAAATACAACATGGAGGTCAATAGTGAAATTAACAAAAGAAATTTCAATGGGGTGTGGGACTTGAAGCCAGATTAGAGTTGGTTTAAGGGGGAATGGAGGTGAGGAGGAAATTTACCAGTATATAAATATCTCTCAAATAGTGTTGTTTTAATGCATTAACTCATTTTCTCTCACCAACTTTATGAAATAAATAATCTTACAACTCTCATTTTGCAGATGGAGAAACTGAGGATTAGAGAGAGTAATTTGCCCAAGGTCACAACACAGCTATTAAATGCCAGAGTTGGGATTTGAACCCAGGTCACTCTAATTCTTAAGCCCATTCTCAGTATAGCAAGCTACATGACACAAAATAAAATACAGATTTTGGTATTTCATTTGCTTAATGTTCAAAAGTTAAATCAGACAATAAATTCAGAGATGTGTCATTTTAAATACTGAAAAAAAATAGATTTGGTGGTCAAGTATTTATAATTTGGGATTGAAATGTTAATTAATTCATTAAAAATTGCACTCATAACTTCCTATGTACTTAATACAATGGTAAGATAGCCCCAACCATAAGACTTTCCTCTCTTCTCAACTAGCTGAGCCACTTGGCTACTTTATTGGTAAAATGATGAACAATCCATTGATGCTTGCATGCAACATAGTATTTGATGATATTCCTATGTGGTACAGTGGAAAGAGATATTTGCAAGGCTATTACATATTCATTTTAAAATGCTCAAATATTTATTTTCCAGGTGATTTTAAAACTATGAAAGGTTAATCTTATAACACTCTTTACCCATTTTTCTCTTTTATCATTGGATTATTTCAAAATCATATATCTTGGGCTATATACATGCACCTTACAAGAAATGTGGATATAAAATACTATGTAGTATTTGTTGTTAAGAGAACAATGATTCTTATGTCTTGCCATTTCAATTTGGATTGCAAGAGATGATCATTGACTATTTTATTCCATTCCTATGTTCTTGAGAAAAATTTCTTTCAGGAATAGGTTGTTCCAGTAATCATAATCATAAAATTTCTTTATAAAATAAATTCGTAAATTTTTACATTCTTTCTTGCATTGCTCTAATGTTTTTCCAGACCTTTTAATTCTATCACAGGATTTTTCCATGAGTTATCTTCAGCCAAATTCCTAAAGTTGTGCTTGGTTTTTATACTACATTGCTTCCCAAATTCTCTGTGAGTGATTTACTACTAGACTAACAAACTAGAAAATCCTCTGGAAATTAATATGTACATAGAAATATTCTATGTAATATACAGTGTGCATTCAACTCCACCAACAACTGGTAATATATTATTACTAATAATAACAGTGCCATGTTCTCTTTCACTTATTTAGAGATAACAAATATTTTTGGAAAATAATCCAAAATATAGAATTGCTAAGATTCTAAATCAAGTCAGAATAATACAATTGCTATATTCCACTAACAATATATATTTATATTATATATAATTATATGTACTTTATTAATATATTTAAATCATTATAACATATAATTATATATTTTAATAAACTTATATATACACCAATTAGAAAGGATATATGCTCCCATATGTTCATAGCAGCACAATTCACCATAGCTAAGATCTGGAAACAGCCTAAGTGCCCATCAGTAGATGAATGGATTAGAAAACTGTGGTACATCTACACGATGGAATACTATGCTGCTGTAAAAAAGAAGGAACTCTTACCATTTGCAATGGCATGGATGGAACTGGAGAGCATTATGCTAAGTGAAATAAGCCAGTCAATGAAGGAAAAATACCACATGATCTCACACATTCATGGATAATAGAGACCATTATAAACTTTTGAACAATAATAGATACAGAGGCAGAGCTGCCTCAAACAGATTGTCAAACTGCAGCGGGAAGGCCGGGGAGGGGTGGGGGGTAGGAGGGAGTGGGGTAAGAGATCAACCGAAGGACTTGTATGCATGCATATAAGCATAACCAATGGACATAAGACACTGGGGGGTAGGGGAGGCCAGGGGATTGTCAAGGGCGGGGGAAAAAAGGACACATATGTAATACCCTTTGTAATACTTTAAGCAATAAAAAAATTAAAAAAATAAATAAATAAACTTATATATTACATATTTTATTATATGTAATGTATATTATATACATTGTATGATATGTAATGCATAATACATAAAATAATGAATTACACATGTATATTACATAATATATAACAATATATTATTATATACACAAATAGTATATATAATTATGTAATATAAATATATACAGGTATATATTTGTATCTTTATATATAATATTTATTTTTTAAATTTAATTTAATTTTACTGATTTTTTACAGAGAGAAAGGGAGAGGGATAGAGAGTTAGAAACATCAATGAGAGAGAAACATGGATCAGCTGCCTCCTGCACATCCCCTACTGGGGATGTGCCCACAACCAAGGTACATGCCCTTGACCGGAATCAAACGTGGGACCCTTCAGTCCGCAGGCCAATGCTCTATCCACTGAGCCAAACCGGTTAAGGCTAATAATATTTATTTTTAATTAAAATAATTATTAATTGTTATTTGTATCATATGCCACTAATAGAATATAGCAATTGTATTGTTCTATCTTGATTTAGATTTTAGACTTTTATCAATTCTATATTTTGGGTTATTTTCCAAACATATTTGTTATCTCCAAATAAATGCCAGAGAATATGGTGTCTCTACATGAACAGAATGTTGTTGAACAGCAGTCCTGGCATTAAGGGAGGAGATGTTCACAAGTATGTTTAAAAAAAATAGCCTTTCCCAGAACAAATAAGTTTGTTTGTTTAGCTATTAAGCAAGTTAATCAGGTTTCTTTTATACTGGGGGATTTCTCAGGGGCTTTCCTATGCCAATGTGTTTGCTCTGTAACTCCCCTGGAAGGGCATTTAATGTGCTGTTTCCCAAGCTTCTTTGACTACCGAGCCCTGGTTCTCCCTTTTGAGAGCATTTTCACACACGGTTTAGAAAGGCTGCTCTACAGCACTGAAGGCATCTGCACTAAATTACTAACAAATATGGCTGGTGTGGCTCAACTGGTTGGGCGTCATCCCATGCACCGAAAGGTCATTGGTTTGATTACTGGTCTGGGCACATGCCTGGGTTGTGGGCTTGATCCCTGGTGGGAGCATGCAGAAGGCAGCAGGATCCAATGTTTCTCTCCCTGTCCCTTCCTCTCTCTATAAAAATCAGCAAAAAATATTTTTTAAAAAAATATTAACAAATAAGGATTCCTACTCTGACAGCTACTACTCACCATTACTTTAGACAAGTGATTTTCAACCTTTTTCATCTCATGGCACACATAATCTAATTACTGAAATTCTGCAGCATATTTTTTGCCAATCTGACAAAAAATAGGTATAATGTTGATTCATTGACAGCTATTGTGTTAGCTGTTGTCATTTTTTTATCTGATAATCCAAGGGAAAAGAAGTCAGTGCCCCTGACTAAACAGTCAGATATTATATGTTTTGAAAATTCTTGTGGCACACCAGTGTGCCTTAGCACACCAGTTGAAAATTGCTGCTCTTAGATGACCTAACCAATGCAATCAGAAGAAAAGAATAAGAGGTAAATATTGAAAAGAAAAAAAAATGCTATTTGTAAATTATATGATTGCCTACATAAAAAAAATTCAAGATCAAGATAGTCAATTAAAACCTTAAAAAGACAATAACAGATAAGTTGCTAGATATAAAATAAGTATGTGTGTAAATTGGTTTCTACTGTCAATGAACTCACAATTTGTCCAGACAGACCTATGTGTAGTCAGAAATAACAGCTAGAGTTGTCAGAAGACACTGCCTTTGCTAATTTAAAATAGCAAAGTTTCTTAAATAAATTGTTCAAATTATTGATCTGTTTTTTAAATATTCGATGCCTGCCTATCAAATGTCTATGCTGGGGTTAGGATAAGTCACAGCCTGAAAGTTTTTCAAGTAGCAAAATACTGCATTCTTCATCGCCAATTTTTTCCTATTGTTCAAGAAATCTCATAATAATTCCATCTACAGGGTAAGGAGTCAACAAAAAGAATTGTTCTACCTATTTCTATATGGGAGATGAGAGAGTAAGAATGAGGCTCACTGTTAATAATAAACTCCTTAGCCCCAAAGATTTATAAAGATTCCTAGTAACAGAATATTTTTACAAAAAAGTTCCAACAAAAGCAAACAAAAGTATATATATCATCCCTACAGGCCTGTAAAACCTAGTTAGTCATACAAGAAGACTTACAGTATTAAAATAGGTAGGCCGAAGGGAAAAAAAACTATAAAATTAAAATACAGGATTGAGGAAAATGCGGTCACATTCAAGTATGATAAAGGCTGAAAAAATACTCCACCACAGTCACATCTGTGAACAAGGCTTGGGGGATAGCCAATGGAAGAGGAAGGAGGAGAAAGCAGAGCAGTCCTCTCTCACCCTCAAGCCCTTGACTCTCCATTACTGAGACACTTTTGTGTATAGGAAGATGACTCCACAAAGCAATGCTCTGAGTTGCCATCAGTTCCCTGTGATAATTTTATAACTGGGAGATTAAGAACACAGGAATTGTCCCCAAATTTTGTTTCTGCAGTTATTCCTCCCCCCCTCCCCCCCCATTCTGCCTTGTCACTCTCTCCCCTCCATTCAATCACCTGGAGCATTCAGACATGCTCTGAATTATAGATTCCCTACTTTTAAGCATGCAAAATAAGGAATCTACTTCACAAGCACCAAGGAGGATATGTACCTTAAAAAAGGATATTTATTTTTAAAGTATGTATGATTATGTATACATATACATAATCATACATATTTCATATATAATCATAATTTATATATAATCATGCAAATTTATACATAATAAAATCATAAAGTCTATAATATCGAATTACACATATTTATGTATATAAAATCATTTATTTATTTACTTATTTACTCATGGTCCCTACCTTCAAGATGCTCAAAGTCTAGAGAAGAATAAAACACAGGCTACTGCAATTGTGTCTAACAATTCTTTGCCTCTAGTTTTGCTGCCTTTCAATCCACCCAGGAGCCTGGATGATCTTTCTAAAAAGCCAGATCTCATCAAGACCCTCCTTTGCTTGAAAGCCTGCATTGCTATTGGAATAAAATGAAAAATGGTGAGCATGCCACACCCCCACCAAATCTAGGCCCTGCTGCTTCTGCAGCTTCATCCTTTCTCATCACCTCACCATCCTCCTCTTTCTCCCCTCTTCCTGGATCCTACATTCCCAGCCACACTAAGAGACATACATTTCCTTGAAAGAACCTGGCTTTGCTTATGGAACTCTCTCTGCCTGGAATACTATTCCTTCTATTCTACCTGATAAAGCTCCATCTTGCAGGGCATTCCAAGCATCACCTCTTCTATGAAAGCTTTCATTGACATCAACAGACAGAAACACACACACACACACACACACACACACACACACACACACACACACAAATGCCTTTATCATTCTCCATAGTATTGCAACAACATTCCACCACTGTGTCATAATACCGTGAACCACACTATACTGTGTGCTATTCAGATCCCCACCTCAAAACTGAGGCACTGAATCCCAGCTGAACGCTGGGAAATTGTCCTTGGCTAAAATGAACTTTTTTGCCTAGGGCAGCTGAAATTTCATGATTAGTCAATAAAAAAGGTGGACTACAAAGGCCCCCTTGTTTCAAAGGGAGACAACTGTGAAGTGCTACCCCTGATCCATATCTCCTGGGAAGACTGTATGGTAACAGTTCAACTCCTTCCACTGCCCAATTCCCTTCCCTTCACTTTCCTACAGGGATGCATCCGTGCACTCTCCAATAAGCTCCCTTTCAGAATGTATTTCCCTGGGATCTTAACCTAAGACACTCTGTTTTACTGGTCAGTGAGATGTACGCAAAAATGATGTGTGCAATTGTTGCATCATGTCCTGATAATGGATAAATGTGCCCTCCTTTGTCCTGCTCTGCCCTCCCACTGGTTGTGATGTGGATGTCATGACTGTGGTTTGGACATTCTTTGACCATTTGGACAAGGCCAATACCTTGGGATGGCAGAGCCTAAGTCCAATATCAAGGAGCTGCTCTATTAACATTGGGCTCAGAGTGTTCAAGAAAAGAGATTCCATTTCAGTTTTAAGTCCTCCTATCTTGGAGTCTATCTTATAGTATTCTGAACCTTAATAGCAACAATTGCCAAAAGCTACTTTGTCTAATGATTAATTTTTTAAATGCTAATTTTTTCAAATTTGCCAAATGTATCTATTAACCAAGATATTTTTCTTTTCCTTTTTTATAGAGCTGTCATAAACTTATGGTTCTCCAATAAGAGACGGTGGGAAGTCAGGATTCTAAGCTCCTCAGACCGCCAACCTCTCCCCTGCCCCTAGCCCCTTCCTGGCTGTCTGATCCCTAGTCTCCCCACTCTCAACAATAGCAGCTGAGGTTGTGCTTGACTGACTCTTCTTTCCTCAGTAGGGTGTCTCTATCTCTACCCTGGCTCGTTTCAGCTGCGGGAGCACACAGGTGGGACAGAGGCAAACTCAGTGAGGCAGCCAGTCGATGTTTCTCTCTCATCTATGTTTCTATCTCTCCTTCCTCTCTCTAAAATCAATAAAAACATATATATATTTTTTTAAAAAAAACCTGCAGCTAAGGGTCCAGAGTGACAATAATTGAAATTCAAGGCCTACCAAGGAGGAGGAAGTACTGGAAAACAGTTAAACTTTCAAGTAAGCTCTGAAAGCATATACCTTAGAAGTAAAGGTAAAGCTCAATTCTTGACTGAATGAAAGAGATCTGCCCCTACTCTGTTTCTCAGAAGGAAAATTAAATTCTCTCTGAATAAAGACAACATTATCCACAGCCTCAATTTATCTCTACAATTCTTCATAAACAGTGCTGTTATGGTGAAATTGTACCCCCCAAAATTCATATGCTTAAAGCCTAACTCCCAGGATCTCAGAATGTGACTGTATTTGGAGACGGGGCCTTTAAAACGGCAATCAAGTTAAAATAAGGCCACCTTGCAGGGCAGTGAGACACCAGGGGTGCACAGAGCAAAAAAAACCATGTGAGGACACAGTAAGAAGGCAGCTGTCTCAGTGCCAGGGAGAGAGGTCTCAGGAGAAACCAAACCTGATTGCACCTTGACCTTAGACTTCTTGCCTCCAGAACTGTAAGAACATACATTCTATTGGGTTTAAGCTACCCAGTCTGGGGTAGTTTGTTCTGACAACCCTAACAATCTAGTACAAGTACCAGCAGTTAATTTTTAATAAGGAAGAAAAAAAGACAGGCACTAACCACAAACTAAGGGGGAGGGACCCAACACAGAAAAGATCCATGGAAATGCAAATATTGAAATTAGAAAACATATTTTGAAATAGTTATTATTAGCATGGTCAGAAAGTGAAAAGAATAAAAAAGAAAGTAGAGACATTCTAGAAAAATTTTAAAAGACAGCAGTTGCAATTAAGATGTGTTTAACAGCACCTGAGACACCGCTGAAAAGAAAGTCTGAAACACATGAGACAAAAGTGGTCTCAAGGACAAGAAAGTGATCAACTATGTCAACGGTCCTAATAAATCAAGAAAAATAAGCATTAAGAAATTCCTATTGGATTTAGCAGCACAGTGGTCACCGGTAACCTTGACTGGAGCAGTCTGGGTGAACTGATGAGAGTAAAAGCAAAATTGGAGTGGGTTCAAGAGAGAAAAGGACAACAGGCATCAGAGACTACGACTATAGACAACTATCTCGAGCAGTGTTATTCTAAGGGAAACGGGAAAATAAGGCAATGGCCCAAAAAGAAGTGGGATAAAGAAAGGTCTTTTGTTTGTTTTTTAAGGTAAGAGAGAAAGAAAAAAATAAATCCCATCTCTGTGCTACCTAGATTTATCTGGTAAAGAAAGAAGAAAAAAATTCCCAATGATGTAGTAAGTAAATGGAAAGAGATACAAACTGAAGGGCAAGAGAAGAGATTAGCCTTAGATAGGAGCGTGGACAGTTTACCCATAGTAACAGAGGACACAGCCTATGTGGACAGATGTGCATAGGGAGGTGGATAAAATAGAAACTCGAGATGTTCTCTGCAGAATGCTTTGATTTTCTTAGTAACAGACAAAGTAAGCTCATTACCTAAGGGTCATGGTGAAGGAGAAAATGTATAAAGTTTAAAGAAAAAGGGAAAGTAATTCAGAATGCTTTGATTTTCTTAGTAACAGACAAAGTAAGGTCATTACCTAAGGGTCATGGTGAAGAAGAAAAATGTATAAAGTTTAAAGAAAAAGGGAAAGTAATAAAATAATTGTCTAAGAGAGTAGAGGAGAGTAGACTAGAGAAATATGGTGTTACTGCTGAGCAGCATTGAAGGTTCCAAATAATGTCAGCCTGCAAGATATAGAGGAAATAATACTAATCTAGCTAAGGTAAGGGGAAGGAAAGGAGGGAGGGAGAGAGGGAGAAAGGAAGGGAGGGACAGAGGGAGAGAAGAATTACTATTTATAAACTACAAACTACTTCCATCTCTTTAGACTCCGGATCTTGTCCGAGGTCTCTTCACAGACTTTGTTGTCTCATAAATACATACCTATGATCATATTTCTTTTGCCTAAAGTATATTTTCTTCTCTCTTTTTGGAGTCAGAATTCTTTTTCATTCTCTGTGTCTTCCCCTGATCCACAGAAAATCATTGCATTTTTCCATCTTTTGTGACACCATTGTCCTTAGTATATACTTCTATTTCTGTATTTAACACCATGTGATATTTTTTTAAGTTAGTCTTTCTAATGAGCTATGTATTCCTTCAGGTCAAAGACTAGCTTAAGCATTTCTATATTCTGTCTAGGTAGTCAATAACTGTTTATACAGGGAACTGAATGGAAAATTTCCTACATTTAATGAGAGTATCAACACATTTTTTAATATTTTTTTCTAATAAGGAAAATTAAAACCTTATTAGAAAATTTTAACAATATTTTGCACAAAATTTTAACAATAGTTTTACATGAATTGTGTAATTATCTATAAGCATGATATGAAAAGCAGCATTGTATATTTTTTTTTAAATTAATAAATCTTTTATTGTTCAGATTATTACAGATGTTCCTCTTTTTTCCACCATATCTCCCCTCCACCAGGTTCCCACCCCACCCCATGCCCTTACCCCCTACCACTGTCCTCATCCATAGGTGTAAGATTTTTGTCCAGTCTCTTCCCACACCCCCCACACCTCCTTCCCCC
>NW_005363836.1:7469651-7519581 GCF_000412655.1 Myotis brandtii | reverse complement strand
AAAAAAGAAGAGGGAAAAAAAAGTAAGAAAGAAAAGAGAGTGAAGTATAATAGGGGAAGAGACTATTTATATGAGGAGAAAACTCCTATAGAACCGCCACTAATACCAACAATTTACAGCAGCAGATTCCTGGAGATGAATACAAACTACAAACAACCAATAATATCAAGCGACGCAAGGGAAAACAGAAGCACAGAAATAACCGGGGGGCGGGGGGAGAAAAATAAAAAGAATAAGCAGACTAACCTCACAAACGATCCTAAAAAAACCCCCAATATACTCGTCAATCGAGCAAACAACAATAAACAATAGAGAGAGAAAAGAAGAAGAAGAAGAAAAAAATTTGGATAGTGAAGGAAGATAAGGGAAAGGTGTATAAGGATTTAGAGCAGGGGATTGGACATAGGGTATATAAGTAGGGTGAAATTTTGACAGGGGGTAAAAAGAATAGGGAAAATCTAAAGCTGGAGTAGGGTAAGAGAAACAGGACAACAAAAGGGAAAAAGTGGGGAAGAGGGTTTAGCACAGAGGCAAATTGAGGTAGAGAAAAATGTTGCTAAAGGAACGATGAAAATAGAATGGAGAACATTAGTCCCAAAATAAAAAAGAAAGAAAAGAAAACGACACTTTAAAAATGGTAAAATGGTAGCGGTAATAATTCTAGTTAAAAATAAAAATGTAGTAGTTGAAAGGGTAAAATCAGGTGATGGGAAAAAAAAAAGAAAAACAATGTTTTCTTAGTTAAAAGGTGAAAAAGTAATTAATTAAAAAAAAATAAAATAAAAATGTGCAGTAATGCAGGTGCTTCAGATCTTCTACTCTTCTTTTTGGCACGCCCGGAATTCAGGAGAATGTTGAATTTCCCTCTGATACACTGTTCCTCCGTGTTGTAAGCCACAGTCCTGATTTTAAGGCAGGCCGTATTGGTTCCCCTTACTGCTTCATCTGCATTTACAGAAGAGTCAGTTCGTGGCTCTGCCTCTGGGTGGCAGTGTGTCTGGATTGACCTCCAAGGCTTTAAGTCCTCTCTGACCAGGAGTTCTCTATTGTACCTGAACCAGCTCCGCCCAGAGCTGTCTCCCCAGGCGCTACTCCCAGCTCTGTTTCCCAGGCTCCCCAAAAACAATCTTCCCCTACAAGCTCCGCTAGCGACCCCAACTGGGCAATCACATGCACTGGGATCAACAATCAAACTCACAGATTTAAGAGGAAGTGTGTAAACAAGAGCCTGGGAAGCTGTGCGAACTCGCTGGGCTCCACCTTCCAGAACTGCGCGGAGTCTCTGCGCGCGCTCTGGCCCCTGGCACCAAGTAGCCGGCCACCTGGGAGAATCTGAGGTTGCCCCTTTGCATCCAGTCCAACTATGGGCTTATTTATAGTGTTACCTTCTGCCAGCAGCCCTGCGGGAGCCCTCCCCACTTGCGGGTCACGCCGGCCTCTATGGGCGCGGATTTTGGGGGGCGCAGATTTCCCCCCCCCGCACGCGCGCACGTTCCTCGCTCCAACCTGAATTGCAAACCGCACCTTTGGGGTAAGTCTAACCTTTCCGTGGAGGGAAGCAGGTCTCCTCTGAGTTCATGTAGTCGCGCTGCTTGAGAACCGTTGCCTCCGGGTGGGTTAGTAGCTGATCTCTGGCTGCGGATAACAGCTAGTCAAGATGGCGCGGTCACGCCGCTGAGCTGGCGCCCAGGGGGAGGTTTCAGCCTCAATCTCTAACCATCCCCATTTTCTAAGAGTTCTCTGTCTTTCCTGGCTGCAGACTGTCTCTCAGCTGAATCTCCTCTGCTTGTTTGGGCTGTATTGTACCCGTTTCAGCTGCTCGCCCTTATCTGGTCCGGGACAAAGCACCAACACGTCCGTCTAAGCCTCCGCCATTTTCCTCCCTCCAGCATTGTATATTTCCTTTCTTTTAATTCATCTCTCTCAGCCTGTTGCAATGCCTAATAAAATCTACATTAGAAATCCATTCTTTCAAGTACATAAAATATAAATAAGGAATATCCTAATTTTCTTTAAGAAAAAAAATAACACTTAAATGCAAGCAACTGTTCTAACATTATCCATTGGGTTGTCCTCCAGCTCGTCTTTCTGAGCAACATCGTTCCTCACATCCACCGAGTCCCATTCACAAGGTGAAAAGAATGGCTCCCAGAATTTATGGTTGTACATATGATTCTTATTTTTTGTCCACAACTGACTAGTGTGAAAGTGAGTACCTTAATCAAGTTTGCCTCTAAAAATTAGAATTTGGAGCAAAAGCAAAATTTAGTCTCTCTTCTGGTGGTTGAACTTGTTCTAAGCAAATTAGAAACTAGATGAGCAATGTTCTTCCATGTAAACCAAAGAAGTAGAAGAAATCTACAGGCGAGAAAAATGATACAAACTCATCCAGAGTAGTTAATAAGAGAACCAGAAAGAGTCTGATGATATGGCAGCACCTGGTTCTAGATATAACTACTGCTCAATCCTTGAGTGCCATGAGATATCCATGCATCCTCTGTATGCTTTAATCTAGCTCAAATGAAATTATGTTGCTTGTACCAAAAATGTCACGAGAATTTTATTTGAAACTCTCCAACTAAATCTTAATGCCATTCTTCAACAAAGTAATGTGAGCAACTATCTACATATTTAAAAGCCCAGCAACCAGAATGGCGGAACAACCAGAATGACCGGAATGACCAGTGGCTATGATGCACACTGCAGCAGCAAACTGGCCTGATCCGGGCCCCAACTGGCCTACCCCCATGGCCGGCCCCACACTGGCCCGTCCTGATGGGCTCCCATCAGGGTGGACCGGCCAGACCCCACCAGTGCACGAATTCATGCACCAGGCCTCTAGTAATTAAATAATACAAGCCATTTCCAACACTTTGATCCCCATTGTAGTGCTGGCTAGCCACAAGATTAACTTTGATGAGAAGATACTTTGGGGATTCCATAGTGTTGGGTGTAAATAGTCTGTGTGTGGCTGAGACTAAAAAGAGTAGGGACACCAGACACCTCAAGAGGTGCTAAGAATTATAATGGAGGAACAGGTTTGCTGGAATGGAAGGGGACTAAGGTTGATATTTGTCTTACCAACATCAAACCAAGGATACTATTATTGAGATATACTCAAGAAAAACAATGAAACACAAAAGGAGGAGCAAGAAAAGGAGGAAGAGAATGAGGAGGAGGAGGAGGAGGAGGAGGAGGAGGAGGAGGAGGGAGAGGAGAATGCTCAAGAGATAAATGAGATAAACTCCCAAGTTCTCTTCAAACTGCAAGAGGAAACATGAGCTGTGAGTGAAGAGAGGCCAGTTCCTGAATATGATAACTCAACTGTAAAGAGAGAAAAAAAAGAGTGTTACTGCAGATTTTTAAAAACAACATGCCTGTTAAATTATTGGGTTTTCCAACTTTAACAATTCAATGAACAAAGAAATGTTCTCTCCCTTGAATTTTCCATTATTGGATTTTTTCTTTAGTAAAAGAAATAAATGATTAATCATCAGACATCATCACAATAAAAAGTTTCTAAGGAATGGGCTAACTTCGGAACATTTTGGGTTTGGTTATTATTTCAAGATATTTTTCAAATGTCTGTGGCTTTTCCAAACCCAAAACACGTTTTGTGCTTTACTAAATCTCAAATAAGGTTTTGCCAAGTACTTTTCTACATTTAATTTTTTTAATTCATGTGTATTTTATGTGAAATTTAATTCATATGTCTCTGATTTACTTATACACAAATAATCGAAACTTTGTTTTATAAGAACTATTTGATGTCCACAGACACATATCATATACTGTGAAAAGTACATTAATAATCTTTTAAAGCTGTTTTTCCCTAGAAATAGGCAGGTTTTTATCTTGAATTTAGTTAAGCTTTTCCTTTCCCTCCCAATTTAGACCCCCAAAGTAACTATAATATAAAAGCTAGCATTTTTTAAATTACAAATGAAAAACATTCTGGGTTTTTTCTAGTAATATGAATAAAGAAAACTGAGCTTTTCTTACCTTTTTTTGCTCTCTTTTCATTTCCTTTTTTCTATATATCATTAGAGAAAAAAATATTATGTGTGTTTAATAGAAAAATTTAATGCAAAGGATTTAATCTCCTAGAAAAAAAATGACAACTTTGGTAAAGTCTGTGTAGCAAAGGCAAAGATAAACTATATATATATACCTAAGCGACTGAACAACCAAACTACCGCACAACTGGTCAACAGGTCGCTATGATGCACAGTGACCACCAGGGGACAGATGCTCAACGCACAGGATTGGGCTCCCTCCTGTCTGGATCGGGCCTGCGGGGATCAGGCCAAAACCAGCTATCTGGCATCCCCCAAGGGGTCCCAGATTGCAAGAGGGCTCAGGCCAGGCCAAGGGACCCCACTGGTGCACAAATCTGTGCACCGGGCCTCTAGTAATTACATAAAGAAGTAACACTACAGCACCATATTATCACTGCTAATGCTAAAACCAAAAAGACAACAGGAAAAATTGATAAAAAGCCATTGTTGTTTGCTGGTTCTCTAAAATAAGATGTAATCAAGAGACTTAATTAAAATATTTTTATGCAAAATTTACCACTTCATTTTCTCTTTCACCTCTCTCTCTCTCTCTCTCTCTCACACACACACACACACACACACACACACACTTTAAAAATGAGATCTCAATTTGTTTTAAATTTTATTTTCTTTTATTTTTTTCCTTCACTGTTTATCTACTCCATGCCTTCTTCCACCTTTACCCACTGCCTCCACCCCCATAATCACCTCACTGTTGTCCATGTGAGACCTCAGAATTTAACATTTGACATCATAGTATGATCCTTTTAATCTTCTCTTCTGAAAAACCTGGAAGAATTATACAAACTCTCTTCAATAGGTTCTTTGTCTCTCTGTAATAAAAATATCAACAATAATAAAAAGTTTATAATTTGTTTGGAAATCTGTGCACAATTCTGTACAATTATTTATATTCTGTACAATTATTTATATTTCTACATTAATTTATCCTTTAATATTCTATTCCTCAGATGAGAATTCTTTCTATTCCTACATTACTAGAGTTTAATTCCTTAACCTTCTATTCCTTTGCTTAAGTCATTCATTCTTTTTTTTAAAATAATTTAGTGGTTCTAGGGATACAGATGTAACCAAAATTGGCCCCAAATTTTTTTTCTGTCTTTTTGGAGCTTATGTTCCAAAATGTTATTATAATATTAACTAGACAGAAAAGATAAGTAATAGTAAATCACTTAAAATTAAATGTCATACTTAAGAATATACTTAAGTGGATTAGCTATCACTTTTGTACTCAAAAGTATGTCATTCTTTAGCTCTTTATAATTTCACATGATATTTGTGCCCCTTCCTAATGCTTGCATCCAAAAAATAACATGAGTAATTATTAGGACAAAAACCATAGCCCTGACATCTCTATGAATATTAAATATCTGCCTGTATTTCATACTATTATATCAGATCAAGAAACTATTTAAAGGATGCCACCTATGAAGACTTAGAGAAAATAAATTATCATCACAAGCACACAAAATTCTCAAATAAGTATCACATTTATTTCATTATACAAAGTTTGGGATATCAAATTTCCTCAAATTTATTCTTCATATATGGATTTAGAAACACTTTGCCATTAGAAAACATAGCTTGCCTGTAGTACTCCATTTAGAAGAAGGAAATTGAGAAATTGGCAAAACATTATACTTCAAAAGAAGAAGAGGCATAAAAGTACACTCCACCCAGTAACTACAAATTATTACTCAAAGTAGAGTTGAACAATAGTATGTTTTTTGCTTGGAATTTCTGGCCTGAGATCCCTCTTATCACATATGTTGTAGGCAATTATCTATTTTGTAGTCATTCAGTGCAGCAGCAGGAGTGAGGGCTGTGGGGTCAGTCCAGATTAGAACACCATTTTGACCACATTCTAGCTGTGTGATTTTTGGCTGGGTCACCTTAACCTTATTAAGATTTATTTAAGGGTTGTTGTGAGAATTTAGTGTACCAGATGCTACCTATTTCATCTCATTTAATCCTCATAACAATCCTGTAATAATTCAATGAGTAACATCCTGCAATAATGTAGTATTTTAGAGTTGAAGAAATGATTTAAATAAAATGTCCACCATAGTACTACCTGGCACATAATACACATTCATAAGTTATTTGAGTGTGCGAGTGCCTTGTATGCATAAGGAGAGTAAATGCATATGCAGCTGTTCAGTTATTTAATACTTGTCATGGACTTCATAAACACTGTTTATCCTTTTTCAATCAGTTTGCATCACAAAAAGATGGTTGTGAAGTCTCTAACCTTCTCCTACTTCAAAGTAGCTTCTTCTATCCTTTCACAAGTCAAAAACAACCAGGCTTATTGTAAAGACTAAAGACTCATCAGCTTAGTCATCTCACATTCCAGTAGATTCCTTTTACTGTCTCAGGGAGGGGCGGAGGGGAAGGACCATCTTTCATAAAGAAAGGTGGATGGGCTTGTTTTCCCCCACATTCCCCTTTCCTTCTCCCCTTTCAGTAATTTTTATTGTTCATTGTGGTAAAAGCTTTAAAGAGGATGAGTGACTGTCTACTTTTAAATGCACACAATAGTTGTTAGTTGGTTAGGATGGAAGAAAAATACCCAGAGAGGAAACAAAAGAATCCTCCCCTGGCCAACAGACTAGAGCAGTGATGGCGAACCTTTTGAGCTCAGCGTGTCAGCATTTTGAAAAACCCTAACTTAACTCTGGTGCTGTGTCACATATAGAAATTTTTTGATATTTGCAACCATAGTAAAACAAAGACTTATATTTTTGATATTTATTTTATATATTTAAATGCCATGTAACAAAGAAAAATCAACCAAAAAAATGAGTTCGCGTGTCACCTCTGACACGCGTGTCATAGGTTCGCCATCACTGGACTAGAGCTTTCCTGAAAGGACCTGGGAGGACACTAATGAAAATGTCCGTGTTATTTAATTGTTGCTCTTCTTATTGTTTTCATCTCCATACCACACTGAATTCTTAGTCACTGACTCACAACATAAACCAATGTGCCCACTGAGCATCCCTGGAGAATCAGAATGTTAAGACAAACAGCCAGGCAGCTCTCTACACCGAGCTCATTGGTGCTCTCAAGGTTAAGTCTCAGGGACTGTTTTCACTCTGAGCTTCCTGATGCTAATGGAAGGACTACCTAATGGTTTCCCTTCTCTACAGGTTTTTCCTGCCATAATTACAGTACTCCTATGTTAGGTTAGATGGTTTCACTGGTTATACTATCATACTTGTATGCTAAGTTCAAACTCTTTGTTTGGCAACTTATTTGTCTGGAAAACTCTCCTTTTCTGTAAAGAGTTGTCTTCATATTTATAAATATTTTTATTTCTTAAGACCCATATGAACTTCTAATTCATTAACATAAGGTGGGTCCTCTACCTTTATGCTTACTTCATACTTGAGATTTCAAACTTGTTAATAACTATTTAAAAGTGAACTGACTGACAGTGAGCAAGCTTTGGGCATATATTTTCAAATTTTAGCTTTATTGTCTAAAGAGTTGCTGAATTGCTGATATATATTTATTAAAACTTAAGAAACATTAAACTTCTATCTGTACACAGCACTATGTTAGGTTCTAAAAATATAATAACATGTTTGAGATTTAAACCAAAGTAACTGCAGCAATGACCATGTATTATGAATAGCAGCAAAGATAGACTCTATGATCACTTAATATAATTACCTATAACGTAATGATTATTTCTCTCTTACATTAATACTTTTTAAAGCCTTAATATTCTAAAATACTCTCTAATCCCTGAAATATTTTAGTTTAACTATTTAATATTCTGTCCCTGTATCTAGGATACAAATTAACTTGCTAAACTAAACAGCAAAATGTGAATATAACCTTATTTCTTTTAAAGTTGTGGCCCTACCTCCCACTTCTATAGAATATATTGTAATTACCTAATAAGTATCTGCTTTCAACATGCAGTCATCCTATTTTCTTCAAGCAGCTAAGTAACTTGTTTTTATGTTTAACATTAAATGGTCTAACAGTTTATTACCAATATGAAGTTTAATCATAAAATTTAAATTATCTTCATAGCAGGATCTAGCTCTCTGGCAACAGCAATAACCACATTAAAACTTTATAATTTACAGAAAACTTAAAATAGTTCTCCAAATACATAGCCCTAGCTTGTTTTATGAGATGAGTATTTTAACTTTCTAACTTGAAAGCCCATTTAATTGTTCAATTTTCCACATCATTTCATAGAGACAAGGACCAATTCTCCATCTGCACAATATGTGCAGTGCTATTTGTTGCTCACCTACCCAAGCATAGAGTGAAAATTTATGAGCTGTGTTAAAAGCAATGAGTGACTCCTATAGAAAGATAATGTAAACACCAACTAACATTGTATCATCAGAATAATGGTTGCTTGAGTGGACACAACAAATGAAAAGAGACCTTGAGAGCCTGCCAGTAGGTTTTGCTCCCTCCCCCTTGAGCCAAATTCATGCTGGCCCTCCCCTACCATGCTTCTTGATCCAAGCATTTTGTAAGACCCTATAAAGCTTCATAATTTTATGGGTTAGGCTGTCTGGTGGAATTCATTTTGTAACTTTGGGTCAGGCCCATCTTTTTGTTTACAAAGTCTTCATTTTTTGTTAATCCTCACCCGAGGATATTTTCCATTGAATTGCTTTTTGTTGTTGTTGTTTTTTAGAGAGAGTGGAAAGGAGGGGGAGAATCAGAGAGAGCGAGAAACACCAATGTGAGAGAGACACATTGATTGGTTGCCTCCCACACAAGCCCTGACCAGGGCCAGGGATTGAGCCTGCAATGGAATTGAACCCAGGACCTTGCAGTCTACAGGCTGACGCTCTACCCACTGAGCCAAACCTGCTAGGGGTATAAAGTCTTCATTTTAATTATTGGAGGAAAGAGAGTTATAAAATTCTTTTTTGCATATATCATCTTTTTTTTTACTTTTTTTCATCAGAAGGAAACTATAAAACTAAAACTATATTCTATTTACTATAGAAGGATTAAAACATACCACTTGAATATTTACAACAGGTGCCAACATCAGACTAAAGAAAGATCCTGGAAATTGAAGTATGTTTTCCCATTGTGATTCTGGTGTCTAAACAACTGGCAGGGAGTCTGTGATCTTATGCGATATAAAAATATATTTTTATTGTTTTCAGAGAAGAAGGGAGAGAGAGACAGAAACATCAATGATGAGAATCAGTGATCTGCTGACTCCCGCACGCCCTCCACTGGGGATCGAGCCCACAACCCTGGGCATATGCCCTGACCAGGAGTCAAGCTGTGACTTCCTGGTTCATAGGTCAATGCTTAACCACTAAGTCACACTGGCCGGGCACTAGCATAATTTTATACTACTCTGGTTCAATGCAGATATAGAAAGAACACTGACAAAAGGAGAGATTCTCAATGCCACTAGAGCTGTCACCTAACTTAAGACATAAATATTTGTTGAAATTGTCATGATCTCACTTGGCTCCTGCTCCAAAGAAGTTAAAAGGGAGGAAGGACCTTTGGAATCAAAACAAGGCAATAATACAAATATATTTATTAGGTCTTTCTTTCTACAGATTTCATGTTGGACATGAAAATTCTCCACATACAGATTGATTGATTAATGGCTCTAAACAAAATTTATAAGTCCATACTGAGATAGAGAGAAATTGATAGATAGTAAATTTGATAAGGAATGGGATATTTACTAGTCTCAAAATATGTCTTTACAGAACATTTATTAATTACAAAGAGTAACTAATTAAAAAGATAAGCTCACAGAAACCACCTTAATCAAATGACCAAAGTGAATGTATAATAATAAAAGCATAATATGCTAATTAGACTGGACGACCTTCTGGATGAAGCCATGGCGGTGGGGTCTGAGCCCCTTGCACAAATTTTGTGCATCGGGCCTCTAGTATATCAATAATGGGACAAATATAAATTATGATGGGATACAATGAGAAAAACCCTGAACCACTTTCATGATATTCCTGCCAAAGACACGTAACTGAATCTAATCAATAGAGAACAAGGAAAGTATATATTGAGAAAACATCACAAAATAACTGCTCTATGATCTTCAAGGTCATGAAAGTAAAAAAAAAAATAGTGAGGGAAGGTTGAAGTAGACTAAAGAGGCACACATGACAACTGACAGTAATGTGAGATTTCGACTTGGATCCTTTGCTACAAAGGGCATTTCCAAGATAATTCATGAAACCTGCATGGTGTTTCAGGAACAGATGGCAATAAAGTCTCAGTGTTAATTCCCTAATTGTATGGCTTTATTGTGGTTCATTTCATAGGCAAACTGTTGGCAGTAGTAGAAAATGCACTAAAGTACCCAAGGGTGATGGCAACTTCTCCCAAATATTTGGAGGTGGGGGAGGGGGGGATTTGGTACTCTCAATATTTTTGTAAATTTGAGTTTGCTTCCATGTAAAACACCTTTTGATAAATAAACACACTGATATAAATTCACTGAAGTACAAGAACTTTTAGTACATCAGGAAAAGATAGAAACACAACTCTTGCAACAAGTCAGTAGTTGCTGCAAGTTACCTGGCAAGTTTTATGTAAAGGTTTGTAGAATAAAATAGGCTTTTATTGTTTGTAGCATGGCCATTTCATTCTGGTTGTCTGGTTGCCGCCACCAATGCTTTCCAAGTGGAGCATGACAGCTTTGAATCCCAAGATCCATCAGGGCAGTCCATGTCTTTGTTTCCCTACTGGCATAGGAAACCTTTCTTACCATCATGATTTCATATTCAAGCTAATTTTTTAAAACCAAAATTGGCATTCCCTGGGTCTATTTCAGTACCAAACAGACAGCTTGTGACATGTGTGGTTATAAGAATGTGTCATTAAAGTGGCTTCCAGGTTAATGGCCAGCAGCAGTAAATACACAGCCTAAGGAGGTATGTAATGGACAGCACTGGTGACATTATTTATAGAATGCAAAATCCCACAACCTAAGAAAACGAACAAAAAACAGCAACCTTGGTCTTAATGTCTCTGGTGATTAACTAATCATTTGAGAATTTTCAAATATATAAGTGTTCTAAATTAATTTATGATCTGATACAAAACGTATTTCTCAAACACTATCTAGGTCTAGGCCACTGCAGATATGAAACTACAGCTAATAACCACACAGATGTGTTCATATCTTTAAGGCATCTCAGAAGGTTCTGCTGCTCCAGCACAGCTCCCGCCTCCAGCAGGGAGTTGACATATCACAGGTAAAGGCTATCTCAGTCATTTCCAAAATTAATTTTTTTTTCCTATTGTGGTTTGCATCTTATCAAGTTCCCCCAGGCCAGGAGATACATTCATTTTATTTTTACTTAAATGGTATATATTCTCTATATATTTATTTTAGTCTGTCTTTTTCTTCCCTTACCAACACATTAAAATACTAGAGGCCTACTGCACAAAATTCATGCAATCTGGGGCTTCCCTCAGCCTGGCCTGCGCCCTCTTACAGTCTGGGAGCCCTCAGGGGATGTCCAACTGCCACAGAGGCAGGAGAGGCTCTTGCCACTGGTGACTGCACTCGCCACTCATGAGCCCAGCTTCTGGCTGAGAGGCGCTCCCCCTGTGGGAGTGCACTGACCACCAGGGAGTAGTTCCTGCATTGAGCATCTGCCCCCTGGTAGTCATCATAGCAATGCGTCATTGTAATGTCACACATAGTGTGCATCATAGCGACAGGTTGTTCTGCTGTCAGGCTGAAACCAGCTCTCTGACATCCCCCAAGGGGTCCCGGATTGCAAAAGGGCGCAGGCCAAGCCAAGGGACCCCACTGGTGCATGATCAGGACCAGGGAGGGACACAGAAAGTTGGCCGGCCTGGGAGGGACCGCAGGAGGGCTCCAGGGCATGTCTGGCCCATCTCACTCAGTCCCGATCAGCCGGACCCCAGCAGCAAGCTAACCTACTGGTCGAGCATCTGCCTCCTGGTGGTCAGTGCATGTCATAGCGAGCAGTTGAGCGGCCTTAGCATATCATTAACATATTACACTTCGATTGGTTGAACGGCCAACCAGACAACTGGACACTTAGCATATTAGGCTTTTATTATATAGGACTAGAGGCCTGGTACACAAAATTCGTGCACTGGAGGGGGGTGTCCCTCAGCCCAACCTGCACCCTCTCCAATCTGGGACCCCTTGGGGGATGTCTCACTGCCAGATTGGGTCTAAACCAGCAGTCAGACATCCCTCTCACAATCCGGGACTGCTGGCTCCTAACTACTCACCTGCCTGCCTGCCTGATTGCCCCTAACTGCCTCTGCCTGCCAGCCTGATCATCCCTAACCACTCCCCTGCTGGCCTGATTGACACCTAACTGCTGCCCTGCCAACCCAATCGCCCCCAACTGCCCTCCCCTTCAGGCCTGGTCCTCCCCTGCTGGCCCGATGGCCCCCAACTGCCCTCCCTCCTCTGCTGGCCATCTTGTGACAATGTTGGGGTAGCCATCTTGTGATGACGTGGCAACGGCCATCTTGTAGTGGCCATCTTGTGACGACATGGGGGCGGCCATCTTGTGATGACATGGGGCGACCATCTTTGTGATGTGAGGGTGTGAGGGTCAATTTGCATATTACCTCTTTATTATATAGGATAATTATTTCTTGGGTCAAGAAACATTTTCAGAACCTGGATGCATAGAATTCTCTTGAGTAGATGTACCTATTTTTCTTCAACTATTTCCTTGTTAATTGACAAACAGTTGACTCTTTTCATCTAAATCTCTGATTATTTCCTTTGGATAATTCCCTAAAAGTTGGAAGACTGAGGCAAAATGTGTACACACATCATGACTTCTGATAGTATTAACACATTACTCTCCAGAAAGGTTTTAACAGTTTGTTCTCCCATGAGCATTTCCCCTCCCCATTGCCAGCACTGAATATTGTCATATGTCAGTGAAATGAATTGAATTATTAAATAATTAAATAATTATGCCTAATTAGGCAGGCCACTCCTTGAAAAAATATATATTGCTAAGGGAGTCAACATATTTTGAGCACCAGAGAGTTTTTGTTTATTAGAACACTTTTGCCTTGAAAGGCTGGTTATCTGCTTCTCTCAGTAGTACCTCCTGGATACTACTGAAGTTCCCAGAGATGGTTGACTGAAGTCAACTGCCCACAAGGCAAAGAAATACTTTCTTGGATTTCTTTCTGAGTTCTACACCAGTCACCTCAAGTATTACAACTCACTTCTTTTTGCCAAAATCAGCTCATTCACCAACTGTTTTTAATTAGCTACGGTTGAGATGTTGTTTGCATTTGCTATCCCCCCCTCCCCTTTTTTAGAAACACATTTCCAAAACAATTACCAATTACCTATTAGGCTGGAAGTCTCATGCTTTTTGCTAAGCCTGGGGGTAGAGATTTTTCTTTTTCTTTTTTTGGTTTGAGCTTGTTTTAGAAAATTTGTAAATCCATTTATTTTTTTCTGAGGAGTGGATAGCCAAATAAATATAGGTGCCACTATTGACAGCACAGTTACTAAAATACTATACATTCTGATTATTCTACTTGGTTTTGGCCTTCTAAAGCACTACTATAAGAAACACATAAGATACAAGACAATTGGGTTTAGCTAATTAAATATATTTAAAGAAAATTGTATTTAAATGTATATGAGCTGACAGCTAACATTTATTTGGGCTTTTCAAGCTTAATCTTTTTCACATTGCCAAGAAGTAAAAATTCCTCTCTTTACTATCCAATTATTGTTTTTATTTGAAATATAGTATAGATGTTAATGAAGTATAAAGACATTGTAAATTCACAGGGGGGAAATTCTTATATTCCTCTTAGTATCCAGTCCTTTTAACTTTAATATTTACTTTAGTATAATGCAAATCTCAATGTAATGTTGCATAAAAATAATTTTTGCATTTAAATTTCTTTACTCCTATAGAATATCCATTTGGAGTAAGGCACAAAGAATCGTAATTTTTCATTAATTAGCCTAAGAGTGGTCGGCAAACTCATTAGTCAACAGAGCCAAATATCAACAGTACAACGATTGAAATTTCTTTTGAGAGCCAAATTTTTTAAACTTAAACTATATAGGTAGGTACATTGTTATTAACTTAATTAGGGTACTCCTAAGGCTTAGGAAGAGCCACACTCAAGGGGCCAAAGAGCCGCATGTGGCTCGCGAGCCGCAGTTTGCCGACCACAGCCCTAGAAGAATGATGCCTCGTGAATGGTTTTCAGCTGCTATTACACATTCCAAACTAGGTCTGCAAAATAGTTTGGTCTAATAATACCAGGGGGGGGGAAATAACCCAACGGTTGCATTTCTTCAGAACTCCTAGCCTGAGCAATAATATTAAATCAGGAAAAACACTTTACAGTTTATGAGGCTCCTCACGATTCAGCTTGACTCTGTAATAACTCAAAAAAAATCATTTTAGTTTCAAAATGGACCTTCTATTCTTGTACACATCCATTCTTTTTTTAACCTGGAGTTCCTTCACCAGATTATTTGAGAAGGAATGTGGATATTTCTTTTGCCAGAGCAAGTAAATTTGGATACTTTAGGGAGAACAAGTTATTTGCTAGTTGTATTTTGATCGATGACCCCATCTCTGCACACTGTGAGAACCAGTTTCTGCAGGAGACGTACCCACCAAGCTCTTGCTGAGCTCTGGGCACAACGGACCAGCAGAATTGTGAACTGTGGAGTCAGAGACACCTGTGCTCCAAACTCTGTATGCCACTCGCTGGCTGTGTGACCTTCACAGGTTATTTGAATTTCCTGCCTCAGTTTTTTCAGATGTAAAATGAAAAGAATAGTAATACTTGCCTGATGGGATGTTGTGAGGATTAAGAAACATAATGCATATGATGCAGGGTTTAGGCCATTATATGCACTGTAACATATTAGCTATGTTTATTATCCTTTTAGTGTACTCTCTGTACTCCAGAAAACACTCACAGAATGCAGAGGAACTGGATTATATTCAACATTTAAGTTCACTAGACTGTTTCAAATTTTATCATTTCTCTTCTTTGGCTATTCATGATATAAAACTTTTAAAATTACAGTATTTATATACTTATTTGTAAGATTTAAATGTGAGATGTTTTTATACCTGCTTTAAAAAATGAATAAATAAAACATTCGAATTTATTTACGTCTTTATTTTTCTTGGAGCTTTCCCCACATGACTAGAACCCCAATGTCTAAGGTCTGTAAGGAGAGTTGATTTAGCCTACCTTATTTCATAAACATCCAATGTCTCTGTCTACATGATGACAAGTACATTATTTTTAAATTTTCAATTTCAGTAAGCTCACTGCTTGAAATCACATAAACTACCTTATAGGGCAGTATTGAAAAATAAATGACAACATTTATTCAACACCTAGTACAGTGTAAAAATACAATAAATGATAGTTATTAGTTATTATTATTTAGAGCTATGGCAATAGGAAGATTCGTATCCACATTTTAGGCTACATAGCATTAATCTTTTGTTTTGTGTGGCTAGTATGGTTCCCAGTGCAAATTTAACCCACGTAATAACAAATTTCCTATTACAATTTTAAATATTTTCCAATTATTAAGAGGACATCTTTAGTCTAAATTTTCACACATTGATTTCTCTTAATAATCCCTATATATTCATCATTTTACAAAGGAAGAAACTGAGGTTTTCAGAGTTAAATATTCTTGCCAAATTGACATAGTTAGTAAGTGGCAGAACCAGGATTCAAACCTAGACTTGTCTGTCCCCAGAGTCTTCCCATCTGTCATGCTGCCTCTATTGGAAAAATTTTGTTAATAAAATTGAATTTATAAGATTGTTTTCCAAACTGTTCTTTCTTCTTGAGCCCAGAATTCCTAACTCCAAAGAGATGTCTGGAATTGGCTAACCACTATTTCAACAAAACTATACACAAAGAAAATGTTTCTACAGTTTGATTTTGTTACACGATAATTTCCCAGTATCATGAAAACCAAAGGTGATTTTAGAGTGACAAACGCATCACCTGGACAGCTGAAGGTTTGGCCTGGTAATACACAGTTCCTTTCCGTCTCCCATTGTCTCTCTTATACAACAGAAACCAACAAACAAAATGCAGGAATCTCAGGTAGAGGTTGTCTCACTGAGGTGAACACACCCACAGGACCTGTGATACCTGCTGTCATCTCTCAGGGCTGAGAAGACGCTGGCAAATTTACAAACCAGGCCAAAAGTGGGCAACAAACATGTTCCCACAGCATGTGGAGAGTATGAAATGTCTTTTACTTCAAAATGGGAATATAGTCATGGTCAAAATTGCCACCAGATTTACTGATACATGTCAGCTTCTAGACTGACAAGATAATTCTGCATGGGAAACTTTGATGGATCAAGTGTTGATTCCCATTAGGAAATCCAAGAGAGATGGAAAGGCAAGCTGAGCAGTTACCCTGGAAATAAATAAAAGCATATTCTTAGGGCAGGCAAGGAATCTCCATGAAGTACAAAAATGAAAAGACTTAAGGTACTTGTTTTTAAGGCAGAAGGTGAAATCAAATTAATATAATTAAATAGTGAATTAATACTTTCTTAAATCACATAGAGGTAATTTTAGAGGCCAATATTCATTGAAATACTCTGAATTTCCCTCCAGTGTGATTTATCATTTCCTTTCTGACTTAAGCCATTTTTAAAAAGATACTTAACATATTCATTGATGGTATACATTTTGTTCAATGTCTTACCTAAATGCAGAATTGATATCTTTAATCTGCTTAATGCTCAGGAATTCTAGTGGAATAGTGAGAAATACCCAAAGAGTTCTTTTGCCTGTGCATTCTAGTCAGCCCCACAACCTCAAGTACAACTGAGTGAGCCAAACACTTATCAATACAAATAAAATTGCAAGAGACTTGGCAGGTCTTCATGTGTTGTCTGAACATTTTCCACTAAGCAACGCCAGCTCCACCACCACTTAGCTACTCCAATTCTACTTGCAATCAAAACTCCAACATCTGGAAAGAATAATCATAATTTTTAGCATGTTGGTCCTTAGAGGGCTCATGAGAGTAGAGAAAATAAGAATCCCTTAACTGACATTTAGACAGTTAAGTGGTAAAAAAAAAATAGTCTTTCTTTCCCCTACATTTGTAGTTACAGAGGGAGAGCAAAAATTAAATATGTACAGGGAGCTGCCTTTTATTGGCATTTACGATGTCTTGCAAATCATATATATTCTACTGGCACTTGCAGCCTTAGCAGGAGTATTCTCCCAGTAAATTCTTAATAAATGCTAACTTCAGGGCAATGTCATTCTTCCTGTTAAATCCTCTGAATCTTTAGTGACTATAGATCATGGTAGTGTCCATATTAGGAAGCAGCATGAGGCAGCAGAAAGAACAAAGACTTTAGGTTCAGACAGGCCTATTTCTTTTTATTTTCTTTTTTATTGTTTAAAAAAGTATTACATACGGCTCCTTTTTTCCCCATTGACCCCTTCCGGCCACTCCCACCCCCCAGGATAAGGCCCCACCGCCCCAGTGTCTGACTGCAGGCCTATTTCAATCCTAGCACTGTCACTTACTGGTTTTGTTACCTCAGGCAAATTGTTGAACTCTCAGATCCAGGGTTCCCTCATTTGTAACAGAGGGCTAATTTGGGATAATGTTGCAATTTTGAGACTATTAAATGGAACACGCTACACACATTCTAGCATATTCCCTAAGATATACTAGATACTCAATAAGTGTTGGTTGGGAAAAAATTGAATGAAAGATCTACCTGTATCAGGCTCTTAAAGCCCCTTGTAAAAAAGCAATGAAGAGCACTAAGGAATAATGTTTGAGATTAGTACACTAAGCATAACAAAGAGTTGCCCCAAACAGAGCATAAAATACCCACTAAAATACTATAAGAAACTCACACTAACATAGGATGTGAAAAGACTCAGGTGCAGCCCTAACTTGATCACTGCTAGAGAGTGATGACTGAGTTCTCAGGGTGAGGCCCATCCAATGTCCTTGGGTTCCCTTTTGTGGACACAAAATCTCATTCCCTGTGAAAACATTCCCCAGTTCTAAGAACTGGTCTCCCAACACTGCTCCAAGAGCAGTGGCAAAGTCTAGACACTGACAGAAGGCAGCCCTGGGGTCAAGGCAAGAGAAACAAGGGGCAGCAATGGTGGAAACCACAGCTCACAGCTAAGAGTCCTTAGAGCCAAAGAGAGACCAGTAATACCACCTGGTGAAGTCAGAGCACAAACTGTCACCATGACGACCCATGCTCTTGGTTAACTTGGTAACGAGGACTACAGAGAGGAATCTATTCTATTCGGCCAATTATTCAGTCCAGTGTAAAAGCCATGGCTCAGGTTTCATTTCTGATATGACTATGAGTTTTATGGAAAGAGGTGTGATTATATGGAATTTTGGTGTAGACAGCCAAATTGATGTAAATGAACAGAGGCGAGAATATAAAGCAATCATAATCCCAACACTTTCTTATTTTGAAACAAACACTTCACATATCTGAGCATCAGATTCCTTGACTGTGAATTGGATACAATTCTACTTTCCTGAATGCTCCACAAGGTAGTTCTAAAGTGTAAAAGATTGTGTACTTAGAAATTCTCCAAAAGGTGGGACCCAGTTTTGTTCTTGTTTTGGGAAAGAAAAGCAATGTCTGAGAAAATAGTATGGAGGAAGCTTCAGCTCTAGAGATATTTAAGCTTAAATGCATCCAATTTAGAACACTCAGAGACCTTGTTATCTAGTCCAAGGGACTGACATAAAAATAACTCATAAATTATGCGGTAGATGATAAACAAAATGCTACAGAAACACACTGAATTATGCTTGAGAGATCATTGAAGAGGTGACATATGAGGATGTAGGAGTTCGCCCAAAGAATGAATGTGGAGGATGTCTGTGTGCAGGTAGGAGGGGTAAAGGGGACCATGTGAGCAAAGGCATAGGGGCATGAAAGCACACAAGATGTTTGGGGATCAGCAAGTATTCTTGTTTGGCCACAGCCTAAGATACATGAGAAGGAGTAGGTAGAGACTGGAAAATTCATCTAGGATCAGAGTTTAAAGTCATACAAAGGAATGTGACCTTTTTTCATTAGGCAACAAGAACATCACTCAAGGTTATTAAGCAAGGAAAGTGACAAAACCAAATTCCTGTTTCAGAGAGCTCGCCCCAGCAGCAGTGAGCAAAACAAATTGAAGACCATTGCAAAGGGCTTTACATTTATTGCCAAATATGTGTCACTTAAGTGCTTTGCTCCAGGAGGCCAGGAAGAGAGTGTGTTTTGTCCACTGCTGTATCTCACTGGGGACACAGTGCCTAACAGTATCTTGTTTACGGCAGGGCTTCACAAATTCTTATTTAATCCATTCATTGATATTGGAATGATTGTGGAAAAATATTTTCAGATGTACCTTAACCTTACTTAACCCTTAATGCTACAATATGTGATACTATTCTCACATATTTATATCCTAGTCATTTTAATATTCCCAATACCTGGCTCCCTATCCAATATATAACAGAAGTCCGGTAAATCGTTATGAACTGGACTGAACACAGAAGCATTCACCAGACCTGCCCAAATGGACACACAGAATGTGGTGCTACTATTGACCTTTAGGAAAATAAAAGTGTCCAAATTATTGCTGACACATTTCATCTTGATCTGAATTTGCAAAACAGGTAGGTCTACTCCTGAAAAGTAAAATAATCACCCTCCAAAATCTGTGTTTTCACTGGTATGTGTACTATGAGGTACAAAAATGTGACAACTCAGTTAACTAGACAATAGATGAAAGCCATTATTGACCCAATGGACTTCTTTCTAGAAGTAAGTGAGCACAGTATTTTAATTTCCAAGTTGTGATGAAAACATTACATTTAGAAGAGGAGGGGGGGGGGGGGGTAGTGAGTTTGAAAATAAATATGAGTAATATTAGTTGCCATTTTTGGCCTAATAGCAATTTCACATAAATCAAGCTAATGTTTAGTCAATATAAGTCTGCTATGCTTTTGAAAATTCTTCATGACAATGTGTCCAAATGAATTCAAAGAAAAAAAAATAGACACTACTCTTTCTTGCTATATGTGTAAAATAAAATTGACTATTTCAAAAAGCTTATTACAGATTAAATTCTAAAATTTATTAGCAATGTTAAGTAAATTATGGTCTTGAGCCAAATTTTATTTACTTTGTAGAAAATATTTTGAAACTTTCAATAAAAGTCTATATAATAAAAGGCTAATATGCAAATCGACTGAACAGAATGACCGGTTGCTATGATGCGCACTGACCACCAGGGGGCAGATGCTCAATACAGGAGCTGCCCCCTGGTGGTCAATACGCTCCCACATGGGGAGCGCTGCTTAGCCACAAACCGGGCTGATGCTGGTGAGCGCAGCAGCCTGCCTCTGAAGCAGTGCTAACGATGTCCGACTATGGCTTAGGCCTGCTCCCCACGGGC
Organism: Myotis brandtii; assembly: GCF_000412655.1. Taxonomy (NCBI): domain Eukaryota; kingdom Metazoa; phylum Chordata; class Mammalia; order Chiroptera; family Vespertilionidae; genus Myotis; species Myotis brandtii. Next base: position 7,499,020 of record NW_005363836.1, on the reverse strand, counting down.
CATCAGTCAGACAGCCCCTGAGGGCTCCTGGACTGCAAAAGGACACAGGCCGGGCTGAGCGACCTCCTCCCCCCTGGAGTGCACAAATGTCATGGACTGGACCTCTAGTTTTTATATAAGCTAACAATTCTTGTAGGTCATATCTACACAGGAATAAATCCAGCAGCCAAAATTTGAAAATGTCATTAAGCTGAATAGTCATCATTACATAGACTAACAAAACAATGTGGGGTTTTTTTGCAGAATTCAGTCAAATTCAGTTGCATGTGTGGATATAACCACATTGTGAGAAAGACTTGAAAATTGATAATAAGACTTATTACATCCTAAAATGGCTTTCCCCAGAGGGCAATAGACTTGGCAAACAAATTAGATAATTTATAAACAAATAGAGCTTAGCGGTCCAAGAGTTGCTGCTTAAACAAAGAACAACTCACCAGTAGAAAAATATAAACACAATGCCAAGGAAAGAGGACTTTGGTTGGTTACAGAAAGTGTTTCCAATAATGAAGAAGAGACATGGTAAATATGAGAAAATAAAAGCAAACAGCACACAAGTCCCATGGAACAAAAGAAAAGCAGGAAGGACCCTAGTCTTAGTCTGCTCAGGCTACTATAACAAATACCTGGGTGGCTTAAACAACAGACATTTATTTCTCTGGAGCTTGGGAAGTCCAAGATTAAGCTGCCTATGAAATGAATCACAATCCAGAAGCAGTCTGGACAAAAATTCAAGTAATCTTCTTCCTTTTCAGCAAGAAGTTCAATGTCACCTTTGCTATCTGTGAAACTGAATTATAACCTTTGTTTTCCTGCTCCAGGAGGTTAATACTTCTCAAATAATCTGATATTTCTTCTTTATTATATATTTTTTATTTTTTGCACACCCCAGTGACAAGACATTACATAATATGTGATCATCCCAATAAAGCCTGTACCCATCCAGCACCATGCCTAGTTATTAGAATATTATTGACTATATTCCCTATGTTGTACTTTACATCCCCATAACTATTCTGTAACAACCAATTTGTACTTCTTAATCCCTTCACCTTTTTTGCCACCCCTCTCCCCCACAATTCCTCTCCCATCTGGAAACCAACAAAAAGTTCCCTGATTCAATAAATCTGTTTCTGTTCTGCTTGTTCATTTTGTTTGTAGATTCAATTGTTGATAGATATGTATTTAATGCCATTTTATTGTTCATATTTTTATCTTCTTTTCTTCTTCTTCTTAAATAAAACACTTTAATCTTTCATGTAATGTTGGTTTGGTGGGAGTGAACTCCTTTAGCTTTTTCTTATCTGGGAAACTCTTTATCTGTCCTTTGATTCTAAATGATAACTTTGTGGGGTAGAATAATCTTGGTTGTAGGTCCTTGCTTTTCATCACTTTGAATATTTCTTGCCATACCCTTCTAGCCTGCAAAGTTTCTGTTGAGAAATCAGCTGATAGTCTTATGGGAGCTCCTTTGTAGGTAACTAACTGGTTTTCTCTTGCTGCTTTTAAGATTTTGTTTGTCTTTAACCTTTTGCATTTTAATTATAATGTGTCTTAGTGTGGGCCTCTTTGGGTTCATCTTGTTTGGGACTCTGCACTTCCTGAACTTGTATGTCTGTTTCCTTGGCCACATTATTTTTTTAAATTGGTTTTAAATTTCTTGCTCTCTTTCTTCTTCTTCCAGAACCCCCATGATGCAAATGTTGATACACTTGAAGTTGTCCCAGAGGCTCCTTACACTATCTTCATTTTTTAAATATTTTTTTCTTTTTACTGTTCTGGATGATTTTTGCTTTCTTATATTCCAAGTTGCTGATTTGATTCTCAGCTTCATCTACTCTACTGTTGATTCCCTGCATGTTATTCTTTATTTCAGTTAGTGTAGCCTTCATTTCTAACTGGTTCTTTATTATGCTGTTGTGGTCCTCACTAAGTTCCTTGAGCATCTTTATAACCAGCGTTGTGAATTCTGCATCTAGTAGATTGCTTGTTTCCATTTTGTTTAGTTCTTTTTCTGGAGTTTTGTTCTGTGGTTTCATTTTTGCCATTTTGGCTGCCTCCCTGTGTTTGTTTCTATGTATTAGGTAGAGCTTCTATGTCTCCCTGGTTTGGTAGAGTGGTCTTATGTAGTAAGAGTTCTGTAGGATCCAGTGGCATAGCCTCCCCAATCACCCCAGCTGGGCACTTGAGGTGTCACCATGTGTGCTATAACCCTCCTGTTGTAGTTGGGTCTTGAGTCTTGATTACTATTGGCACATCAATGGGAGGGATTTACCCAGGCTGATGAACTTCAAAGACTGGCTGTGACCACTGACCACTGATCACTGACCTCCAACCACTTTGGTAGATAAGCTGTACACGGACCCATCATATGGGATAGGACTTACTTTAGCTGGGCTCTGGTACTTGCTGAATCCACCCTTAGTGTATTGCCTATGAAGGTGGTTGAGTAGTGCTTTGATGTGGTCTGAAGCTGTCCACTGTGTGTGCTGGCTCTGGGGCTTCCTGAGAGGTGCAGGTCAAGGTCTGCCCCCAACTATGTTCTACCTGGGGCCACCAAGCATAAACTTCAAAGCACTCTGCAGATGGCTATTACTTGTGCTAAGCTTGGAGGTGCTCGGGCAAGGCCTATCTGTGAGCCAAGGCCAGCTGCTGCTAGTGCTAGGCCTGGAACCACTTAGCTAGAGGCACAGTGTTCTCTGGGGTCAGATGGAGAGATTTTAGGAAAATCTGAAGCAATGAACCCAGACAGGCCATTCCTATGGTAAAGCCACTGGAAACAGCTTGGGTGAGCCCAAAAGTTTGATGGGACTAAAATGTGAGTCAAATTAATAGTCTCAGATATGGCACCCATCTGCTGGCTCTGTGGGGGGAGGGCTCATCAAAGGAACAATGTTTTCTGCCAGCACTTCTGTCTGGGAGAAAACTGCCCCTCCAGCTCTCTCCCCGATGCCAAGCAATTCAGTTCCTCCCTGTATGTCTCTGGCGCCTTTCAAATTGCTGTCCCTGTGCTGGAGCTCAGAGGGAGTGAGTCCAAGTAAGTTGATGAACGGGCCCTTTAAGAGGTACTGCCTGGGACTCCAACAGCCTCAGCTTCCCTCAGCCTCAATTCCCACTGTTTTTTACAACCAGAAGTTAAGGGGATTTCTATTCCTGAGACTGGAACTATGGGCTGGGGAGCCTGGTGTGAGACTGGGACCCCTCACTCTTCAGGGGGCCCTACATAGTTGAAGTATCCTTCTTTATTTTTATCCACCACACGTGGGTGTGGAATCAACCTGTTCCACACCTTCACCCCTCCTATCAATCTCAATGTGGCTTCTTCTTTAATTTTGTAGTTGTAATGCTGAGGCTGACCAGCAGACTCTGAGTGACAGATGAATGGATTATTCTGACACGTTTGCTGTGAAAGAGAGGCTAAGCGATGGCCTGGCCCAAGGAGCCAGGCAGCCTTGATTGCCTGCCTCGTTAGGCTTTTATTGGAATTTTTATCTTTAGATACAATCAGTAGGGTGAGTAATCTTGGGAGGACACATGTGTTTACATTGTCCTCTAGGCAAGGGCATCCAGGTATTAAGCATAAGGATTCCAGTAAACACGCAGGAGTCTGCACATGCACAGACTTGTTTGGAAAGGTCAAGAAATAATTAGGGGCACTGCCTTCGACACTCCCCTAAGTCTCCCTTAAGTCGGAATTCTGATAAATAGGCAGGTGGCCTTCCACACACTTCCCTTTTGTCAGAAATGTCCTCCTTACAACTTTCCAACCAAGTCTCTTGTGCTCCCCAACATTGTAGGACTTCCACTCAGCTCAATTTCAGGCGGTTCTGAATAATGGTTATTTTGTAGTCTAGTTGTAATTTTTATGTGGTTGTGGGAGGAGGCGAGCAATACGGTTACCTATGTCACCATTTTGGCTGGAAGTCCTCCCTATTTATAATTTAAATATAAATATTAGTTCAGATTTTTCTGACTCTAAAGTCAAATAACATTGGCATAGCTATATATGTGACTTTTTTCCTCTTTTTTGTTCTTTTTTGTTCTTAGGCTACATTTCTAGGAGAGGAAGAATTTAAGGCCAGAAGTGAGCCTTGAATAAGGAATTAGTCAAAAATACAGTACATGATATATATTGCCAATTTTTCTTTCAAAAGTGTAGGCAATTGCATCTTTTACTCCCTCCCTGATATTAGAATGTTATCATTTTTTAAATCTTTACTAATTTTATAGGTAAAAATGAAACCTCATTTTTATCTTAATTTTCATTTATTTGATTATTAGTTGTCTCAAAGATTATGTCATATGTCTATTGATCATTCATGTTTCTTCTTTTTTCAAAATATATTTTTATTATTTCAGAGAGGAAGGGAGAGAGAGAGAGATAGAAACATCATCAATGATGAGAGAGAATCATTGATTGGCTGCCTCCTACACGTCCCCTACTGGGGATTGAGCCTGCAACCTGGCATATTCCCCTGACCAGAATCGAATCAGGGACCCTTCAGTCTACAGGCTGATGTTCTGTCTACTGAGCCAAACCAACTGGGGCCATCTTTTTTCTTTTTAGGAGCTTTTTCTGTGCATGTTCTTTAGCAACCTAAGATCTAGCATTAAGATCTCAGAACTTCTATCATTGATTTCTATACAACCTGTATATATTAAGGATAATACTATTTTATCATATTTGTTATATTTTTTCACTTTCATTTATTTTCCAATTTTATGTTCTTTAATACATAAAGATATCTTAAGTACTTGTGTGTATTGAAATCTGTAGAACTTCCCATTTTCTATAGGAATATATTTCAAAAAAGAAACATTATCCTGCCCCCAGTTCATTTGGGGTAAAATAAATAAATACTAAATAATAAATAAATAAAGGCATGCTTTTGACATACGTAATTTGAGATCTTGTTTTCTTTGACATGAAAAGAGTAATAAATCCTAAGACATGAACTAGTGCAAGATAAATTTCAAATAGAAGAGTCCAAAACACAGGATAGAATAACAGCCATCTTCCCAGATCAGTCAGTTGACTAAAAAGAATCACTCAAAACCAGAAAAAAAAATGCATGCCTAGTATTTTCCAAATCTAGGAATCTATCCACTATTTTTTCTGGGAAATCTTGCCCTTTCAAAAGACCACAAACCACTTCAAGGTCTTCATAATAATAGGGTAATTGTGCCAACCAAGCTTTGAAATTCACAGTACATAAATACAAGATAATAATCACAGTAGGGCAACCACACACCATCCATCAATATGGTTACTCAATTGATACCAGGAAGAAGACAAAGCTATTCTAGAGACAATGCCATTTCATTTTTCTATCTGAAAGCATTCCATATCCACTGTGAAATCTCAGCTCTGTCATGTAGGTTGGGGAAGTTGGGGGAAGATACAACCTTAAGCAGGAGCAGTGTAAGGATCCAAACTGGTGAAAACCAATGAAGGTCAAAAACAGGCTGAAAGGAGGCACATCAGAACCAGTAACCCCACCTACCATGTTGGGACCCAACACCCCTTGGGTACCTGTTGATATAAAAATTCTTTATATATAAAGATACAGGACAATAAATAACTCAAATAGACACCATTTATCCTTTCAACATTCAGCCAAAGGCCTCCTCTAGCTGTACTCTATGCTGGGCACCTTCAGGGGATATGATATCCTATATAATAAAAGAGAAACATGCAAATTAACCATCACTCTGTCACTCCGCTACACCCACCAGCCAATCAGAATGACTATGCAAATTAACCCAACAAAGATGGTGGTTAATTTGCATATGCAGGTGCGGAGCGAAGACTGAAGACGACCGAAGATGGTGGCGGCCACAGAGCTGAAGCTAGCAAGAGGCTTGGGTTGCTCCCAGCAACAGAGGGAGCCAAGCTTCCTGCCGGCCCTGGACTCCACTCAAGGAGTGGCTGGGGGCTTGGATCACTGGGAGCAACCAGGCTTCCAGCCCGCCCTGGGCTCCGCTCAAGGAAGGGCTGGGGGCCTGGCCTCCACTCAAGGAGGAGCTGGGGGCTTGGATCGCTGGGGGCAACCAGGCTTCCAGCCTGCCCTGGGCTCCGCTCAAGGAAGGGCTGGGGGCCTGGCCTCCACTCAAGGAGGAGCTGGGGGCTTGGATCTCTGGGGGCAACCAGGCTTCCAGCCAGCCCTTGCCTGCACTTGAGGAGCTGGAAAAAAAAAAAAGTGAGGGAGCAGCTGGAGTGGAGAAGCCAAGCCTCATTGCTGTGGCCGGACCAAAGGCCTGGGTCCCGGGTGCCGGCAGCCAGGGGAAGGAAGGTCTATTGAGCGAATATTCATGCAACGGGCCACTAGTCTATATATAAAAAAGCCTAAGCAACCGTTATGATTGGTAGGCCAAACGACCAGTCAACCAGTTGTTATGACACACACTGACCACCAGGGGGCAGATGCTCAATGCAGGAGCTGCCTCCTGATGGTCAGTGCACTCCCACAGCCAACCTCCGGCCAACCTCCTGCAGTCCCTCCCCCAGGCTGGCCCTGATTGGGACTGGGCAAGACAGCCCCAATTGGCCCCAATCACCGGCCAGGCCAAGGGACCCCACCTGTGCAAAAATTCATGCACCTGGCCTCTAGTATAATGATAAAAAGACACTTCGATTGCACATTAGAATTTTGGAGGTGCTCACACATGCATTATCTAATTAAATTCTTGAAACAAACCAGTGCAGAACATAATCAGGAAACTGGAGCTCAGATAGGGAGGGTGGCAGAGCTCAGGTTAAAGGCCACTTCATTCATTCATTCATTCATTCATTCATATAGAATGATAAGAATTTTTCAGAATTGATTTTGGTATAGATCTGTCATCTTTTAGAAAAGACTGGCTGTTGAGGTCAGAGGATTCAGGAGCTTGTGAGAGGAAAGAACATCTGTCTTGTTGATGTGGTTTCCCCAGGAAAGTGGCTACTTTCTTAGACAAAGTTTGTCTCCTTCAAATTGTGCTTCTCCCTCTTGCTCAATTCCCAGTAGTCCAGAAACAGATCATACCAGCGAAACAGAGGCAGCCAGCAGCCATCAGTCAACCTGGCAGTGAGCAGTCACTTTACACTCTTATTGCATCTCCCCACTATCTCTGTAAGTGTGTTTTAAAACACCCAGTTTACAGATGAGAAAAGCAGGAGAGAAATAGGAAGCTGCATCCTTGCCACTGCCCTGCAGGTTGCCAGGATACCCTGATATTTCTCTCTCCTGCACACTGCAATAGTGCCAATATTCCCATTAAAAATATGGATACAGGTATACGAGTATGTATATATTTAGTGAACACCAGCAGTGTTCCAAGCTCTGTGCTAGCCACTGGGGATATAATGAGGAGCATGACATAATGCCTGTCACTCCACAGAACAAGCAACACTAATATTCAAGGTGAATAGTGTAGCAAGGAGAAGTCTAGGTGCAGCAATGTGAGCTCATGGCAGATGCACCCAGTCCAGCTGGGGAAAGTGGAGAGAGGTGGAGCTCGTGAGTCAAGGGAGACTTGAACCTTCATGATGAGTTCAAGTCAACCAACTTCCTCACAATTCCTTTTGAGGGTCCTTTTGAAAATGAAAACCCAAGCAAACCATTCCTCTTCTCAAAACTCTTCGGTGGCTCCCTATCACAGACAGAATGAAGAACAGACTCTTTAGCAAGGCCCACAAAGCTCTCCAAGTTCTGACCTCAACTCTCACAATATAGTCCGTCTCCTCCACAGTGGAAGCATCTTAGAGAGGCAGGGCCAATGTCCAGTTTAGGGTTCCATATCCAGGGCCCAGAATAAGACTGCTGTGTTATAGGTGCTTGAAGTTTTTATTAAAACAATGAATATATTCCTGAGGTCTGAGTCATTGCCCCAAAAGAAAAGGCCAATTCTGCTTTCCCTTACTTCTCAGGGTAGAAATGGCCCAAGCCTTTGCAATATTGGTCAGTGAGGAGAGAAGGGGGGTTAATAAGGAAAGGACACATGGCTTCTCAAGATGCAGCTCCAACACCACTATTTCCTAGGGAAAACCCTATGAGCCCTATCAGGAATTCTTCCCAAGTCTTGACACAGGGGGATCCCTACCCAGTTTACGGGTCCTCTGAGCATGGAGTTCTTCCCAGTCCTACTCATTCCATCCCCAGGACCCCCGGCACAGCGCTCTATACATACCAAGCATTTAGAAAGTTCTGTGTGAACATTGATCACTCTACACTTCCCACCAGAATGGGGTTTATACGGTTTATAATAGGGACACATTCTCCTGTACTCATTTTCAAGGAGAAAAGAAGAAATGCCTGAGAAGGTTTCTAGTCAGGAAAATATTTTTTAACCTTTTGGCCCCCTTCACCATATAACCTCTTTGTTATTGCTATTTCTTTGTGAGATGGCAGACAGTAAAAGAAGAAAAAGAGAAGAAAGAAGAGGAAACATTGGGCCTATGTGTACCAGGCAGGCACTGTTCTAGACTTTTCTTAATTTAATCCCCATCAGGATCACTCTTCACCAGCCCTCTTTTAAAGTTGAGGAAATGCTGGTTCAGGAGCCTTTAGGTTAGGTTCAGCACCTAAAGTCACGGTGAGAAGTCCAATGTCAGTAATTTGACTGCTTCCTTCTCACTTAGCCACCAAAAAACTGATTAGAACAAGATTTGAATTCAGGCTTTTCTGACTCAAAAGCTTAAAGGCTATGCTATTCTGATGAGTCACAGTGGGCTGCTTTGGGAAACAATCACCTAAACTATTCTAGGAACTTCCAGAGTCTGCCAGATATTTCACTTAAAAAGAGCTCCCACCATTTCCCTATCTAGAATTGATCAAGTCTTCTAATATTACCTCCATATCATTTCTCTGTCCAATACTAAAATGTACCTAAAAGAATCAAGTTTTAAAAATCCCATGATCATTAAAAAAAAAAGTTATTGTACTGAATATGCCTTTTAGAAGGTATTGGAAAACTCTAGTGTTTTACCTGAAACCATAAAGCAGACAGATCTGTATGATGAACAGTCTCCCGGAACTATCTGTCACTGATAACAGAGGCTTCCGTAACAAATGTTGGAAAGCACTTTTCCATTGCAAAGTGCTATATAAATAGTGGCTGACAATAATACAAAACTATGCCAAACTGCAACAGGATGGCCCTTATGAATTATATAAGCAAAAACAGGATCAAGCATAGCCGCCCGCACTTTTCTATCTCTTTTACAAACCTCAAGTGGACGAGCAAAAACTGTTAGACATTTCAAAGATAAATTTTTAAACACAGACCCTCCTTGGTTTTAGTAAGAGTTGAGATAAAAGGAGGCTTTGGGCCTAGTTTCATTGGCTGGGAAGGTGAGGCTGTCGTGGTACATAAGGCAGCTACAGTTAAAGGAAGGTGTTCAGAAAGAAAGGCAAGACACACCATGTGACCTAAAGTGCTTAACATTTTCCAGAGCTTTTCACATCTGTTAAGCCACTTGGATTCTTTATAAGATCCTAATAGACCAAGAACTTAGATTTTTTCAAGTTCATCTAGTAGACTTCAGTGGAAAGAAAAGCAAAGAGTTCTTTGCCTTTTTTTATGAGACCTCACCAAAGGCCAAGACAAAGCCAGACAACCCATCAGACAGAGCCACCCTTTCTCAACATGACTGCTTTTAGGGACGGGAAGGTGCTGAGCTCATTGCATTTGGGGATAAAATATAAAACCGACTGCTCTCCTCATCACTCTTCACAAATATATTTATTTTTAAAATATGTTTTTATTGATTTCAGAGAGGAAGGGAGAGGGAAAGAGAGATAGAAACATCAATGATGAGAGAGAATCACTGAACGGCTGCCTCCTGCACGCCCCTCACACCCCAGGCATGTGCCCCGACAGGGGATCAAACCATGACCTCTTGGTTCATAGGTCAGTGCTCACCTACTGAGCCACACCAGCTGGGCTCCACAGATATATTTATTAACTTGAGGGCTATTTATTAAGCACCTACTGTATACCAAACACTATGTTCATTTCTGGGACTACAGTAGAAAACAGCCTTTATCTAATCACTTGGCAGTGTTACCGCCCCATTTTCTGAAGAGGAGACTACAGTTCAGAGGAGTCAAGGACCCAACCCAAAGTGGCAGGGAGTGAGTCCCAGCGCTGCCGTCCCAGCCCTCACCTGCCTCCTCATCAGACAGGCGCCCATTCACTGAAGCAGGAGGATGCCATATGGTTCACTCTCCCCTGGGGCTGACCTCCAGGCCATGGGGAGAAGCATATGCCACGCCTCACATTGAAGGAATTCTGGGAGACAAAGTGAAGAGTCAAATAGGCAGACTTCTCCCTCCAACAAGTGAATAAACTGCAAATTAAGTTGTTCTCAGTCCTAATTACTCAAATCTTTCACAAATTCGAACAAGCAACCCTTCTGAATTCTCCTTCATTTTTCCTGTCCACGTCTATAGTGCTTTCTGCTCTGTGAGACCACCCCTCTAGTTCTCCTCCACATTCTACGTTCTACAAGCCCAAGCTTGGCTCTCCCCAAATTAGTATAAAATGTTCTCCTCTCCAGTTATTCCCTCTAATAGCATTTAACACAAAGAGTAATTCTATACTGTATCTGTGGGTTTAAATCTGTCTCCCACATTAAAATGCAAGGTCTACACAACCAAGGGCCTTAGTCCCTTTTTCCTAGCTCCTGACACAGTTATTTAGTAAATATCGTAGGTGGTCAGCAAATATTTGTTAAATTACTGAATAAATGAATATATATTTGCCTATATCCTGAAATTATAACCAAATATTTCCTGCACCCAACTACTGATTTAACATTGTACCTTACCCCTAGCCTAGTGGTAAAAATATCTTATATATCTCCTTTTCTGTCTTTTTAAAATTATCACCTTCTGATGTAAGATTATACTTATTTACTTACTTATTTATTATGCTTATTATTTATGGTTTGTTTTCCTCTACAAAAATACAAGTCTCAGAAAAGAAAAGATGGCAGAGGCCTAGAACTACACTTAGCTCATAGTAGATGCTCAATAAATATTTGTTAAATGAATGAACTAAAACTTCTCTCAGTCTCTTAGTATAAAGCACTGAAGAATACATTGGGGATTTTTTAAATCATGATTTACATACTTTTAATATGTGGTATATAGCTATATATCACACATTAATGTGGCTGAATTTAATTTCTATAAACCTCAGTTTTCTCATGGGCTTTAGGCTAACTGAATTCTAAGAAAAAAATTCAATGATCAAAAAATAGATTTACTTATATACATATTATTACAATTATTAAGTTGGAAAAGCAAATATATTTTTTTAAATGTTTAACAAATGTTTTTTAATAGATTATCCAGGGTTACCAAAGCCTTATATCTCTCAAAGACCCAAATTAACTGAGGCCTTATTGTTTCAATACCTGTCCTCCAAGATTCCTTCAATAAAATTAAAATTTAAAAGAGGTATTTTATTGTCATAAATCTCATGTGTGATTAAATGTTTGGCTACATGCCCAAATGGATGAATCAATTCAGCAAGTATTTATTGAGAGTGTATTTTATGCTTTGCACCATGCTAGTCATGGTGAGGTAGTAAAGTAAAAATGCTGTTTTCAAGGAGTATTTACTATCCTTCACTGAGGATACAAGGCACAGACATAAAACAATAAAATAAAAGAAAAAGAAATTTTCTCTATACAGAGCCCCTTGAGAACATAATAGTTAAATTAGGTGCTATGAGGGTAAGAATGGGCAGGAATCAGTGAGAATAAAAAATTCAGAAAAAGTCTCAGAGAAAATGTATGGTAAACTTTTTTTAAAAAGAATAGATAGGCCATGACTGGTTTGGCTCATTGGATAGAGCATCAGCCTGAGGACTGAAAGGTCCCAGGTTCAATTCTGGTTGAGGGTTCGATCCTCAGCCTGAGGACTGAAGGGTCCCAGGTTCAATTCTGGTTGAGGGTTCGATCCCCAGTGGGGGGCATGCAGGAGGCAGCCAATCAATGATTCTCTCTCATCATTGAAGGAAGCTTGCCCTTCCTCTCTGAAATCAATAAAAATATATATTTTTTAAAAAAGAATAGATAGAGTATGTGTACTGCCTGAACTAATGTAATAGCACTAATAGAAGCTTTAATATTATGTAGATAATCATCAACTTATCAAGGAACATAACAGCTTCCTCTCTTCCCTCCATGTAATTGAACTGTCTTGAATTATTTTGAACAGTCAAGTAGTTTGGGTGGCTAGGAATCCTTTAACTTTGCTAAAAATTCCACATTTCTGAAAAAGCTCATAAAAGACACTCTTAAAAGACCATAAATAGCTCAATTGCAATAACATTGTATTCATCTGTCAAGAGAAATTTCCATTTAATGGGAATGTCAATAGTATCATCAACAAAGAACCCAAAATACTTAAGAAAAATCAGTATGGAATCTGTGTAAACCAACTTGCCCAGTGGTGAGAGAGCCAACAGCATGGTAAATTGGCTCACCACTTGATATGCATACACAAACATCTAGTTCTTCAGACAGTTAGCTACCTGAGAGACAGAGGCTCTTTCTGCCCCAGGGATATGACCAGACTAATAAGATCGCATCATAAATGCACACAATAGCAGGTCTACAGCCATTAACTGTTTCAGCAGCTCAGATGACTTATTGTACATTAGTCTTAGTCAACACTACCATCCTCAGCAAACAAAATTAATGTATCATGACTAATGATAGTTGGCAAATATAAGAGTAACTACCTTTAGGCTGTAGGGGAGAAAGGTAAAGTTATGCTTTAGTTTCCACACTATCTAACCCAGCCAACAAGAGAGGAAGATGGTTGATGAATTTGGGGCCAAAACTATGGTCATATATTAAAACTGTGTACTTGCCTAGCCTGCTTTCCCATCCTGAGTAACCTAACATAGGAGGAAACCAGAGAGTTAATATTTGGGGTCTTAAATCCCTTGTTCTATCCTACACCAGAGAGATCCACCCACCTCCCAGATTGTTGTGAGAAGTGAACGTAAGAGTACAGACTCCACAACTCACTGCCTGACATCTAGTAAGCGCTAATTACATATTGACTATTACTGCTACCACCATTAGCATTTCCATTCTCAAAGTGACTTCTTTTAAGGCTGAATTCACTCAAAGTCAATAGAGATTTTTAAGTAAATCAAAGCAATTAACTGTTTTAGGGCACTGTAGAAATTGAAATATTGAATTTCTTTAATATATTTACCTTGCTTGCTTTCAGAAATATCACTCGCCACTTCTCAGATTCACTCTTATTCACCTACAGTTGTCTGTAACTACATGTCTATAAAGTATTTTTCTCCTCTGAAACAACTACCTTAAAAATAACAATTATCCAAGATGATTTCAATTTCTCCCATTTTGCATAGACACAGGCAGCATGGAATAATGAAACAAATAGAGATTAAGTTATCTGAGATAAGTTATATGAGAAAATTGTAGTTCCAATTTCATCTGTGTCTTAGTACTTATGATGTAAGAGAGCTCTTTATAACATCTCTGATTGTAATCCTTTACATAAAAGTACAGATAACAAGAACTGCTTTGCAAAGTTTGTATAAGAATTCTAGGAAATGTACAGAAGTATACGATGAATGCTTAATATGTTTTAGCATTGTCATTGATAATAAATAGTATACTTGTTTTCCTTACTATTGATATGGGATTAACTGTATATGTAGGGTCTTACACTCTTTCCATATATAAACCTAAATATATTTGATATATTTATATACATTAAGAGAGCAGTAGGGTTGTATAAATATATTTCTCAACGTGTTACTATTATGCTTATACAGTAATGAAAATTTGTTGTGTGGCAATAAATTTTTTAGTTTGAATACATGACAAAAGAGCTAAAGCAAGTAGATAAAATTATTATGTTGCAAAAACCTAAATCTTGAAAGCTGGGCTCAAGCTACAAGACATTAAATTGTGAGCAATGTGCTTTTTCTACAAAGTACTTGTGAGAGAAAAAATAGAAAATGTTTACTGGTTAGAAAATTTCTCTGTTGTCAAGATTATGAATACATAAGACAAGCAAATATTTTTATCTGAAGACCTAGATGATTTTGCTGTTGTTGTTTTTTAAAGAAGAAACCTTTTGGAAAATAATTTACCATATATCATTCTCCTACTTATTGGCTCTGGTGTGTGCATTTATTGTGCTTTAAGTTGTATAATCACACCTACCCATGCAGAGTCTGTAACTGAAAATTGAACGGAGTCCTCAAATCAAATTAAGAGGCAGAATTTTAGCTGAACCAGAACCTTGCATTAACTACCAAATGCATGGTTTTTACATCTAAACAACCTTCACACAAAGCCTCCTACATAGTAAATTAATATTGCTTCGTTGAGTTTTACGGCTCAGCCAGGATATGACTCTGATAAGGTATTCCTCCTGGTGAGAGGAAAGCTTCTGAAGCTGCTGACACAGGAACAATTTCATCAACATTTAAATTTTATAGCTTCTAAACAATGTTTCAGATATGCTAATGGCAGGCTAAGTCAAAATTCCTTCCCTACCCAGGAAACGGCAAGTATGTGAAGTGAAGAAGGAAGATGGTACCTTTCTGAGAGGTCAGACAAGTCCCATCATTCTCAGTGCTCAATGACATAACAATGCAAGACATTTGGAGGCACATGATGGGTTTGAATATTTGGGACACATTTGTTCGGTTGGCTACTCAGAGTTCCACACTTAAAGGTAATCTAAAAGAGTTAAAGGATTCTGAGCCATGAGCTTAGCAGTATTTCAATATTTGGAGGAAAGTTTAGAAGTAGAAACTATAAAAGGAACTAGGATAAAATCTGTTTGCATTTCCCATGATTAAATTTACTATGGACTGAATTGTGTCTCCCCAGAATCTTCAATGTCCTGACATTTGGAGATAAAACCTTTAATGTGATTAGTGTAGATAAGGTTATAAGTGAGCGTCCTCGTGATAGGATTAGTGCCCCTATAAGAGGAGACATCAGAGAGCATGCTCTCTTTCTCTCTGCACCATGTGAGGACACAGTGAGAAGACAACCATCCACAAGCCAGAAAGAGAGCTCCCACAAGAACCTAATCATGCTGGCACTCTGATCGCAGACTAGCAGCCTCCAGAATGGTAAGAAAAAGAATGTCGGTTGTTTAAGCTACTTGGTTTATGGAATTTTGTTAGGGCAACTTGAGCTAAGACAATACTTTTCCAAAGGATGCCCCTGTTTTTGTTTCCTCCCTCCAAAACCACAGACTTACTTCATCTACTGTGTCAGGCACAACTTTGAAGGTGGCCCCTCCAGTTCCCATCAACCAGAATGCTGGGGCTCATCCGCTGAGACCTTTTTTCTGCCTTTCCTACCTGAAGACCTCCTTGCATCTTATTCTATCTTTTCTTTAGGATCCTACTTTGCACTTTTCAACATGATAGCAACCTGCCTGATAAATGTATCCTGGTAATAAGCCTCTTGCTTCCACAGACCTTTTCTTTTCCAGCATGCCTGGGGATGGCTATCATTGGACGTCCTGGAAAAGACACCCTAATGGTAGATACTTCAGGTATTGTAACAGCTTCTCTGGGAAGATATGACTGGGTAATAATACATGTAGATGTCCATCAAGTTATGCTTCATCTATGGACAAAGCCAACTTTAGTTGAACTGATATTTCTAGAGTAAAAATGTGGGGCTGAAAGTTTTCATCCTTTGAATCTTTAACACCTGCAACAAAGATCCTATTAGGCTTACATGAAGTCACAAAATAGACTTCACAGCCAAAGAGAGCTTTCACACTCATTACCCCTTTTAAACCTCACAATCATTAAAACTTTGTAACATAAATAATGCTATAATCAGTATGAGCCTCATCATAAAGTTCTCAGCGGGAAATAAGGAGTTAAACAAGGGAATGGATAATCAATTGAGGCTGAAAAGAATATCGTTCTGGAGCATAGCAAACTTTCAAATACTGAAATAATGAATTAATACTCTCAAATCCTACTGGGACCCAACAACAATACAGACATTCACCTGAGAAAGGGCAGAGTGATGGGTAAGCATAAGCCACTAAGGCCACAGCATCAGAGCAGAGAGGTCCATTTCAAGTGATATAATGAGCAGGAGCAGGGGACAGTCCTGGAGGTCAAAGATTGGCCACAAATAAGTAACAGAAACTAGAAGTCAGGCTATAGTCCCAGCAGGTGACCCAGTGAAAGCCAGGTAGTAGGCCAGATCACCTGAAACATGACCACCCCTGATAGTGGTTCCATAGGAAGGTTAGAGTACAAAACTCATTCAAGGGTCCCTTGTCCCAAGATTCCACCAATTCAGACACTAGTCACAGAAATCACAAGCACTATTGACAAACCATTTTAAGAACTGAGAGGGAACCCCAAACCAAAATCTAGAATTACTTCTAACTGGCTAGTGGCTTTAGGGGGACTGCGCTAGCAGAGAGCAAATTACTAATGGCAGCTGAGCCAAGCTAGAGACAGCATAGATTTACAAGCATGTTATTACCCTCATTTTTCAGACGATGAAGCGAAGACTCAGTGAAATTAGCTGACTTACATAAGACCACACACAGCCAGGAAATGATGGGACCAAAAATGCAACCTAATACTGTAATATTCAAATTCTATATTTGTTTAACATAATGGAACCTGCTAGTTACTTGCAGCTAACCTGCAGCAGGCTTAAACAATGACTATTCTTTCTGGTCACAGACATTATTTCAAATCCTATTCACCCTTGCTACTCACAGTGTGGCCCATGGAGCCACAGCAGCATCAATCTGGAAACATGTTAAAAATGAACCTCAGGCCTTAGTCCAGACCTACTGAATCAGAAGCTGGTTTTAGCAAGATTCCCAGGTGATCTGTAGGTATACTGAAGATTGAGAAGCATTATTCTCTCCCATGCTGTCTCTCTTCTTTTCACACAAGTTTTTTTTTCCCTCTTGAAGGAATAACACATAACTTACAAAATAAGAGCAAAAATACTTTGCATCATGGAGGAAAAAGAGAGAAGCTCAGAGGAGGGAGAGTTCAGAGGAGGCAAATAACTTCCAGCTGAAGAGATTTAGAGACAATGCATTCAACCTGGTCTTTGAAAACGGTGTAGGATATGTACACACAGGAACAGGCGACCTGGAGTGTACCTTGCACAGGGAACAGGTCAATGAAAACACCCAAGGCAGGAGAGTGTAGAACATGTATGAAAATAGCTGGTGTTTCTGGCTGCCTGAAGCACAGGGGTGTGTGGAGAGCAATGAAAATATGTGCTTGAAAGAAAGATTAGGGACAGGATAGGGAAGTTATTGGCTAACTGGAAGTGGGACTTCATTGTGTAGGGATTGCCCTATAATTGAAGGATTTTGAGCAGAGAACTGACAGGCTCAAAAATTAACCTTTAAGAAGGTTCATTTATATAAGGTTGCAGAAATAGGTGTGGAAGACCAAAAAGGAAATGGAGGGGGGAGGGGAGATAGCAGTGGGAATAAGAGATGAAAGATTTAAGAGACATAGTATGGTAACCTTCAAGCCAATGCAGCTAACAGGATGAGCTCTTCAAACTGCATACCCCCTTTAGCACCCACTTATTAATGCCACAGGGCTATATGTAGGCAGAAACTTACAGTACTTCCATCATCCTATATAATAAAGAGGTAATATGCAAATTAACCATCATGCCCTCACACAAGATGGCCATGCCCATGTTGTCACAAGATGGCTGCCCCCATGTCATCACAAGATGGCTGGCAGGGGAGGACAGTTGTGGGTGATCAGGCCAGCAGGGGAGGACAGTTAGGGATGACCAGGCCAGCAGGGGAGGGCAGTTAGGGGCGATCAGGCTAGTAGGGGAGGGTAGTTAGGGGTGACCAGGCCAGCAGGGGAGGGAAGTTGGGGGCCATCAGTCCAGCAGGGGAGGAATTAGGTGTCAATCAGGCCAGCAGGGAAGCGGTTAGGGGTGATCAGGCTGGCAGGCAGAAGTGGTTAGGGGCAATCAGGCAGGCAGGCAGGCAAGTGGTTAGGAGCCAGCAGTCCCAGATTGAGAGGAATGTCCACAGGGATTGAGCCTAAACCAGCAGTCAGACATCCCCCGAGGGGTCCCAGATTGGAGAGGTACAGTCCGGGCCTCTAGTTAAAACATAAACACTTAAAACCCAACAGAGACCCTGCAGTGTCTGACCCATTATAAATGCCCCCAAATTTGTGTTGAATATTGCTGAATATATCCTGAATATCAGGCAATAAGTCATATGTTCCCTGAGAGCCAAGGTCTGAAAAATAGATTCTCCACTTAGTGACTGTCACATTTGGTAGAATTATCTCCTTTCATAGATTTCCTCAATCAAAATGGCATTTAACTCAAAATTAACATAGCAATATAAGTTTACATTAAAAATTGTCCAATTTAAATAATTGACTACTGTAGCAAAGTAGAAGCTTTTATGAATGTCTGACTGTCCTTAGTAAAATGCTAAAGTTTAATTTTCTAAACTTACAACACTGAGGACTAGCCTGAACTCATTATGACCCCACTAAGGTGCAGGCCAAAGTAGCTGGCATGCTCGGAGAAACACTATCTTAACTGCAATTACTACACCTTAAAATATCTATCTCTTCCCCTCTTCCCACCAACCTTTCACTCTCTCCTCTCTCCCTTCCTCCCTTTAATAATACAAAACCTCATTAAGAACAAAAATTAAGATTACTTATTATCTCTAGACCAGGGTTACTCCACAAGGCAATGGTGACATTTGGGGTCAGATAAATCTTTAGGGAATATGACAGCGGGGATGGAGGTTACTGTTCTGTGAACTATAGAATGGTTAGCAACATGTCAGGCCTCTACCCACTAGATGCACTTTCACCTAGATGGCCCCACTGGTTGTGACAACCCAAAATATCTCCAGACATTGCAAATGTCCCATGATTGAGAACCACTGCTCCAGAGCACAGCAAACTACAGGCACGTGATTCACACTGAGTAATGTCACAAATGCCAGGAAGGTCTGGGGATTTCTTAGAAGCCTGAGAACCCTGATGTGCCTTTCTTTGTGCTTGTTATTTGGAGCAGCTTCACTGAATCAAACCACAGGCCTCCTAAATTTACTCTCCAGTTGATCACGTCCACACTAGTGAGTTTTCCTGTGTCCCACAGAACCGTCCAGGATTCCACGCTGTCCTGGGAAATGTTCACTTTGCATTAGAAAGTGGTATTGAAGTTCCATGCCATGGGGACATGGAGTCCCTAACTAAGGCATCTTTATAAGAGGCTGCACACATATCATCAATTAAAAATCCCTTAAACGATAACTCCAGAGTGGTGAGTAAAAACAAGAATAGAAGACTACACCCAGAGCAGCAGGAATGACAGTGACCACAGGGCTGGGGAACTTGAAAAGAAATCAGCTAAGTACTGTAAATATGCCTTTTCATCAGATTTGATTCACATCGCCTCAAACATCAAGAGTTTCATCCAAAGCTCTCAGTGCAGTTTAACAGGAGCCAAACCACACAACTCAAACATTGGACTTCTAAAGTAAAGTGAAACCCAGAGAAATTTTGCCAGCTCAGACCAGAGCCACACTTACAAAGGTGGCCAGATTAGTAAAACAGCTAGGGTGGAAATGGGGTTTTCAGCATTTCTCCATTTGCCAGCACTGGGTATTGGTCTTGCCAAGCCTTCAGTCATACATCAAGCGCTTGAAAACTTAGAATCCTTTGGGATTCTAGACTGCTATTCATATATTGTTTGTCTGTTATTGTGGGCCGCTGGGTAAACACTACAGTAAATCTTTCACAGTTATCCTAATGGTGATAGACTTCAGAATTTTGAAGGAACAGCTACAGACAATATTTCTTTTTTAAAAAAAATATATTTTATTGACATTTTACAGAGAGGGAGGGAAAGGAATAGAGAGCCAGAAACATCGATGAGAGAGAAACATCAATCAGCTGCCTCCTGCACACCTCCTGCTGGGGATGTGCCCACAACCAAGATACGTGCCCCTGACTGGAATCGAACCCAGGACCCCTCAGTCCACAGGCCGACGCTATATCCACTGAGCCAAACCAGTTAGGGCCAGACAATATTTCTTTAAAAAAAATTAGTTGCACTATTATAATCTGTTTCTCATTATATTTGGGCTATTCAAATTATACACAGCCCATAAAAACTCAGAAATAGACACAAATAAAATAGCAAGAGTTGAAAAGGCATATTCCTAAATTTTTCATAGAAGGCAGCTGCAAAAACAGATAGTTTTTATTTGTCTCCCTCTGGATCAAGGCCCATATAATTATTCCAATAGAAGTTCTCTCTATCCTATATAAAGGGTCACAAGCAATAGTTACTCAGAAAACAGACAACCAGAATACATGTGTGAACATTCAAATGCATGGATTAGCAAATAAAACCATTGATTGGAATACCCTCTTCTTGTGTGGCCATGATCATACACAACATGATGTCACCACCTCAATTTCCATTAGGAAAAAAATGTTGGGAGAGAGATATTAGTGACCATTTTAATAGATTGTCTCCATTGCAAGTTTACTGTGTATTCACTGAGAAACATTTCCCAAATACCTTCTATGTGTGAGAGAGACATATTTCTGGCTTCAATGAATTTATGGCATAAAGGAGAAGTAATAGATTCAGGATGATTATCTAGTAGAAAGGGTTATAAGAATTAAAAAAAACACAATAAAACATAATAATTAGATAGATTTCCATGGAAGTTTAGAAGAGAGATTGATTCCTGCTGTGGGAATTAAACCAGGCTCCAGGAAAAAGATAACATTTGATCTGGAACTTCAAGGCCAAGCTCAAATGCATTCCTGAAGGAATCATTCACAATTCTTATTGTCAACATACTTTCCAGAAGTACTTTATTCAAATTCTAATGCAGTTTTTTCATTAGTAAACATCTCTCCGTCCTCCTAGTAGAGGAAGGCTCCTTGAGGGCTGGAGTGTGTCATTGTGATGTTGCTATTACCCCTGTTGTTGCCCAGCACAATACCTTCCTTACCACAGCGACTTAGTAAGCATTGTAGATTTGATCTGACCTGAAAATGTTTTGTTGAATATTGCTATTGTCTATGTGGTTCCCTGAAATGAAAGCTTGCTGCCCCTTGTTTTTTCTCTGGCCTTGGAGTTCTCACAATATCTCCTGAGCAATGAAGAACACAATCTCCAACTACTAGATGTAGAAGAGAATGAACATGGTTGCCCTATACCTTTAACGCTCCCTAACACGCATCTGGTTTCTCTCCTTGAATCACATCACCACAGGGGAGATAAACTACCAGATGAATGAACTGGGGAATAATTGGGCATTCTCCCATTTTTTCCTGTAGGGAGCTTGCTGTTGGCACAGACTTGCCCCCACAGGAGGCGGTCTATCTTAGTCTAGCGTGGCCTGGGAATGTTGGATGGGAAAATCTGACTAATCCCAGGATTAGATTTACAGACAACTTCAAACTCACACTAAGCTATTTCTTCCAGTTTTATTATTCATAAAGATCACCCTTTGTATTCAATCTATCTATTCTTAATAGGATACAACCACTGCATGACCAGGGATTTGTCTGCTTTGTTCAATGATTATGAAACAGGAATTTTGGGGGGTGAAAAAGACAGGTTTTAGGAAATTTTAGAAATTAAGGGGACCGTGGAAGAAACATAGGGCCACGGAGCAGCAGAAGGTATGTTTCCATAGAATAGGGAAGCTGAAAAGCTGTAACAAGTCCATTTCCATAGAATGAGGGAGCTGGGAACAGCAAAAGATCTTATTTACAAAATAAAGAGAAGGAAGCCCTTCATCCGAAGGAGAATAAGAAAGCCCAAAGGGGATAGGAAAACAATAAGGAAGGAGGGGGGTGGGGGAAGGGGAACCTCACATGATGTGAGGTTCGACCTTTGAGCTCAGGTATTGCTATAGTAACCAGTCTAAGGGAATAGTGACCAATCAGAGGGGATATCAAGGCACCAAGATCTGCAGCCTTTATAAGCCACAGGGAAAAGGAACTCAGTGGGACCCTTTCCCCCTCCCCACGTAGGAGTCTGTACTTGTTGTTCAATAAATCTCCACCTTTGTTATACCCCCTTCTGTCCATGGATTCATTCTTCGACTCCAGTGGACAAAGAATCGAGGTTCCAGTCCAAAAATTCCATATCAATTATATCCCAGCTTCTAGAACAGTGCCTAGTGCATTGATGGTGAACCTTTTGAGCTCGGCGTGTCAGCATTTTGAAAAACCCTAACTTAACTCTGGTGCCGTGTCACATATAGAAATTTTTTGATATTTGCAACCATAGTAAAACAAAGATTTATATTTTTGATATTTATTTTATATATTTAAATGCCATTTAACAAAGAAAAATCAACCAAAAAAATGAGTTCGCGTGTCACCTCTGACACGCATGTCATAGGTTCACCATCACTGGCCTAGTGCATAATAGGCATTCAATAAATATTTGACTATTTGTTGAATGAATTTGCTTAAATCTTGGTCAAGAGAGGAGGTACTCTTTATTGATCCTCATCAGAGGTCCCAAAACTACTTCAAGTAGATATTTAATAAATGAATGAATGAATGATTCTCTCACCAATCACAACTTCTATATATTTGCAAAAATAACTTGCTCACATTATATTTTAAAAGCTGCATGGCTTCAGACATACGTTTTTGCTATATTCCAAAATAATAGTTTTATTTAGCCAAAGAGAATGTTGAACTTTGCCTCTCACATTAAGTTACATAGCAAGTGCTCAGTGCTAAGTCTAATTAGCACCTCATCCCAGTTTCAGTCTTTGTCCTGTGGAATAGATTTCAACAGGGATAGTTCCCCTGTTCAGCCAGTGAGTGTAGTCTCATGTGCTGCCAGAAAGCAATCTGTTCAGCAAAAAATAATGTGTGTGTCTTTAGCTAATAGGAATCTTGGCTTTACTATGAGATTCTAATCTAAGGGTTTCCACTTTGAACTTAGTTGAAAGAAGATGGGAACAGGTCCTTCGAGAACCTGACTTGAGCAAGTAACACTGTGAAATAACCTTGCTATTTTATCATTTTTGCTATTGTGCTATTTGCTATGTAAGAAAAAAATGGGAGGAAAATGGAGACAGAAAGAAAATTACTTTTTTCTTCTTTGAAAATGAATCATGAAGTCATTTTGATAAATTAGGACCAAAGTATTCAAAAGTTAATGTATCATCAATGAAAAGCTTTAAGAAAATTATTCAGTGTTTTAAAGAATGAGTTTTTTCAATATTTAGACTAATTTAAGATCAGCCTGATTTTATGTTTAGAATAATTTCAGACCTCCATATGGGCAAGAGCTCTGATGCAAATGACAAAAACTCTTTAAGACCTTAAAATTGATAAGGCTTTCCAAGATGCAAATAACTGAAAGTATGTGTAATGTATCTAGGTATATGGTAGTATCAGGTGGCCTAGTAAAATAAATGATTCTAACAAGAAATGCTTTTTTGACTCACAATGCTAAGATATTTTCATTTGTTTCTTATGTTTGCTGCTGTGGTTGTTGTTTTCCTATGATGAAGCATTTTAAATCAGTCATTTGTCTTTCAATGTGTTTTTTGAGAGTCAAATTAGGTAGCCAAATATTCTCACACCTGCAATTTTATTTAAATTACAGAAAATTAGATATGAGGTAAGATTTTTTTTTAAAAAAGGAGAAAGGATAGAATTGGTTGCATGGACTAAATAAGTAGGGGGGTGAAATATCAGTCTGAGAAATGAGCAGAGAGCAAGCAACAAATAAACGGAAACAATAGAATCTGGAGTTAGCAAAATTGAAAGCATAGAAACAGGAGAAAAAGTAGCAAGTTCTAGAATGAAGAGTTCACTGAAATTGACCAGAGAGGAATCTCTCCTACCCCTTACCTCTGTCCCTATATCCCTGCAACAGCAAAAGCAGTAGCATTCCTCCGGAAGGATAGTGCTAATCAAATGCAGCAAAAGTCATTTTTAAATGCAAAAGCCTACTGTATCTGGATTGATCCTCATCCATCTATTCCTTAGTATGACTCTCCCTTCCAACAGTGTTTGGCCCCAAGACTCCCATCATGCTTAACCATGACAGAAACAGGACTGGACTTTGTCACTGTGGCTGATTAAAGATGTCCACAAGTACTTTGACACTCCTCCCATAGAAAGGTGGGGTCCATGGCCTCTGCCCTTGAGTGTGGGAGAGCTCTTGATCTACTTTGATCAATAGATTATGGAAGTAACGCTGACAGTTTCTGGGCCTAGACCTCAATCCACTAACAGTTCTATTTCCTGTGTCTTGGAACATTTGTTCTTAGAACCCAGAGATCACATCCCAAGGAAGAGGTCCAAATGGAAAGGAAACAAAGCCACCAGCCTTGTTCCCCAGCTGAGCTACCAGCTCACAGTCAGCACCAACGTGTTAGCCATAGAATGAGCCATCTTGGAAGTATATGCAGCAGCCACAGCCAGACTTCCCTAGCTGACACCATGTGGAAAAGAGAACAGTCATCCCTACCAAGCTCTGTCCAAGTTGCATATGTGTAAGCAAAATGAATAGCGTTGTTTAAACCACTGCGTTTTGGTGTGGTTTATTACACAGTAATAAATATCTGGAATGGCCACCCAACAAAATAAGTACATTTTATGTTAACAAAGCATCTGTGAAGTTGAATAAAGGTTGAAGGATAAGGGACATTTCAGTATCTAGATAAAGTGAAGAAATTTTCTCTCTCCAGCTCTATCTCTCTCTCTATCTTTAAGGTCCTGTCCTTCAGTCTTTTGTTTTCATATTGTGAAAGACACACACACACACACACACACACACACACACACACACACACAAAATAGCCTGTAACCAGAACCTTCTGGTTACATGTGGTCTATTGACTCACATGGCTCTTTGAGACCTCAAAACATTAGAAAGAATGACTAAGCTAGGCAAGTAAATAGAGGCTCACATGTACTAGTCAGTTTGTTCCCAGTGTGCCTGTTTGCCATTTGTCACTGTAGTCTTCAGACAAGCCTTCCTGACAGGGGTGTTCCTCTAGAGGATGTTTAAACTGACCTTATTTTTATTCTAAACAGCTAGTCCAAAACATTTCCATGAGCACGGCCCACTTTGTTTTCTTTCTTGTTATCAATTTGAAAATCAGCAACAAGAGGACAAGAATCAAGCTAATCTAGTATTCATTCAACAGCCTGTTTTGCTTCTGTGTGTAGAAACTCTTGCGTCTTTGCCCTCACCACGTGGCGTTGCGAGCTTCCCTATGGCATTTCCCACACTGCTCTGCAATGTTTACTTATCCGTCTCCCTCATTGGTCTGCCCATGCCTGGAGAGAAAGAGCCAGACCTCACAGTCTATGTATGTCTGATTCTTAACGGTGGTTGGCATATAGTAAGTGCTCAATATAAGTTTGTAATTGGTCTACCCAGTAAAGTAAATAATATGCATATTAAAAGATAGTCTAAAGTTGCTTATTTCTGACTGGCTTATTTCAGTTAGCATAATGCTCTCCAGTTCCTTCCATGCTGTTGCAAATGGCAAGAACTCCTTCTTTTTTACCACAGCATAGTATTCCATTTTGTAGATGTACCACAGTTTTTTAATCCACTCATCTGCTGATGGGCACTTAGTGAAATAAGCCAGTCAGAGAAAGATAAATACCACATGATCTCACTCATTTGTGGAATATAGAAAAGAACATAGACTGACGAACAGGGACAGATCCAAAGACAGAGAAACAGCAATCAGACTATCAATCCCCAGAGGAAAAGTAGGGGAGGGTGTGGGTAAGGGGAAGAGATCAACCAAAGGACTTGTACGCATGCATATAAGCCAAACCAATGGACACGGACAACAGGGGGATGAGAGAATGAGTATGTGTGTTGGCGGGGGGGGGGAGGTGGGGGGTTAATGGGGGGATGAGGACACATTTGTAATACCTTAACCAATAAAGAAATTTAAAAAAAAAAAGAAAAAAGAAAAAAAAAGATAGTCTAAAGTTGCCTGCAGATGAGTAGTCATCTCCTGGAGAAGAAATAAGAAAGTAGCATTTGTCTAGAGTTTTTCAAATGACTCTTTCTAAACACAAATATGAATTCTATCCCTGACTCAATCAATATCTTTGAGTTATACTCTGATTTTAAGTTTTATGACTATGACCAAAATCCAATATTTATTCTGAGTAATATTTCATTTTTACAAATTGGGGCTAGTTCATTCCAACCAGAGCCAGAGGATGAATTAGACATGTGAGAAGGTTAGACAATGGATCTGCATTTGACAGGTTTCTGGCTTCTATTTAGATTTCTTCACCTTCTATAGATAATAGTGTTTATTAAAATTGTAAAACATTTTCAATTGAAGAAAAATGTATTTCCAAAGGGTGATTCCCCTTAATTTTTAGAATATAATTCAATTTTCAGAGATAATTTTCATCAAGGAAAAAATGTAATGATGATTTAGTGCTACAGTACTCTGACCTTTTCATAGAATAGTGAAAGTGAATTTAACAGACTTTTCTCTATCCCTATAAATAACTGCCTCAAGTTTTCTTTTGTACAATATTAATATTGCTTCCTGAGCTTTCTTTTGGTTATTATTAGCCAGTACATCTTTTCCCATACCTTTCATTTTCAAACTTTATGTATGGGTTCGCTTTATATACTGGATTGTTTTACTCCAATCACATAAATGTTAATAAATGTAAATATACTTACATTTATTGTGACTACTGACATATTTGGAGTGATTTCTACTGTCTTATCTTAAATTTTCTGTTCTGTACCCTCTTTCTTTAATGCTTTTCCTTTTCTTCCTTCCATTGGGTAGATAACTATTTCTATGATCCCCTTATTCTTTCTGCAGGTTTGGAAGTTTTAGGTTATAACTTTATTCTGGGTGCTATGTTTAATTTTTAAAATACATACTTATGACAGAGACTGGCTAAGTATTTATAAAACCTGTTCCCTTTCTCTCTTGGGAACATAGCTAAACTATATGTTTCAGGCTTACCTGAAGCTAGGTGGGTATGGCTATTGAACTGAGCTATAGTCAAGCCAATGGAATGTGAGTAGAAGTGAGGAATGCCACTCCTAAATTTGGTCCATTAAAAACCTCTGCCCCTCCCTCCCCCCACTTCTGCCCCTCTTCAGCCTTGTGTCAATGCCCTAGGAGATTTTGGAGGCCTTATATTGGAAATAGAGCATTTATCAGCCTGGTTCACTGAATGAACATATGAAACAGAGACATTACTACCACCTAGCTCTTCCACTAACTGGATTATAGGTTATCAATAAACAAATTGCCTTAAACCACTGAGTTTCCACGGGTAAAGTCACTTCAATTAATCTAACACTTCATTGTAAATTTTCATTTAAACATTAGACTTACTCATTATCTCTGGTTGACACTTAAACAAGAACTTAATAAGATATAACTACCCACTCAACTCTTTATTATTATTATTATTATTATTATTATTATTATTAGAGGCCTGGTGCACGAAATTCATGCATGGGGGGAGGGGAAAAGGGTGTCCTTCAGCCCAGCCTGCACCCTCTCCAATCTGGGACCCTTTAGGGGATGTCCAACTGCCACACTCTCCAATCTGGGACCCTTAAGGGGATGTCCGACTGTCGGTCTAGGCCCGATCCCATTGGACCGGCAGTCAGACATCCCTCTCACAATCCAGGACTGTTGTCTCCTAACCGCTTGCCTGCCTGCCTGCCTGATTGTCCTCTAACTGCTTCCCTGCCAGCCTGATTGATGCCTACTGCTCTCCTGCCAACCCAGTCACCCCCAACTGCCCTCCCCTGCCGGCCTGATTGCCCCTAACTACCCTCCCCTGCTGGCCTGATCACCCCCAACTGCCCTGCCCTGCAGGCGTGGTCATCCCCAGCTTCCCTGCCCTGCTGGCCTGGTCACCCCCAACTGCCCTCCTCTGCTGGCCTGATCTCACCCCCAACTGCCCTCCCCTGCTGGTCTGATGGCCCCCAACTGCCCTCCCCTGCTGGCCTGGTCGCCCCTAACTGCCCTCTCCTGCTGGCCTGTTCGCCCCCAAATGCCCTTCCCTGCCAGCCTGATTGCCCCCAACTGCCCTCCCCTGCCAGCCATCTTGTGGTAGCTATCTTGTGACGACATCATGCAATGCCACCTAGACTTTTATTATATAGGAGTTATTATTTAGAGCTTCTTTTCATAGTTTTTTCACAGTCATTAGTTGCATATATTTACATATTTTTAGAAAATTAAGTTTTCTCTTTCAATTCTTATACCCTATATCAGTGGTTCTCAACCTTGGCTGCACATTAGAATCACCTGGGAATCTTTTTAAAATTCTGATTTCTGGGCCTCATCCTCCGGAAATTCTGTTTCTTTGTTATGGGGGCCACAACATTAGTAACAAAGAAACAGGCCAAGGGACCCCACTGGTGCACTAATTCATGCAATGGGCCTCTAGTAATTAATAATTAAGGATGTGGCATATATAACATAAAATTTTAAAAATAGAAAAAAATATGATACATTTTCACATTTGCCTCTACTCAACATGATATGGTTAATTAAGAAAATATAAAGACATTGTAATCATGAATGCAAAGTCAGAGGCACTATATTATGGATAAAGCTTGAACTGAAAGTTACAAAACCCAGCTTCAAAACCGCACTGTAACAACATAAACTTGGCCAAATCATGTCCTTGAACTAAGTTCCCTAATTCGTAAAATTAAGATATTGAACTAGGTATTTTCTCAGATTGTTTCTAGGTCAGATTCTAGGCCATTAACTGGAATTTGCAAATTAGAGCAAAATGACAGTGATTGGATTTCAATCCAAACACCACGTCACAGTGGCTTAGCTTCATTACTCAACTGAGGGCAATGAGAAATGTAGTGTCTGGAGTCTGGAAATATAAAGTGCCAACACTCTGCAAAGGAAAATCGGGCTTGCTCTCCATTCCTGGTGACGTCTCTATTCCAACCACAACAGGTGAGCACTCTTGTGAGTGCACCTCCCCCTTTATTCAGAAACATCCACGTACAAATAAGCCATTACCAAAAAAATGTTGGGAAAATCAGACCATTGAGTGTCAACTTCAAGCTCTGGCCTACTTCCGATGTGCAATTGAGTGAGCTGCCTTTGGTCATTATTCAAAATGTATCTCCTTTGGCCTGGCTAGTGTGGCTCAGTGGTTGATCATGGAGGTTCAATTCCCAGTCAGGGCATATGCTTGGACTGCAGGCTCCATCCCAGGCATGCAGGAGGCAGGCAATCAATGATTCTTTCACATCGTTAATGTTTCTATGTCTCTCTTCCTCTCCCTTCCTCTCTGAAATCAATAAT